>NW_027526203.1:5619079-6057041 GCF_048455015.1 Haemaphysalis longicornis
TTTATGTCATAAGACGTCAAGACAACGTAAATTCTATAGGTCAGCGCATACCCGACAGTTGGTACAATTATCCCAGCAAAGTGATACATACCCGCAGAGTATCACGAATACGCAGTGGGGTATGGGCGAACGGTTTATAACAAATCTGTCCCCGCCCTCTGAATACTGTGTTTGTGCTCTGAAGCCTACCAAAGTGTTAGACATCCACAGAGTAGTCCATGCCTGCTGCGAAGCATTGGACGACGCTTTATAAGCAGTAATGTATGCTGCGTTCGCGCGATATTTCGTGGGAGGCGCAGCCCAACCGTATGTCTTTTTTTCTCTCTGTTGCCGCATCTTTTCGGCTGCTAGGTGAGTGCTATAGGAGGTGAGGCTTTATCGCTGGGGGCTGACCTTTTTCGAGGTGTCTTGTGTGGGGTGTGAAGGGGTGGGAGGGGTTTCTTTCATGCTTACCTATCAGTGCAATGTTGCTATAATGCCTTAGGAGCGGGGGGGGGGGGGGGTGCTGGTGATGTTGTCAATGACTTAATGGTCGTGTCACAGCTTGTTGACACCCGCGCGGTCGGGCGTTCTCGCGTATTATCTTGATAAACAAGACGGCAACTTGTCGAACTCGCGTAGTTTCTTTGGATTCCTCACGAAGCTGCAGCAATCTGCTCTTTTTATATTGTGCACACGTGGCAAACTTCACAAAAATTAACAGCACACCAAAAAGGAGCCAGAGGACTGGTTGTGGAAAAATGGTCATCCGAAGAAAGTCTACGGTCAAGACTTAGTACTGGCGCCATTTCTGTCCTGTATCTCCGGACCCATGCTGCCACACAGCAGACGGAAAACGGCACTCAGAAACAAAAACTGGCTTATATTCAGTATGCCTTGCAGACCTTCGTGCCGCGGCTACAGGCCTTGTATAAATAATCATCCAGCAGCAGTGGTCGGAAGGATCCGCCGAGGGCTACAAGTGTGAACGAAAAGATGACCGACATAGGAACAAGGCGAAGGTTACAATCTACTTCAAATAAAACGTATTAATGGAAGGGAGGTTTGTTTGCATATAAAGAAGAAAACCGCTCTTGGGCGACATGCAAAACAGAGGAGACACAAAGAACCACTCCCCACAGCCGGTCTCAGTGACTCCCTTTTATATTAAGCACTTTAAACATTGTCATGAAAAGGCAGCCACTCGATGGTGGACGGCTTGGCTACATGACTCCGTTGTCGACTGTTTGGCACGGGGATTGGCACGCAAACTACTTCGTCTCGCTGGGCCATATCAACCCATGCAGTCCGTTGGTTGCGTATTCGGAGAGCATCGTCGATCTTTTTAGTGGTGCTGATGCCCATGTGGGTCACAATCGGTGGCGGCATTGTGAATTTCCAGTATTTCCGACTTCTGCGAGAAAATTGGGGGGGGGGGGGGGGGGGGGATACAGGACGGATTTAGCGAAGTGCGGCATCATAACGAAGTGCGGCATCACAGCAGTGGGCCAGGGCAGCTCTTCTATCGAAATGCAGTCCTAATCTGGAGTAAACATGGTGTCTTTAAAACAGCGCGTGCGCGCGAACGCACACACACGCACGAACACGCACACGCGCACGCACACATGCAATCATGCAGGCATGCGGACTAATCCTACCCCTTTGGGTTTGTCAAGGCGGTTTTAATGAAGGTTCAAGGAGTTTAAAAATGCAGTTGTCTTTGGTTACGAAACACCATTGGATTTTTTAGGGTCATGCATAATACTCTCTTGAATTTTCAACTCTATTGCGAAGCCTGTTTTTTAAGCACGATAGTCTTTTTTGGGCTACTCAAACACAGAAATTTTGGTCTGTCTGTCTGTCTGTCTGTCTGTCTGTCTATCTGTCTGTCTGTCTGTCTGTCTGTCTCTCTGTCTGTCTGTCTGTCTGTCTGTCTGTCTGTCTGTCTGTCTGTCTGTCTGTCTGTCTGTCTGTCTGTCTGTCTGTGACTCGATTCAGCCGCCCGGCCAAAGTGATACAAGGTCTGCGCAATAGTCTTATACTCGCAGCCAAATCTAAACGACTAAGTCCGGTGTAATGTTCATACTTGTCAACATTGTTGAACAAGAACATGGCCGCGATTATAAGACAACAAATTAATACGTAAGCGATATTTGCAGTGTTCCTTTATAAAAAAATCATAGATGCTCGATTTTTGCAAAATAAAATCCACTGAAGAAAAAAAAATGCCGCCGTCGCCTGCTGTCGCGCGCGCCCCTATAGCTTCTGGCGGCATTTTAACAAATTAAGCGGCAACAGTTACGAAAGGTTCCACTAGATAGGTTCCACAATCTGCTTGGAACGCACGTAGAGTAGGGCAACGTGGTATTATAAACGTTGTAGAAGGGCGCCTCGATTCACGCCCGTCTCCGCCGTACGGCAGCGTTCGAGGCACCCGGCCCGGAGGAGTGGAATGCGGTAAATTTAAATCGACTTGAGCAAACCTTTAGCGTGTTTACCTTGGGAGGAGCGCGACGCAAGAGGAACAGCATGAGAGGTGAGCGGGAAAGCGAAGGGATGCATTTACTTGGCTAATGTCGACAAAAACTATCGTCTTTTGTCGACATTTGCAACGAAAGGGGCAGATACGCGACCAATTTTCGTTTGAAACATGTTATTAATGAGACGTTTTTCAAGTGCTGGGTAATGGTTCGTAGATATACGTACATGTGACCATTTTTTCCCTTCACATTCGCTATCGATGTCGTTGTCCCGTTTCGTCTTCATTTTCTATCCCCCTGTCTGCAACGACCTTCAGAATACAGTCGAACATCCTGAACTAACCCAAAGCGCACCTCATGCAAGCAATATATTCTTTAGCAGGGTTCGAGTAGCGAATCGCAAAAGTAGGGGAGACGTGAAAATTCAATGCACCAGCTATAACAAAGGTTGTAACGGTACTTACAGGGAAGTATTCTTCCATGGCTGCTTCCTGTGGAATAGAATGACGACAAAACGCATTAATCGGACGGATTCAAACATTGTTTTGTTGCAGTGAAGCCTATGCTTCCATGATTTTTCTTCATATTTTTTTCGCGCACTTAATTAGAAGTTAGGGACCTACATATCTAGCAAATCATTTTCATTTTCGTTAAAATTATTAATCTTCACCCGTGCATTACTGCAGCGGTGTGATCTAATTTCCCTAAATGGGAGATATTCGTAAACCCCCCTTGTCGGGAAATCCTTAGATTGAGCTAGCATTTGCCTGAACGCCAGTGTGGGAAGTAAGTAGGCACTCATAACAGATGCAAAATCCCGCATGCTCTCTTGCGCCCAATGTTTGGCGCGGGATGAGCATACGGCGGCGATAGCGTGACAGGTCACTCCATAGTTTAAGTTGTAAAGTTTTGTCTCTGTGCTCCCCTAACTTCACAGGGTTCGAAATGATAGCTCAGATCAAGAGTTTAAAAAAACTAAATAAAAGCAATCAGCTACCTCGGAAGCTTTTGCAAGCAGTGCCTCGTACTTTTACCTCCGCAAAATTATTTTATTTATTTATTTATTGCTCCTTAAATTGCAGTTGAGGGGTGTTCCATGAGGGGTTCTTTAAAATTGTGCGCGGGCTGGTTAATGCAACTTTTAAGGTTTTTTTTTTTTTTTGCAGCATATGCGAGTTTGGAGTTTTATGGTGTCATCGCGCAACTGAATTATACACCGGAGTCACGCGGTAAATTCGACAATTCACGCCTCGACAACAGAGAAAGGGGCGGAAGCCGGTTTATGGTTTTTCGAATTCGCCGCGTTTAAAGTGCCGTCCGACGGCGCTTCCATGGCAAGCGCGGCAGCCATGGTAAGAGTTCCGTCAGACGACAGTCGAATGTTTAAGCCTAGGCTAGTACAGGGCGGGCCGTCTGTCGTGGCGGAGGATATCACTCGTAACTTTTAACTTCAAGGGCGGTGCGCGTTCAAGTCCGGCTTTTGCTTTCTGTAGTGTTTATACGTCTTTATCATTACAATTTTCATGGATTAGGTTAGTTTTCGGCGTTTTAAAGGACTGCCTTCTCTTCGTTAGGTTATGTTATGTTACGTTACGTTAGGGAGAGAGAAGTAAAGCCAGGCGCGGCTTTCTTTCTTGCTCTTTTTTTTTTTGCGGAAAGCTGGTGAACGTGGTTGTGGAGTGCTTATACTGCCGTTGGGCAGCACGCTAGGCGAGGTTGTAGGGTACACAGCTCGTAAAGGCTTTTTATACATACCAACCGACGAGCCCATACCTGCGGTGGCGTATTGGACAACATTTAATTCGCAGGACTGTATGCTGCTTTGACACGATATTCCGCGGTTGGTAAAGAGAAACCATGTCCTTTTTATTCTTCGTAAGGAGATTTTCTTTGTTCAGGCAGGGTTTATGTTAAACGGCACCCTTTGGCGTTGCAAGGGTCCGACCTTACCTAATCGCAAAGGAGAATGACGCAAAGAAAACAAGTTCTTTGGGCGCATTGTTTTTCTTTAAAAAAAGGCACAAACTGGTCTAAGCAGTTAGAATATGGAGTACTAGCTCTAACAGAACTGACAACATTTACATGCCGAGAACACCGCCGTTGACCTTGTACGGTGACTCACCAGATCTCCTCCGGCGCACAACTTCTTGATGGCGCAGCTTCTGTCACGGCACCCGAGGGCCCTCACTGCCTGGTCAAAGCTTCGGTTCGCCTGAGGCAGAGATACAGATTTTCAAAGGGCTGCACGATAGCAATCGTCGAGAAGGCTACGTATAATTGCGGTCACTACAACCAACAGCTTTCACCCCTGCATAAATTACCTTGGGGCAAAAATAACCGAAACGATATTGATGAAACAATTAATAAAGATTATATAGGATTCGAGACCCTTACATAGGTGGCTCTATTGTTTTCACGAGAGCTGTACCTACAAGAACAAAAGTGTTTTTTAGCAACTCCTTGGAGGCGTCGAGAAACCTAATGGTGCCTAAGTAAAATACACCGTAGAGGCCCGCCATTAGTAGCATTTTGTTTGATACCAAGCGCACACTGACGTTAAACAAGAATATATACCCCTGGATCAGCCAAATGGATATCACATAATAATACAGGTACTAAGATAGCAGCCTAATCCTATATTATGTTTGTCCTTTTTTTATAAGGTATTCGCCTCAGTCAGCGAAATAAGCTACCGTTGTCATTTTACATATTAACAGAATTTAAGGACTCTCGTATTACTACCTGATAGCGCTGAAAAATTTGTTTGCAAGCAATCATAACGGGGGAAATAAATTGTAGGAAAGAAACGTAATATTCGAAATTCGAGGTGCCGTTATTACTTTAATTTTACGCGATGCTCAGAGACCCACACCTCGCGCCACTGTAGAGGCCGCACGTAAGGGTCACGAAAAACGCCTGGAGCACAAACGACACGGCTGGGAACTGCTTGCCCACGCTGGCAAAACTGTCTCTGTGGCAAACGCTGGCAAAACTGTGGCAAACGTGTCCCTGACTCGTAATGGCGTGGAACTTCGGGACTCGCTTGGGCATTTATGGACTGACTAAATGTGCAGACTGAGCGCAAACACACAGCGGGATAGGGCTCGCCACACGAAAGGCCGCATTTAAGACAGAATAGGACATCGTACAGCTCGTCCATAATTACCTAGCGCGAAAAAACGGGATCACAAGAAAACAACACAGACGGGAAATAGTATAGGCTAGTGTCCTGTCCGTGCTCTCTCTTTTTGTGGACCCGTCTCCTTCCGCTTGGAAATTATGCCTCATTTAACAAAGACCCAACTATAGTCTTTCTGCGTTCGCACAGTGCAGACTGAGAGGCAGTTTCGTCGGACGGCACTTCAATATGAGAGAAAGTATACGCGGTCGCAGCTTACTACTGCGACACCGTAGAACTGCAACGCTCTAACAGCAAGTTTTAGCGCCGTCCGACTATCCTGGATCTTACGCTGCTGTCTCCAAGGCGCAGCAAAAGAGCCGGCTGACGGCACTCCAGACACCGCATTGGTTAAAAACCCAAACCAGGTCAGTCGTAGGCTGATTCAGTCACGTCCGAATTAATTACTGCACGAGTATAGGCACCCATTTACGCTTCAAAATACTATAAGAAATCAACAGCGTGTAGAGCTTACCGCCGCTGAAATGTTTCCCTGAATACACCGCAGTTGTGACCTGAGCTGGCGACCTTGCTTATCTGCGTGGAGAAACAACCAACATTTAACAACTGGTTCCATCATCACCCTTCTACCCCTCCCCCTCCTGAGGTCCTTCAATCAATCAATCAATCAATCATACTTAATTCAACTTTTTTTGGTGCAAGTGTCACAAAAAACTGAGGGTGGCAAAAAAAGCAGCCCAAACGACCGCTTTCCACAGTGCGAAGTCGTTTGTTCCACAGTACAAGCGACTTCTCACAGTGGCCTTCAAGTTGCCAGCGCCTCTTGTTTATCCACCATTCCTTTACTACAGCCAAAACATCAGCCGACAATTTGTGTAACAAACACTACACTTAAAAATGATAAAAAAGTTAGAGGAGCGAAATCTCGAGGCAACCATCAATATGTATATAATGTAATCAAAGACGGCTACTGCCATACCCGGTTTTAATGCCTGCTGTATGATTAATGCAATGAAAATTATTTCCATTTTGTTCTTAGCTGACGTTAGCAGGTTCATTTATGATAGAAAATTTGCCGACATCTGCCCCCTTCATAACATCACGGCCGAACCGAAACATCTCGTAAAAATAGTTGCTCACGTCAGAACAGGTCATAAAACAACTATTTAAGCCCCTTGTTGAAGTTTTAGCGTAATAAAAATGGATCCAGCTCGTTGGCATCCTTACACGCAAACGATTCTTACCGCAAAGTTCCTCATGGTGCGCAGAGCTTAAAAGCACGGCACCGGCGAGCAGCAGGCAGACCAAGATTGCCTTCATGACTTCGCAAAGGTGGCCTCTCGCTACGATTCGGGCGAATGTTAAAAGACTTGAGAGCCGGTAATTGTGCTCAGCAGAGACTTGGGCATCCTTATATAATGCGCGCGAGCGTTGCCACCACACCTGGTACGGAAGGAGCGGCAAGCAAAACGCTATCTCGCGACAAAACACGCTTCCTCCTATCCGGTTGGCCAGACCAGGCGTCACAACAGAGGTGTGCAACACCAACCGTCGCCGCCGACACTGACGGAGACATTTCCTTCCGTTTTCCGCGACTTATCGCGCACGCGCAGGAAAGAATGAGCGCGTGCCGCGAGCCACCGCGGTATGCAACTCAAGGACGAACATTGCTCGCTGCCGGGTTCTTACCGGGCGAAATGCGGATTACGCGAGCACACTGAAATCGGTTTCGCGTCCGCCTTTCCTCATTTTGGAGCTGGATCGTTGCAGCCAATCAACGTGCGATGGCGGCGGATCCTCTTGCAATACTGCAATACTATATTATATAGCCTTGTGACGGAGGCTTGGCGTCAGTTCGAATCCCTTGATTTTCATTACCGCGCCGTTCCGAGAGGTACATGTTCCTTGCCGGCTGATTTAAATGCGGCTATACGTGTGGCCCTTAGCTTGCAGCTTGAAAAAACGCTGCCACGTCGCAAGTTGTGCCGGGCTCTCTGTGGTCCCTTTGAAGGGGTATGGACGTTTAAGGCAGCATGCAAAATAGTAAAACCGGCTCGCAAGAAGTAGCAGAGTCATTGGCAAATTTTGAGCAAATAAAATTTTAAACCCTACCTTCACACACTTTAATCTGAACAGGGCTTAAACGCGTGGCGATTTCTTTGGTTTCTTTATAACTAAACGTATAAAAATGATAATCGTAACGACAAATCTTCACAAACTTTAGTCAGCAGCTCCCCAGTGACGGGAGGAATGAACTCCGAACTTTCTACAGTCGCAAGTCTCAAGAAATTTGAAGACGCCCCTGTTTTGCCACTATCCCCTCCCCCCTATTTTTATTTATTTATTTATTTATTTATCTATCTATTTATTTATTTACTTACTTATTTATTTATTTATTTATTTATTTATTCGTTTATTTTTACTATCAACCCTTCCTTGAGGCTCATGCGCACACTCTACAGAAAAAAAAAAATTCCCTGCCTCTACTTCACAGCAACGTGCCTTAATGAACAATTCCTGCGTCCAAGAAGCAGATTATGAATAATAATGCCCGACACCGGGTTTTTTACCAAATTTTCATTAGCGCTCTGACATCCTCCAATGTTATGCAATATGCATGCACTCACTGCGTAAGGTACCAATGCGCATCGCATTTTTATACTTCCCTCTAATTATTGGAAACGGCCAACTTTCGGGGACATCCCGAAAGCTTCGAAAATCTGACACCACGTGGCGTCCCGAGGTGGAGACTTTTTCTTTTTTTTTAATACAAAGAACATGAAGCCGCTGCTCCTAAGACATTTCCATTAGCGTGTCGAAAACACCGTAAAACAGGCAGCCTCATGTTTGTCTGCTAGAATAAAATTTAGCCCTTTAAATTTGATTACTATATTAAACTGCAAAATAGCTTAAACCGCAAACAACAATCGTGTCGTTTTCCTTGCGCTCGTTCGGACTACGTCCGGTTAATACGCTCGCAAATAAGATGCAGTCGACTCCCGACATTTAAAAGTCGGTTAGTTAGAATTTTCGGTTAACTTGAAGTGATGTTCTGGTCCCGGAAATTATACATGCTATTCGATTAAAACATTGCCTGATAATTCGAAGCCCAAACCAATTATGTCGGTTAATTGGAAGGTATTTTGAATAAAAACGTACAGGTAGCAGTCATTTCTCGAGGAAATTCAAATTTTTCGGCGTCAAAACACCGCCGTGCATGTCTTATGCCGGCGCCCTCGCAACTGAGGCCGCGCGCCGCCAATTCAGTTGAAACTCGCGCCAGCGTACGCATGTCTACGTTCTTTGTACTTTCCTGGCTGCACACAACTCCGTGTAAGCATTTGGGTGCTGGACGCTTCAGACTTCAACTTTAGCGATAAGTCTTAGCACTGAGGACAAACCATGTCGTGCGCTTGGATTGCAAGGAAAGTCGAGGTTGGGACCAAAATCAAGAAGGAATTAGACGTGTAGCGTAGTTGTGGCATTGCTCTCATCGTGCTTTGTTTCATTGATTGATTGATTATGAGGTTAACGCGCCGACGCTACACAGGCGATGAGGCGCGCTGCAGTGGAGGGCTCCGAATTAATTTATACCACCCCTGGAAATCTTTAACGTGCGCCGAAATCGCGAACACATGGGCATTTTCACTTTTCGCTTGCATCGGAAAAGCGGCCACCGCGGCTGGTAATCGACCTCGCGTCCTTGGGCTCAGTAGCACAACGTCATAGCCACTGAGCCACCACGGCGAAATTCTGTTTATTTGAGAGTTGTGTTAGTTCGAAGCTTTTTACGGCCCACGTGGAGTTCGTATTAGTAGGAGTCAACTGTATTGAGAAATTGCAATTCGAAGCGCTTTTGTAACTCATTTCGTAACATCCTTTTCATTAATATCTAACAGCTTAGCTGTGTAATCAGCTGAGCAGGAGTGATGGTCAGTTTTTATACGAAGATTGCGTATTTTGGTACCAACTGTGCGCATCGCTGCCGAAGTTGTTAGTTTTGGCTTTCTGCGTTTTAAAACGAAACTTCCGAGAGGTTCAAATATACCAGCAAATATTCAACAAATAAACACGTTTTTGGCAATGCCGTATAATCAACCGCTGGCCTAAAATAACGCAGGATTGCGAACAAGAACATCTGTACTAAATAGTTTCGAATACTAAGTTCTAATCAAAAGGTCCGCGGGCCGCGTGCGACTCGCGGGCCGCGTGTTCATTGAGACCCCTGCTTCGGAGTAATAGATCAGGAGCCTGGCGGGCCGGGAATGGCTAGCGGGGCTCTGGCCGTGGTTGGGGTCAAGATGACGACGTAGGCCACGTCTGGAGTATGCATGCGGACTTTACTGTATGGTCAATAAATATTTTTTCCAATCGATATTGAAAAAAAAACATAAAATGAATAAAACGTGATCGAGGAACGATTTTCAATAACGAATTACAGCAGAAATCGTTTCAAGGAAGTCGAGTGCATTCATATGAGGCTGTGTTTATACGCCGTCCGACGGTGTTATAAGTCCCCCACTTAAGCGACGCCCACCGGCGTTGTTTCGATGAAAAATGCCCCGTCTGGCTGTAGTGCTTAGAATATACTAGGCACTGTAGTCTGGCACTGCTTCGCCTTTCATTAAAGTGACTAAGGTAAACGAATCTAACACAACCTAATGAACAGAAGAAAAAAAGTGAAGACACCGAAAACTAATCTGAGCTGTAAAAATTACAATTAAATCTGAAAATGTAAAAAAATGATAAGCACAGAACGGACAGAGACTCCTGCGTTATAAGGTTAAATGGATCTTTTTTCTAGAACAGGTCCTCCAAGCGGCCCCCACGGCGAACTGAAATGAGCCGGCACTACCCCCCACAGTCGGGCTTTCGGAGAACCTGTGCACAAGATATCTTCGGCCTGCAGTGCCTCCCGCACCCACCTGTCACCTGTGCTTTTCAAGTGAATGTCACGGTAGCAGGCGCACGCTCGCATGACCAATGTGCATTGGCCGGAGTGCCGCTTTTTCTTCACTTTTTTTTTTCATTTTCGTTGCTCCCTCACTGGTAGCCAAGTGCTCGCAGAGTGGTCAGCCTCAAACATTTTTGGCCCTTTCTTTCGAAAGGCTTTTTATGTGCACGTACGAACTCACTGCGAACTGTCCGAAAAGAGGAAATAAAAATTGGCCGCGTATCTGCTCCTTTCGTTGCAAATGTCGACAAAAGACGGTAGTCTTTATCGACTTTTGCCAATACCTCCCTTGGCTTTCCCGCTCACCTCTCATGTTGTTCCTCTTGCATCGCACTCCTTCCAAGGTAAAGAAGCCAAAGGTTTGCTTAAATCATTTTAAATTTACCGCGTTCCACTGCTCCAGGCCGGGTGTCTCGATGCCAACGCTGCCGTACGGCGAAGTCGCGCGTGAATCGAGGCGCCCTACTTCAACGTTTACAGAACCGCGTTTCTCTACTCCACGTGCGTTGCAAACAGAACGTGGAACCTATCTAGTGGAACCTTTCGTAACTGTTGCCGGTTGATTTCTTAAAATGGCGCAAGAAGCTATAGTGGCGCGGGCGACAGCAGGCGACGGCGGAGCGATTTTTTTTTTTCTGCAGTTGATGAAGTACAGTAGAATCTCGATAAACGGAAATCGATTAAACGGAACTGCCGCTTAAACGGAACAGTAGCATGTAAGTTGGTTGATTTTGTATTCAGATAACGTAAAGATACTCCCGGTAATCGGAACTAAATTTTCGGCTTCACCGTGTAAATGGAACCAGAATTGGAACTTCTTGTGATACCCATTGGCATGAAAACCACATTTGTACGGTTCCGGCGGTTCCGGCAGTTGACGACGGGCATCCTCAAGAAGGGCACAAACTGTTATCCACGCACTTTTAAGTTTGTCTCTAATGAACGTGCAGACGGTGCATCATGTTAACTAGTCTACTGAAGGTGCGTATCGAGTGTTGAGACGTGTTGAGTGTTGAGTGTTGAGGCTTGAGGCCAAGAACGGCGAGCGATATTGGTGGTGACCGCGTTCTGACAATGCATACGTCGGCACATTTGTTTCTTCGAACGCCCCACGGTAAAGAACGCCTACTCTTCAGATACGTAACTTTTTGTTTGCCCACATGAAAAATACATAGAACACTGTATATTGAAATAAGCTTTGCCTAAAAAATATATTTGTTATGAGGCGGCTCGCTGTCGTTGTTTGGGAAGCCGGTTCCGAAAAGAGAGGGTGTGGGTTATAAAGGCTCCATTCCTTAAATTAAAGCGGGGCTAAGGCGTTGCGCTGCTGAGCACGAGGACGCGGGTTCGATTCCCGGCCGCGGCGGCCGCTTTTCTGGAAAGAGGCGAAAAGCAAAAACGACCGTGTGTCCGAGATTTCGGAGCACTTTAAAGATCCCCAGGTGGTAAAAATTAATCCGGAGCAATCCACTATGGCGCGCCTCATCAAGCGTGAAGCGGAGATTTCCCCCTTTTGACGTAACTCTTTAGCTCGTGATTCCCGCACTTCTTTATGTGTATACAACATGAATGTTTACCAATTCACTCCATCTCACGGATTGTATTCGGCCTTGTAACCATGGAGTACACATATTCGGGGTGATTGAAATTCAGAATTTCCCTACAATACATTTCTGAGTTAAAATACAGTGAGCAGTCATGCTAGCGCAGTGCCCTTGTTATTCTTATATCGCCGCAAAGGCGTTCCGCTGTGGTAAATGGCGTGTTGGCTACGGGAATTCTTATTTCTAGAAAAACAAAAAAAAAAACAGAAAAGGAAACGGTATATGTGAATACTTTTTAAACGAATAATTCTCTCGAATACCACGGGTTTGGAGGGAGACCGACAATATAAATTAATGAAGCCACCTAAGGTTACGATAACTAGTTTGAGACTTCATGCGATCGACACCGTTAACAGGAAATGCAGTAAAATTTAACATTCGTCAGACGCAATATCCGTGCAGTGAATTGCAGTTTTTGTTCTGCCATGAGATGAGATCCGCATTTATGTGTAGGTTTGTCTTATGTTTCTCATGTTTAGCGTTTATTTTTATATGCCCCTTTCACGCATTACTTGTAACACTCTAAAACTTGTACTTGTGTCTTTCTTAGCTTACCTTACTGAATGCCCTATTGAAGAAACTGAGAGATACTTGTAAATAAATAAATAAACAATAGTAGAATCTTACTCATAGGGAAGTTAAGCCCTTAGTGGAAGCCCTAGTTACAAGTTTTATGTGTAGTGGTGTGTCCGTGAGTTCGCATCGTGCGGAAAGGTAATAATGAACACTGACAAAGGAATTCTAAAACTAATTATTGATACGTCACGATGTCAATAAATGAATCAATTCCAGAACTTCATTGAAATAGCTAAGGTGACGCGCCGGGTGGGCACGGTGAATCCAGAACGGTCATGGCCATAACCAAAACGCTGTTCTGCCTTCTACAGGTCCTGAAGGGGTTCGCCGAATTACCAGCGAGTGGGCACGTGTGCGACAGCGAGCACCCATTCGGCGGCGATGCATGTTCGCAAATCTACAGGATTAGATATGTCCCCCTCACGGAGCCACCATCCCCTGGTGGTGCTACAAGTTCAACAGCGTCACCTTTTGAGCGGAGGAGCGTGACGTCATCGGAGCCGACCAGTATAAAAGAAGCGACGCACCAGTTCTGCTTCTGTGGGCACGGCGAATCCAGAACGGCCATGGCCATAACCAAAACGCTGTTCTGCCTTCTACAGATTGGTCCTTACACAAGCTCATTTCGCAGTGACTGTCGCGGTATTGTTGTTCTGCCGTGCCCCAGAAAATTGCTTGAGTTGTCCTATGACTGTTTTATTGCCTGTGAACTGCTTGTTTGTGGAGACATTGAAGTCAACCCAGGTCCAACACAGACTGCGCTGCTTCAAGAAATATTGGCAGGTCAAGCTTCCCTTCGGAACGAATTGCTCGATATAAAAAATCAGCTTTTAGAAACGAGCAAACTAGTCGACGACCTGCACCGCATTGTCACTGAAATCGAGGGAAAGATTACTGAGCCGTCAGCCATTGCAGAGAAGCCTGAGCAAATTCATTCAACATTGCAATCTATCGAAAATGTGATGCCTTTCAAACTCGAAAAATTGCTGATCTTGAGGACCGAAGCCGCAGATCTAACCTCATCATCCACGGAATTCCAGAGGGCGAAAACGAAACAGAAGCCTATTTAATGGGAAAAATAGTCGATGATCTATTTAAGACCAAACTTGATGTGAAATGTCAGTCTATTGGACGCATTCATAGAATTGGCAAGCAACCCGGTAACCGGCCCGTAATCATATACCTTGTGGGAATGCTGAATTATTCCCGCATTCCTCCAAGGAGGTCCCGCTCTCGCAACGGGTGTCGCGGCACGCCTGAGCGGCGGGAGGCGAGACACGGCTGTTTCGTTTTCCCGTGCGCCGCGTAGCCCGCGGGGCGCGCTGCTGTCCGTCGAGGGAGCGGAGGAAGTGGGGGGTGGTGTCGTCTTCTGTTTTCCGCCAAAAAACCCGAGGGAACGCGCTCTCGGGTCCTGACCACGGAGGAAAGCGGACGTAGGCCACCCCCGCTCCGTCGACCAGGGTCCCTTTGTTCTCCTTTGGAGCGCCCCCAGCCCGGGTAAGCCTGACCGACCTTTTCTCTCCTTTTTATATTAGCCTAATAAGATTAGCCAGCGTGTTTTTTTTTGTACTTTTTAGTTGCTTAATAAATGTGTTTGATAGAGTTCAGGTCTCCGTTTTCGCCCGAACCCGCCGTGGCCGCTGTCCAGCGCGCCGCGGGTTGGGATCGCTAAGTTTCTCGCGCGGGAGCCGCTAGGCGAAGCCCGCTTATCAGGCTGAGCGAATAAGGCGATCCCATAACCTTCAAGACTTTAACGAAAAGAAGGCCATACAAGATAATGCCAAAAAACTAAAAGAATCCAAGGTTTTCATCCCGAACGACTACTCCCAGTCTACCCTAAAGAAACGTAAAAATCTTTGGGAAAGCGCGAAAGACGAAAAGGATCAGGGCAAAAAGGTGTACTTGGTTCGCGACAAACTCAAGATTGATAAGGAATTATTTGGGTGGAATGAAGCCGAAAGCAAGCGCTTGAAAGTGTCAGATCACACCCCTCAGCTAACGCAGAAATGACGTCACCGCCAGTTTCCAAATAAAGAACTAAGGTTAGTTAATGTTAACTCTCGCAGCGTAGTAAATAAAACTGACAAGGTCGAAATAATGCTACTGCAGGAAGATCCCCACATTGCAATATTCACGGAAACTTGGCTTCGTAGTGAAATAAAGGATAAGGATGTCCCCCCCCCCCCCCCCCCCCCCCCCAATACACCGTGTTCCGAAAGGACAGGTCATCTAGAGGAGGAGGGGTGGCAGTCTTAATCAAATACAGAATTGAGGCCGTTCTATTAGAAGAGGTACCCGAAATAGAGTGCTTATGCATACAAATTAACTGCTGGGTCCACATATTTGTTTTATATGCTCTTTATCGACCCCCGGATGACACACTTGATTACCTACAATATTTACAACTACACATGGAAAAATATGTGAACAGCAAAATCATACGTGCCAGACGTCGATTGGGAGCACCTCAGGGCGGGTGCACATAACAGCCAGCACGTAAACGTGATTTTTGATGTCATGCTCACGCATGACATCGAGCAGCTCGTTCGTGAGACAACTCGTGTGCACGGCGATTCCCGTTCTGTTTTAGATCTAGTGTTTTTTCCTCGCGCTTTTGTTGAACACGCCGTATCAGTTGAGCAAGGCCTTTCTGACCACCGGCTTGTGAGCATTAGCACACCCTTTGTACCTTCACAGATAAATAAAAAAATCAGAAATACGTACCTTCAAAGACTACTCGCGGGCTAATGACGCGTGTATAATGAATTATCTGGAAACCTGTCTCCAGGAATTCAGTGACAGTGACGTTTGCTCCCTTTGGAACCTCTTTAAGACAATTTGTCATTTCTGTATCGCTAAATTTA
Organism: Haemaphysalis longicornis; assembly: GCF_048455015.1. Classification (NCBI taxonomy): domain Eukaryota; kingdom Metazoa; phylum Arthropoda; class Arachnida; order Ixodida; family Ixodidae; genus Haemaphysalis; species Haemaphysalis longicornis. The sequence goes on from NW_027526203.1 coordinate 5,634,676, forward strand.
TTCCTGAGAAACGCAAAAAGGTTTGGAAACACGCGCCTTGGATGACGCGTGACATAATTCACTTGAAGCAGAAAATCAAAAGACTAAAAAAGAAGCGGTCTTCTACAGGACTGATTAGAAACCTACAGAACCTTCAAAATGCGATAGAAAGCGCCAGAAATTACTACTTTAATACTTCACTGCCAAGCTTTATCAAAAGCGATCCCAGCAAGTTTTGGAACTATATAACCGAGAAAAAGAGGCCTGTGTCCCAAATAATCACCGATGGTACAACCGTTACTGATCAGAGAGGCATTGCTCAGCACTTCAACAAACACTTCTATGCTGTTTTTTCTTCTGCCGCTACATGTGTGAATAACGATGCAATATCCAATTGATATAATGTAGATTTTATTTCCTACACTGGTGTCTTTTCTTTGCTGCTCAATTTGAAAACCAAAACTTCCTGTGGTCCAGATAATATCCCAACTGTGTTCCTTCGTCGTTATGCTGAAATTCTCGCGAAATTTTTAGTTGCTGTTTTTCGTGCTTCCTTGGGATCAGCCCAATTACCGGAAGACTGGAGGATGCCCGTGTGGTGCCTATATTTAAAAAGTGAGACCGTCTATCGATAGAAAATTACCGCCCAATTTTCTTAACTTCGTCATGCTGCAAAGTGATAAAACATATTATATGCCACTGCATAAATGAATATTTAGAAGAACACTCAGTCTTAACAAAATTTCAGCACGGGTTCAGAAAGGGCTACTCTACCGTTACGCAACTAATTACGATTATCCACTCGCTTGCTTCCGCTGTAGATAAAAAAAGGCCAAGTTGATGTCAGTTTTTTATATTTTTGAAAAGCCTTTGACAAGGTACCTCACAATAAACTAATATTAAAACTTAGGAAAACTGGTGTTCCTGAAATTTTTGTCTCCTGGATTTCAGCTTACTTGACCAATCGCAAACAATTTGTTGATGTGGGCGGGCAGCACTCGGGCGGTCTTCCAGTCACTTCTGGAGTACCACAGGGAAGTGTATTAGGTCCCATGCTTTTTTTATTGTATATCAATGACATTGTAGATGTAGTTAACCCTGGTGTTCAAATTCTACTCTTCGCGGATGATTGTATCCTGTATAAAAATGTTAATTCGGCAACTGATGAAGACACCTGAACAATAGCCTAGGAAACATTCTGAAATGGTGTGATGAATGGGGCATGATTCTTAATGCTAGCAAGTGTGTGTATCTTCCTGTCACTCGTAAAAAAAAATCACTCAAGCATGTGTACAAACTAGGTTCATTGCCGCTGGAAGACGTGATTAACTATAAGTATTTAGGCGTGACACTAACAAATAGCTTGTCCTGAAACCTTCACATCAACAACGTTTGCTCTTCTGCCTTCCGAAAGCTTTGTTATCTAAAACACAAACTTAAAAGTGCCCCGCCTAGCGTTAAACTTTTAGCTTACGTAGCATTAATAAGTCCCAAGCTCGAATACGCATGCACTGTTTGGGATCCGTATACAGAAGTTAACATTGATAACCTTGAACGAAATCAAAGAAAAGCTGTGTGGTTTATACATAACAAATTTTCCCGAACTGATTCACCCTCCGAACTAATGAAAATTAACGACCTACCTTTACTCAAAATTCGAAGACAGCAATTCAGACTTGACTTTCCTTCCCTACTCGTAGGTAACAAATTAGCACTCGACCCTTCACTGTTTGTTCGCCCTTAACAACAAGAGTTACCCGGTACCGCCAACCCCACGCGCTTACTCCTTTGCACGAACTAACCTTTTCCAGTTTTCTTTTTTTCCACGCACTATCAGTGAGTGGAATGACCTAGCCACCACAAATGTGCTGTCATAAAGTGGTGTATTGCTGTTGAACTGTGCTCACTTGTATCGCCCGCCCTGCTTGGACCTAGTGTCCGCAGTATGTTATAAATAAATAAATATCCCTCGCCGCTACTTTTTTTAGAGCGTTTTGAAATTTCAAACTTTCTTCTCACGTAATTACATGCGTCCCTGCAATGTGAATTTTCGCAAAAGCCAGGTAAGAATACCAAACTTCCGAAAAAAGCTACGGCTGCTGCCGTTACATTTTTCAAGTTACTCGAAAATGTCATTGCGCAGTTGTAGCTGTCCGAAATAAGTAATTATTATCGAATGTTTTCTTCTGGTGGTATAAAATGTGTGAGAAACATGAAAATAGCGTTGTAGATAGACATAAGCAATATATTTAGTAGTCGTTGTTAATTACTTCGCAGCGGACAACCTTCCCAAGCTCCAGCAATATCCCAACGCAGAGGGCATCCGCTTTCAGAGTAGAGAGCAGCGCAATGAACGGGACGAAGCGAAGACGATACAGGCATGAAACGCTTGTGTTCGTCTCGTCTTCGCTTCGTCCCGTTCATTGCGCTGCCCTCTGTCTGAATGGTATGTACCAACCGGTTCAAGCTTCAACTATTCTAAGGCATCCCTTGCCATCACACAATAGGTAGTCACGGGGGAACCCTATTGAAGCCACTCCCCGCTCACATACGAACAATTAACTTGAGGAGCAAGAGTTGACCGCGCCGTCGCAGTTGACAGTCAAACCAGTCGAACACCGCGACCGCCCCGAGAAGAATGGGGGAAAACAGCCGTGTAGAGAGGATTCCATTCGTCTACGGCACGTGGTGGCCGCTTTCTGAACTAGAGGTGCTTGGGCAGGAATCAACCCGGTGAATTGAAGACAAATTGGGACCTAGGTCCTGAGGACAATAAAGTTTGTTTTCTCTCTCTCTCTCTCTCTCTCTCTCTCTCTGGCTTTGTCGACCCTACCGGCAAACATGTAATGTTGAATAACGCCATATGATTTGCGCTCCATATGATTAAACAAGGGGTCGACTGGCAGAGAGCGCATGAAAGCTGTAAAGAGCATATATGGGTTAGAGGCTCCATAGCGGGGGAAAATACACTGTTAGGAGTTGTGTATCTGTGGACTGGATTCAGAGCTACGGAGGAAAATGATGGAATGGTAAACTGTTTGCGAAGAGATATAAACAAGTTTCGGTTGAAATAATCTTAGTTTGAGATATGAATGCCTACATAGAAGATTTGGATGGATACACAGATCACAACGGCTCTATAGTGATAGATCTATGTCAGGAAAACCGGTTTGTAACAGTAAACACAGAAAATAAGCGTGATGGACAAATAGCGTGGGAAAGCGGTAGTCTAGTGTCCCAAACAGTATACGAAAGGTTGCGAGAAATGAGGATAGATGAAAACGGAACAGGCAGTTTAGGAAGCGACCACAAGCGGCTTACCTTGCACTTTGGAGGCGCAACCCGGACAAATTTAGAAATCAGTACAACCGGAGGAACTAATTTGAACGATGAACAGGTACACATCATCGCTGATATTATGGAAGACGAAATCAATAAGTACCCAGACAAAGATAGAGTACGGCGAAATGATCGCGTCCATAAAGCATAAGCTGAATGAAGCCAAACAACGAAACCGGTGGAAAGGGAGGGGAAAGCCGAAAAGCTGGTGGAATAACTAAGAGGCTATTGCCCAGCAAAAAAAGGCGTCGAGAGAACATAGAGAGGCAAAAAGAACTGGTATAGGCCCGGAGGTAGTGAAGGAAAAATGGGAAATCTACCAGGAAATGAAACTAGAAGTGCAGAAGATGACACAAGCGGAGATCAAGCAGAAAAGCAAGCAATGGATGGCAGAAATACCTAAGAAGGACAAAAGCGCATCCAAGAAGTTTTGGAACCATGTAAAATTACTAAGCTCAAGAAACGATATCCATCAAAAATTCTTGATTGATGAGGAGAGGAAACATTTAGATGGAGAGAACGCATTGGCGCATATTCATCGAGTGATTAGTGAGAAGTTTAGGGAAATAGACATAGGGAAGCCTGCACCGATATCCTCAGCACCACAGAAGACTGCGGAAAGGGAAGTAAGTTTGAGCAACCTTGGTCGGAAAAAGAGCAGATCAAAAGGTTTCCCCCCAAACAGCAGTGGGCCCGGGCGGAATACCAGCCAACGCAGCTGGTAAACCTACTTGGCGCTTAAAGTAAGGCATCATTTATGGAGGCATTAGATAAGGTGATACAAGTCAAAAATTATATTGGAGGATTGGCTAGAAAGTAGGATGAATTTGATATATAAAGGCAAAGGCAACAAAGCCAGTATTGAGTCATACAGACCACTTACAGTAACGTCAGTGGTGCATAGATTCGTAATGCAGGCGATAAAATCAGAAATTCCAGCATGGATGAAAGAAAATGAAATCCTTGTGGAACTGCAGAATGGAGTCAGACAAGGCAGGACTTTGGATGACAATTTGTTCGCGATAACAAAGCGCATTGAAATTGCGAAAGTGCAGAATATGCCATTATGGATTACGTTCTTGGAAGTTAAACGGGCATATGACACCGTAAACAGAGAGCTGCTGTGGAGAATGCTGAAACTGCAGGTATTAAATGACGAGTTAATACAGTTCCTTATAGCGATCGATAAAGAGAATAGAGTGCAGCTGACATGGGAAGGGCAGCAATGCGCACAGCAGGTCAGTACCCATCGGGGACTGAAACAAGGATGCCCTTCGAGCCCAATACTGTTTATGCTTTACATGGCAGGGTTAGAAAAGAAACTAGAAGAGAGTCAATTACGGTTCAACCTAGCGCATAATTTGCAAAACGAAGTGGTACAACAATGTTTCAGTGTTTCAATGTTTCAATGTTTCAATTGGTTTCAGTGACACCAGCACTGACGCAGTGTCAATCCAGCATGTAGAATTACCCAGAGTCAAGGAATATAAATATTTGGGAGTGTGGATAAACGAAGGGGACAACTACTTTTAAGAACTCACTAGGAGCAACTTAAGGGTAAGGGAAAGTGAAACGCAGCTAAAATGAAACATAGAGCTCTGTGGGAGTATAACAAATATTAAGTAGTGAGAGGAATGTGGGAAGGAATAATGGTTCCGGTTCCAGCATTTGCGAATGGAATACTCTGCTTAAAAGCAGACGCTCTAGCAGGCCTTCAAGTAAACCAAATAACGCTATAGGCCGTTTGACCTTAAGAGTGTATGGAAAAACCACTAAAGAAGCAGCGCATCCAGGCTGTATGGGCTGGGTGTCGTTTGAAGTTCAAGAAGCGCAGAGTAAAATATGTTTTGAGAGGAGGTTGAGAGCAATGGATCAACGTAGGTGGACAACTAAAGTTTTAGGTACCTATACATGAAAAGCGTCGACACGCAGTGGCTAAGGAAGACTAGAAGGCTGACGATGAAATGCGGAGAGAGCAGTGCAGAATCCGAGACAGCCAAGGTAATACAAAAAGAGGCAAGGCAGATAGAAACGAGTAAATGGAGAGAAAAAAATGAAAGCTAAATCGTCGTTAGAGATGTACAGGGCTGAGAAATTCGACATCAAAAAGGAAAACTTCTACGATAATTCCAAAGGGAATGCTTTGCTTTTTGGGGCTAGAGCATGTTGCTTGCGAAGTAAGAGCTTTGTGGGGGAAGTATACACAAAAGTATGGGGTACGCGTGGTTTGCGTAAAAGAAACAGAAACTATGCGGTTCATAGTGTTAGAATGCGAGGGTATCGATCCAAATCAAGGAAGAAATATTAGGCTTCCAGAAGCCATAGGATTTAACGGTACCACAGAGGAAGTGTCACCCGCTGCCTTAAATTTAGGGTGCACTGCCAGAAGATATGGGGAGTCGACTCATGAGAGCCAACAAACCCCACCGAATCCACAGGGCACAGGTGACAAAGGGGGTGGCCGTCTGATGTGCGGCTTTCGCCGAACAGAGCGGCAAGAATGAGCAAGAGCCTTGAACGGAAAACAGCACAAAGACTTATATTTAGACAGGCAAGTCACAAATACAAGCACGAGGTAGCAGATCGATAATGACAGACAACTTAGATGGAATTCAAATACAAGAAACAGTCCAATTAGACAAAATGATACCAACAGGAGTGTTAACAAATGAATATTACGAATCGGAGCAGTTAACTAAAAATAAACGAACAGTTCGATGCATATGAGAGACAGAGTCCCAGCATATTCACCGACCGGGCCGGACGATGCACCGCTGTCGGAGGCGATTCGGCTACCTGGGAAGCGTGGCTTAGCTGTAGGCCAGGCCGTCCGAGACGATCACGGTCATTTTCGAGGCCCGGGAGCACGTTGGAGTCCTCCAGGGCGCGGGTCGCCGATGGTGTGATGTACAAACTGGCAGGTGCAGTTGTCAATCACGACGTTCAAACGTAGCTGGTTTGTTTAGGCGCGGCTTCTCTTTTTATAGGCGCGCCGGTGCGGAGAGGGAGAGCACAATCCACAACGCGCCCGCCGCCGTCAGCGAATAACTTCACTCTTCTCCCTTCTAGAATCTTCGCCGCTCTTTAGTACTGGCAAGGCCACGCGCATCTCCTCGAAAGTACTGGAAGCTTCGACGAAACTTGAGCGGCGGAGGTTTTATTTTTGTTGTTTTCTGGCCGGCCAGCCGGCGTGAGATCGTGTTACCGCTTCTTCGTTCGAGAACCCTCCAGCCTTGTCTCGGGCGAATAGAACCGAACTGAATGAATCGAACGTCTGCCAGAAGAATTAGGCGCTGTACAATAAAATGAAAACTTTATAAGGTACTTTTAGACGTCGTACGCTCGAGTTTGTGACAGGAAGTTAACTTCAAGGCTGTCGAGGCGGCGAAAAGAAGAGTAGAATGTCGGTGGACGAAAAGCAGAGAGGGGAATATTGCCTAAGACAGCTACCACCTGTAATAAAAAAAAATATTTTTGCGTAATAAGTTTTTGTGGATTCCCTAAGAGCAGCGCTATTATTAAACAACGAGTGCAAAACGTAGGTATATTAGTTTCTTTTTAGCTTTTTTTTTCTGTAAAAGGACGCGTCATCACCCCGCTAGAAAGGGGATACCACTGCCAATCGATCATCATCATCGTCGTCGTCGCCGTCGTCGCAACTGTTGAAGGTCAGCTCAACCGCTTGCTCTAAGCGGTCCATATAGAGACCGTTTACATGGAGCAGTTAGGACAGCCTAAACCAGATGGCGCTGCGCCGCGGCCGTGACAGTGCCTTTAGCACACGTAAGTTTCGGTTTCCGCCGTTGACTGCCATGGTCCGCTGAGAAGTGCGTCGTCCGTAAAATATGCAATGAGCCATGATTTAATACTGTCGACGCACTCGTAGCTCATGTAGGTCACCGCGGCACGGAGCAGAACGTTCGCGGAAGCGCTTTAATGTACGGAAACTGCCCTGGCGTGCCGCCACGACGATATGGAGCTCGACCACTCACTCCTAACAGTTCCGATGATTACCTCCGTAGTCCAGGCGTGCCGTGCTAATTAGTAATCTGACTAGGTGTGGAAAAGCAGCGAAAAAAAAAAACCCTGCGTTTAATGATTACAACTGTGTCTCAGAAGCGGTGTTCTCAGTTTGCGCCCTCAGCGAGCATGACGCACCTTGCGAAAGCCACCTTCGAGGACACGATTACCTTTGAAATCTTGATCAATACATTTCGTTGCGCAAGTGTTGTTAGGCTTGAGTCAAATTGTCGAATTACGCGTTACATTTCCAGCGCAGACTGACGCAGCGCCATAAATGAAAAAGCTGCCACAAAACGGAAGTTCGCCCTTTAACCCTCAGTACTTAAGTCCTACGTACGGTTCTAATCGGCGACATGCAAGCGTGGTTATCGAGTCAAGCCACTAACGGCCAACTGCACTCAAAATTTAGACCTCTTGAAAACTCTATTTTCGTAGTATACTTAAAAATAAAGCAACGTCCAAAATATAACACCTAAAATACATGCATGGACCCCGCAAGCGGCCAGCAAAACTCGGCGATTTGGTAACCGAAACTATTCGCCCCGAGCGCGAACACAGTCGGCCCCTGGCGGCGGCGGGACGAACCGCTCCTAGTGTGGATGGCGCTCTCGCGTCGTCTGCTTTTTCACGTTGCGTGCGGCGCAAGACGCGTGCTGCACCCGACAAAACAACCAATATGTGTGCTCGTTTGGCAGTAAGCAATGACATAGTTACCTCTGCTTGCGCATTTCCTCTAGAAACGCAATAATCAGCGGCCGTTGCGGGTTAATGCGCTGGTTTAATTCCACGGAACATCTTCGCCCTGGTCACCGCTTGAGTGTGAAACGTGTTATAAACATTGCTCCCACACATTGCACTTTTCTTATTGTTGAGTGCAGTCGTCTGCCGTTTCGGGAACGTCGAAGGGTGCTTTTTGAAGGTGGCGTGGAGATTATTTAAAGGATAAAAGTTTAGTACGCGAAACGGGTAAGAAGCGACAAGACCTGTGCATACGCGTGCAAATGCCACACCCTTGTAAAATTGCGCTGTGTCCGTAGAGAAAGAAGAAAGAAACAAAAACATTTACACTGCACACGACCCGTGCGGTATCGTCCATACATTACCGGACACGTATTTTACACCCGCAAGCGCCTGTGTGGTCGTGTCCTTCCCGTACCTTTTCTAAACTAAATGCCATTTTTGGACAGTCGTTTTTATACTGAGGAGGAGGAATAAACATTTATTCAACTGTATCGAGTTGCTAATTTTACGTATTATTTAAAATACGCTTCTATGGATGCGCAAGAGTATTTAGGGGGGATTTTTCGGTAAACTTAAGCAGTTCTGAGTTTTCGTCTGTCATGTGGCATTTCGTGTGTCATTTTCATATATATAATTTTCAAATCCTACATGAATCACCTTGTCCAGAAACGTGTCTCACTCAGCATAACCAAATGCCTAATATGGTCACGTCTTAACCTCTTTATGTGGACCTAAGTTTAAAGAAAGAGGAGAAAACGCGTAATATAATGCACGTTGTTGCCCACATGTGTGAGGGGTGTGTGCCATGACTCGCTGTTTTTTTTTTAATTTTTTCCCACAATGCTTTCTTTCAATACAATTTTGAAAAAGGCGAGCCACAATTCCTGGACAATCACGGACCAAAGGGGGTTTTGAAAATGCGTACTGCTTTTACACCGCTACAGCACACGACGCCTAGTGTAGTTTCGATTGTAAATAATACTGATAACAATAGTTTGGCTTTTCGCGCGCGTTACATGCGTTCTCTTCTCGCTGCTCTTGCAACGTTGGCAGGACCCCCCCCCCCCCCCCCCTTTTCGAAAAACAAAACGAAATGCACAGAATTTCATTTTTTAACCAATCTTCAAGAATTAAATGCCAAGACAAAGGCGATATTCAGTTTACAAAACAAGGTAGTTACCGGGAACCCATTGCGCTGATTCGCAACGAGAAATAAAAAGGAAATGTTTTACTGCATCTGCAACTGCGCAACTTCATTTAATGCCATCTTTAGGGTTCGTAAGCGACCTTATACGCAAGAATGCAAACACATCTCGCTGTTGCAGGCACCTGTTAGATTTTAAAAGGAACGCAAATGGTCAACAGAGCAGCCGTAACAGAAAATTTGTGCCCACTGTGAGGTCCCAGAAGCTTGGTTTGCACACTGTAAACCTGCTTGTCACTTTGCGGAAACCTAGCTAAACATGAGAAGTTGATTGTACTGCGTGCGTTGACAATTCAATTCGCAAGTTCACTTGCGACGAAAGCCGTAAATAAGTGATCCGAAACCGTTATTCATCAAACCTTCCTTCAGAGTTGCTAAAATTTCATTTAAAAGACCCGTTAGAGCGGTTACATTTATATCTCTGCGCTGATCAAAATTCAGTAATTTCATGTTGCCTTTTGAACACACAAAAAATATCGTAAGCTCTTAGAAAGAATTTCGGTGCAGTTAAGTAGTGTTACCATTTCAGGGCATCCCACAAATGCAAGCATGCGTCATGCTTCCAATGAAAGCGATTGAGATTGCCGTTGTAAACTGAATTTCAGAGATCGAGGCTTCCTGATTTGTTTCTATTTAGTTATTATTATTTGTTTCTTCCTGATTTGTTTCTATTGAAGGCTCAAAGCCATAGTCTGCAAAGATCGAGCTTGCTACGAGCCACAGTGTACAAGTTCATTGTCACAATTACGGCCATTCTGAGATTCCCGATGAGTCGTCGCTTTTTTTGGCGTAGTAATGAAAACTGACTGCCGCTTCCATGCTATACATTGAACGTTGAGGAACCGAACTACAGCATACCACTCTTGTTTGCGCCTTTCGTGCGCACATACGGCGGTAAAAAGGCACGAAGCGCGCCCGCAGTGTGCATTCTTACGGGCCGCTCAGCGGAGCATCCACACTAGCAGCGCGACGCTGTCGCCACCTACATGTCGAGCTCGCGGCGAATAGTGTACCAAAACCAAGGAGAGCGCGGCCGTTACAGTGACGTTGCAGCCGTCCAGCGAGCGGCCGGACGGTCACCAGCTCGGGAGAAAAGTCTGCGCGCAAGCTCTACGGGCGCACGGGGCAGCTGATGGGTGAAGCGCGCGCAGCAGAGCTCGACCGGTTCTCCAGCAGCGTGGTTGGCCAGAGGAGGAAGACCCCGTCGGCTCGAACGTCACAGACGCGTCATGGCTGTGATCCGCCGGCAGGTGCAGCGTGGTCTGCGGCGGAGCTTTTTTAAACGCTTCTGACCAATTAACGATGCGCTTCACGGGGCTACCACTTGTGTCCCAGCTGATTTGGGGGTATTTACTAAACATTAAAAATAAATTTGGTCAGGTGAAATTTGAGTGCATTTGGCCTTTAAGCCAGGACTAAATTTAACTCGCTGTAGCAGATCTGACAAAAGTGACTACATGAAAAAATAGTGAAATGTAACAACTTAAGGACGTAAGAAAATTGTCACGTCACACATGTTACCAATTCGATTTTGTAATGCATTACACACACAAAAAAAAAAGCACGTGCAGAAATCAAGCTGCCCAACCTCCAAACGGCTCGCAAAACCGGAAAAGCCCACATAGCAAACTGGGCAGCCTTCCGTAAAGACCCTACATCTCTTCCTCCAATCGAAGAAAACCTTGAAGCCTGGACAGAAGCCCTTGAAAGTCTGGTCCGAAAGCACACCAGCACTGTCCCTTTAACCGACAAAAACCCAGTAGCAGACGCCCACCTACAGCATCTTTGGGCAGCCCACCACGGTCTAGTTAATTGCTGGAAGAAAAGGAAGCACAACCGGTCCCTCAAAAAAAGAATAGCCGAAATTACTCAACAGGCAGCAACTTATGCCAAGATCCTCCAAAATCAAAATTGGCGTAGCTTTTGCGATCAGCTTCAGGCACGCTCACTACCAAAAGAACCTGGCATATTCTCAGGAAACTCCTAGGCGACAAAGCCCCTCGCAGACAAGGACAGCAACAAATCCAACGTCTCATTCATAATCACGACCTCCCCCCCCCCCCCCCCCCCAAGAGCTGCTCGATTCAATTCGCACCCACCTCTTCGGGCACCCAACAACTTACCCACCCCCACCTGAACAGGCCTACACTGGACCCCCAAACGACTCACTGGACGCTCCGTTCACTTTATCTGAACTGCAACAAGCACTCGGCAGACTCACACGCAACACGACCCCAGGAAAAGACAAGATAACCAATAAATTAATCCGCAACCTGGGTGACGAGGCCCAAGAGGACTTACTGACTCTCTTCAACTATCATTGGAAGCATGGTACTGTACTTCCTCAGTGGCGCCACTCTGACATTACCCTGATCCCCAAACCTCACAAGCCTCTAACAACGACCAACCTCCGCCCAATATCACTGACCTCATGCCTAGGCAAGCTCTTTGAGCATCTAGTACACAACCGCTTGACCACCTACCCGGAAAACCGTGACCTCTTCCCCCACACTATGTTCGGTTTCCGTAATCACCTTTCCACTCAAGACGTCTTAATTCAAATCAAGGAGCACATTATCGACCAACTTAGTAAAACCAACCCCAGCTGTGTCCTGGCCCTAGACGTTCAGGGAGCTTTTGATAACGTGACACACGAGGCTATTTTGCAAGGCCTTCAAAAAACCCACTGCGGCCCGGCCACGTACAACTACGTCAAGGCATTTCTAACCAACAGAACGGCCTCCATCCGTCTCGGTACTCGTCAGACACCTACTTTTCCAACACCGGCAAAGGGGGCGCCCCAGGGCTCTGTCATTTCGCCTCTATTGTTCAATGTCGCCCTGTTGGGCCTCCCTAAGCGCCTCGCCGAAATTCCGGACCTACATCATGCATTCTATGCAGATGACCTCACTTTATGGACAAACAAGGGTTCTGCCGGGCACCAGCAAGACAGTTTACAACAGGCAATTGATACGACAATGACGTACCTCGCCACTCGCGGGCTTACGTGCGCACCTCAAAGTCTGCACTTCTTATCCTTCGAGCCCGCACTAGAGGACACCCCCCACAACCTACTCCGGATCCGACAGTTTTCATTCAAGGCACCCCTGTACCTCAAGTTTCGACACTCCGAATACTGGGCGTACCCTTTCAGGCTGACGGCTCTGGTGCTGCCCTCTTACCCCAACTACATCGTACAGTCACACAACTTATTCATCTCATCAAGCGAATTTGCACCCACCAGCACGGTCTTCGTGAGCAAGACACCTGCCGCCTCATACAAGCCATTCTCATCAGCCGCATCACGTACGGCACCCCATATGTACAGCTAAAGCCTCAAGAACACGCCAAGATTGATGCACTCATCCGTCGGGCGTACAAAATCGGCCTCGGTCTTCCTACCTTCACACCCACCCAGAAGCTACTGCAGTTAGGAGTGCATAACACTCTCGCTGAACTCCTGGAAGCACAATAGGTAAACGAACTCTCCCGCCTGGCCCTGACACCTACCAGCAGAACGGTCCTCCGATCTCTGGATCGACCAACCCCTCCACCAGCAGAGACACTCCAGCATCTCCCGCAACCTATACGCAGCTTCATCAGAGTAACCCCAATACCGCGCCACATGCACCCAGAGTACAAGGGCCGCCGTGAAGCTCGGGTCAATTACCTCAACAGACGTTATTCTGGCCAACCAGACAGCAGATACACCGACATCGCGCACTGCAATTTCACATCTCGTGCCACCCTAGCAGTCACGGATTCTACAGGTGCTATACTCACCTCGGCCACCTTACCTAACACCACAACCGCAACAGCAGAAGCAACCGCCATAGCCCTGGCAGCCACCACCACTACAAGTACGGGCCACCTCACCATCTTAACAGACTCTCAGCTGGCCTGCCGCTACTACCTTCTTGGCCGCATTCCCTACCAGGCTCTCAAGATACTTCAATCCCTCAAGACTCCCCCAACCATCCAGATAGTGTGGACACCTGGGCATGCATTCCTACCAGGGAATGAGGCGGCACGTGCCGCTGCCCGTGAACCCATTTTCCGGGATTCCCGTCCAAGGACAGACGACTTGGCATCCGCACCATCCCTCCACCCTCTGCCGCTCAGATACACCGACCTGCTTGCCCACTACCGCCACACTCGTTTCCACTACCCCCCTCCCCACCCGTCGCTCACTACAGCAGAGGCCCGGACGTGGCGCCGGCTACAGACAGGCACATACTTCAACTGTACCGTACTGTCGCACATCTCCCCTACCACATTCTCCTACTTCTGCCATTCCTGCAACCTCCCCGCCACAACAGCCCATCTTGTATGGTTCTGCCCCCACCATCCCGATCCCCTCCCTTCCCCATCCCCTGAGCGGTGGGAACGCGCGCTGACCAGCCTGCACCCGGAGGACCAGCAACGCCTGATCAACCGGGCCACCCGGGCTGCAGAAGCGCGCGGCTTCCTGAACTGAGGACGCCACCCACCTTCTTCTTTCTTTTTTTTTTTGCTCAATAAAACGTTTTGCCTCCTCCTCCCACTCCTTGCTTTCTAAAAAAAACTATCAGCTACATTCACCTCCTAGTGCTTAGAGTTCCATGAAATGGTATGAAGAGTGCGTACGCACGCAAATGTGCACTTTTACACATCTATCTCAGTAAACAGAACTCCTGTTAAACGGAACTACTTTTTCCGGTCCCTTGAAGTCCCGTTTATCGAGAGTCTACAGTAAAATGGTTAGTTTATGCCTGTGAAGTTTTTTTTCGTCATTTTTAGCTTGGGGACCGAGGTATTCATCGGTAAAGTTGACCCTACACCCCGCCCACTGCTCCCTGCCGTTTCGCCGGAAGAGCGAGAAACCGAGAGGCAGCGACCGGAAGTAGCGTCATATTCGGAAGATGGCCAGCGGCGTGCGCCGCCGCTTTGCTGTGTCCTCGTTTTGTGGGCGAAGTTCCGAATTAAGCGGGCGTGTAACCTGCCCTTTATTTATCTTTATTTTCCAGAGTTGCTTCGGCGTTGATTTTTAACCGTTAGGCCACATGTGTTTTTAGAGATTCCCTAAAGCAACTCCTAGATACCGGAGATTTCCTACCCGAGCGCCCGTGGCTACTACATTGTCTTCATGAGTAGTCGGGGCCGGCTGTGTCGTCGGGTGCTCTGTGATTCATACGAGAAGCGACGGGCTCAAACATATACGGAGGTGCCCCAAGTTCCTAATCCATTATCATTAGGGGATTAGAAAATTTGGGATCGCAGCGCTCTGCGTTTCCCGATCTTCTTGTTCGTTTTCCCGATCAACGTTGTTGGCTGTGATCTCAGCTGATCAGCTAGATTTTAAGAAGAAATCAAGCAAACTGGAAAGCATGAAGCGTTGTCTGCGTGTGGGAGCGCTCCGCACACTCGCTGGTCGTGCATTCCCGTGCGGCCCACGATGCGGTTCGAATCGCGCATGCCGCGGCAGCAGCCATCTTCGCTGCTGTCCAGAAACGAGGCAGTCGCGAAAAGCAAGGTAAACGTGCAAGAGAGTGGATGATAGTGTGGTGAAAAACTGTGCTAGGGATTATCATCCAAGGTGATTTTGAAAGAGGTGATCGAATTCGAATCACGATGCGAAGCACCGACCGGTCGCGAAGGCTCGTCGACGGCAGCAAATGCACCTGCCCGAGCGCGAGATGTGGCGAGAGACCGATGGATGGCGCTACCTGCGCGCAAGAATTAACACAGCACCGATCGCTAGAATGACTATCAACGTGAAAATATGGTTCCACATGCGAGAAAGCGGATGGCGGTGTGGTGAGAAACTGTGTTAAGGATAGTCATTCGCAATTGTACAGATAGCAGCGACCAAATATCTGCCTTGGTGCTAAGCCTAAAGTTCCCAACATCCGAGGCGATCCGTACAACTACAGTGCTCTAGAGCACTGTAGTACAACCTAAGCCGGCTAGAGCTGTTGGGGGAGTCGTTCTTCCAGAGTTCGTCGCGGGCCAGCGTGCCGCGTTTGGGTTCCTATAAATTTGGGGGGGGGGGGGGGCACCAACGTTAGGTTCCTGTATTCTAAAATTGGCCGCGTATCTGCTCCTTTCGTTGCAAATGTCGTCCAAAGACGATAGTCATTGTACACATTTGCCAAAGAAATGCCCCTCTTTGCTTTCCCGCTCACCTCTCACGCTGTTTCTGTTCCGTCGCGCTCATCCCAAGGTAAACACACTAAACGTTTTCTCAAGGCGATTTGAATTTACCGCGTTCCACTGCAACAGGCGGGGTTCCTCGATCCCAGCGCTTCAGTACGGCGGAGACGCGCGTGAATCGAGGCGGCCGACTTCAAGGTATATAGAACCGCGTTGCCATGCTCCACGTGCGTTCCAAGCAGAATGTGAAACCTAGTTAGTGGAACCTTTCTTTGGTGTTGCCGCGTGATTTCTCATATGCCGCCAGGAGGTGGCGCGGGCAACAGAACAGCAGGCGGGGGTTTTCTGCAGGAGATGTAGAATATAATATGCTATCGAAAAACCAAACATCCATAAATTTTTTAATAAAGGAACACTGTAAATATCCATTCTGTACTAATTTCCTGTCTTATATTTGCGTAATGTCTTGTTCTTGTTCAACAAAGTTGACGAGTATATATAAACATATAAACTGGGCTTAGACGTTTACATTTGGCTGTGAGTACATAAGACTATGGCGCAGTGAGCCTTTTACTTTGGCCGGGTGGCTGAATCGAGTTACAGACAGACAGACGGACAGACAGACCAAAATTTCTGGGGTTAAGTAGCCCAAGAAAGACTATCGTCTTTAAAACTGCGTATGTGCAGCAGTGCCATGTTCTGCTGACCGGCCGCGCAGCGACCCGGCACCAGCACGTACCTCTGCGCGACGCGGCGACAGGCCGCTCGCTAGCTGGTGCATCCGCGCATCGCGGGCCGCTGCATATAGCTTGTTACCGCCTGTCCGAGTGTAAAAACTAAGTTACACATGCGAGGAAGGGGATGATGGTGTGTTGAAAAATTGTGCTAGGAATTGTGACTGGCGCTGGTAGTGAAAGCGGCGAACCAATATCTGCACAACTTCCCTCCATCCGGGAAACAGAAGTCGGCCATGAGCCATTGGGGGAGAACCCCTTTTTACAGTTCGCCGCGAGCCAACTTGTTACGTTTATACTTCCGTCAGGTTCTCCTATTCTAAGCAAAGATTGTGTGACTCTTCCATTCACCAGAGGACTTTCTGGACCGTACCTGAAAGGGAACAGAACGAGCTCTTCAGGCCGAGCGGCCACCGCAGCGCCGGTACTTCAAAATATGACGTCATCTGCCGCCAGCCAATCGCGAAAGGCAGCCAGGATTATTTCTTTATCACCCCCTTTCTCCTCTCTAATCTTTATATCCCCCTCCTCCCCCTCCCCACCGCAGTGGGTTGTATGCAGGTGAGCCCACAGTTGGGCTCAATAATATCCCCAGTGCACTTCCTTTCCTTTTCACCCGAACCACCTAGTAGTAGTAGTAGTAGGGCTCTCGCCGTGCCTCCGGGCAGGGGTCGTTTGTTTTGACGAAAAAAGATCATTTGGGTGTATTTAGATATAAAATAAACATGTTTTTCGAATTCAGCGCCAAGAAAACCATAAAGTAATGCCCCCAACAAATTTTTTTTTGAAAAGCTCTTCACCAGCCCTTTAATGTCACTGTCTGGCGAGGAGGACATGCAGCTTGCGGAGTAGCACAACCGATGACGCGTCAAGGGTAGTCAAGGGCGTTGCCACAGTTTATATGTGCTTCTACGGACGCGACGCACAAAAATCGTAATTTCATGAAATATATTGTAAAAGTTGCCAGATTTCTTTCTGTAAAATAAATGAATAGAAGTGCTGGACATTTTAGCAGCAGTTAATAATAAATTCTGCCCTATTTACAAACCCCACCGCGCTTGAAATTAAGCGCTAGAAGGAATCCCGGAGCAGACGACGTCTGCCGACGCCGCTTCTCGCCACAAGTGGTTCACTCTCGCCACCCTCGCCTCTCGCAGGCTTCTCAGATTTGCGCGCGCTTTTCATGTTGCACAGGCAGGGCAGGGAAGTTTGGAAGGTCTAATTATGTACAAATGGCATATAGGATAAGAACCATTATTGACTGGAACTCGTCATACCTAGCTTCTCAACCAGGTTTTAATAAGAACTCAATGCTCCTTCGTCTAACGGCAACGATGTTTGAAACGCGAAGATTTCTTCCGCCGCAAAAGTGAGGCATTCGTCGGCGTCGTCTGCTCATAAAGGCAGCCGGCTATGCACTGACTGAGCTTGAACCGGCGAGCCTTTTCGGAAAGCGCTCCGCGCGCGTTTTTTCGCGACTGAGGGCGCGTCGGTGCCGGGCCCAGCGCCGTGACTTTATCGCGCCGCCGGAGCAAGCCCTGTTTCGCCTCAATAATTCTTGCTCCGTGGTTCGGGGTCTGAAGTACGCAGCCCATAGTTCTGCGGGGAATTACGTTCTCGCAAATTTAACGGTGGATATCGGTTTGACTGATGATCCTCTACCAGGGGTTTCCCCAGGCATCGAATCGGGTTCATAAACTAGAAAAGCTGTTTTTTTATCCCACTAGTTAAATAATAGACGTCTGTTAACCAAACGCTCATCCCCGTGACGTGCGTTTTTCATTATATATATATATATATATATATATATATATATACATATATAAAGTATAAGTAAAGAGTCGCATACACAGCAAGAACAATAACAAACAATGTTTACTTACGTAGCGGCAACGGGACTTGCCTTCATCAGAGTAAAGTTATATGATTTTGCTGTATATATATATATATATATATGTATATATATATATATATATATATATATATATATATATATATATATATATATATATATATATATATATATATATATATATATATATATATATACACCTGAGAGGCGGTGCTCGCGTTTCCGCTGCCTCCATTGGACCATTTTTCCCTGGGCACCCGACGTCACTCCCAAAATCACTTCAAGCGAGTGGGGAATTGCTGCGTCCCCCGCGTGGTATTCCACTTCGGCGTATTAAAAATGGCAGTAAGGCACACCCCCGAAAATATCTGGGTTTCGGAGAATTAGTGCACAAAATTTTCTCGTCCTGCAGTTGCTCCCGCACCCACCCGTCACCCGTACCATTCATATGAATGTCACGGTAGCAGGCGACAGTTTCCGTGACTAATCTGCGGCCGTTGAAGCTCCCCTTTTCCTTTACTTTTTTTTTCTTTTTTATTTTCGCTACTCCCTGGCTGGTAGCAATGTGCTCGCAGCGTGGTCAGCCTCAAACCACTTTGCCCCTTTCCTTTGAAAGCCTTTTTTGTGTGCACATACGAACTTGCCACGAGCTGTCGAAAAAAAGGAAATAAATACGTGCAACGCTAACAGCAAGCTCGGGGGGGTGCACTTTTGTTTATTTTGCCCGAGGCTACTGCCAAGAATAGCAGACGGGCAGCCGCGCATGCGCAGATCGATACTGAAAAAGGTCCGTACAAGGACTGATAAGAGTGAAATTTGGGGATTCAAGGGGGGGGGGGGGGGGGTGTCCAGAAAAACTAGGGGGGGTCTACACACCCCCTTGGGGGGTGTAGGGAAATCACTGTCCTCTACAATTTTTACATTGCAACCGCACTCTTAACTGCAATGATTAAAAAGTTAACAGGTACTGATTAATTGTTACCGTAAATAGCAATTAGAACTCGTTTTATTGCGTCCGCCACGGCCCATTATCACTTCTCCCTTATCACTTACCTCCGAAAGCCTATTTTTTAAAACTACTTAAAGGCTTCCCTGACACACCTTGTATATGAGGTGGTATGTGTTTATTTATTTTATTTATTTATTTCCAATACTGTGAGCCCTTGCGGGCTGTTACAGAGGTGGGAGGAGGAGGAGGAAGTAACTTTATTGTGTCCAGAGGAAAGGCCTAGTTATGGCCGGTGTGCTTCAGACGACGGCCAGGATGTCTTGGCTCCTAGCGGCGTCTTCGGCCCTCTGGACGGCCCAACGCTGGATGACAGGGTCCTCGCTAAGCAGCACGGTCTCCCACTGCTCTTTGGTGTGGATAATAAATGTTCCCTCTGTATTGCTGAAGTCTTTTCTTTGTATAGCAGGGCATTCCCAAAGCATGTGTGCCAAACTTGCAAGCTGAGGGCAGTGCTTACATTTACCGTCACGAATTTCTGGGTGGAAGTGCCTGTAGAGGCCTGGGTTGGGATATGTATTGGTCTGAAGACGCCTCCATGCAACTTCTTGTTTTTTGGTCAGCGAGGGGTTGGCTGCAGGGTACTTCCGTCTTTCGCCTAGTATTGGTCGAGCACGTCCCGGTAGGTGCACAGGCGATCCTTGGTGTTGTCGGCAGGGTGTAGGGCGGCTTGCAGGGGCTCTCGGTAGATGAATGCTCGAGCAGGCTCTTTGGCCCGTTCGTTGCCCTCCAGGCCCTCGTGTGCGGGCGTCCATATTAAAGTGGTTCGGGTGTCTACGTTCTTGTCCTGCTGGGCAAGGACTCGCAGTGCCGCACTGGAGATTCTCCCCTTTGTGGCTAGGGTTGTGGCTAGGGCTAACGCTATGGCTAGTTCTTCACCTTCTTCGGGGTGTCGTGTTCGGATGGAGCAGGCGGTGAGAACCTTTCCTTCCTGGTCGGTGACAACTGAGACCATAGCCCTTCGCTGTTCGTAAGAGGCAGTGTCCGTGTAGACGACTTGAGGTTCTCCTTGAAGCTGTCTCCCTAGCGCTAGGGCTCGCATATCTCTTCACTTTTCGTTGTAGACTGGATGCATGTTCTTGGGGAGGCGAGGAATGTAGATGCCTTTGCGTAGTTCGGCTGGAACAGTGTGTTTTTCTCCGAAAAATATCTCGTACGGGATGCGTAGGCGGTCGAGGATTTGCCTGCCGGTGGCCGTCTTGGTCAGACGCTCGAGGTGTGCAATGCGATGCGCCTCGATGAGCTCTTCGAGGGTGTTGTGTACACCCAGTGCCTCAAATTTTTCATTAGAGGCACATATCGGGATTCCCAGAGCCTGCTTATGCACCCTCTTGATGAGACTGTTGATTTTATTGCGCTCTGCCTGTTTAAGGGGTAAGAAAGGGGCTTCGTACGTAATTCTGCTAATTACGAACGCATACACGAGCTTTAGCAGAGTTTTCTCCTTCATGCCTCTATTCTTGTTGGCTATCCGCGCAATCAGTCTCGTGATCTGATGGGTGGCTTTCTCTAGTGTTTGCACTGTCTTGCCGTTGTGTCCGTTGGCCTGGAGATGGAGGCCGAGGATACGTATCTCGGCCACTTCGGGGATTGGGGTATCACCTACTCGCAGCGTTATGCTGTGATTGTGTGGGGTATCCTTGGGCTTTCGACCTCGTCGCGTGGGCTTGTACGACAGTTGTTCGCAAATTTTTCATTAGAGGCACATATCGGGATTCCCAGAGCCTACTTATGCACCCTCTTGATGAGACCGTTGATTTTATTGCGCTCTGCCTGTTTAAAGGGTAAGAAAGAAGCCGCCAAAGGGCACCCGCTGCTCATACTCGGTGATTTCAACGCGGCCCATCCCGCATGGGGATACACGAAAGAATTGGTCAAGGGCAGATACTTGTGGGCAGACGCGCAGAGGGAAGGCCTAATTCTGATCACGGACCCTAGCCAACCCACGCGGCAGGGAAATAGCGTCACGACAGACACAACCCCGGACCTTGCGTTCGTAAGGAACCTGGCTAAAGGCGACAGTGCCGATTGGAGCAACCTCGGCCAAGATTTGGGCAGCGATCACATCATCACAGCCACCTGGATCGCGACAGGCCCGGCCAAGCCCAAGGGGAAGGTGTGCAAAATCATTAACTGAGAAAAGTTCAGGCAACATTCCCAAGAAACCGGCGGGGAAATACGTGACATCGAGGAGTGGACGGCTAGACTTAAGAGGATGGCAGAAGATGCTACCACAACTATCCCCGAATAAGCGGAATTCCAACAAGTGGACTCCAGGCTTTTACACATGTGGGAGGCCAAAGAGAGCCTTAAAAAACGCTTGAAGAGGAATAGATGCAATAGGCCACTCAAACGCCGCATAGCGAGACTCAACCTCGAAATTCAAGAGTACGCAGACAAGCTCATGCTGCAAAATTGGCATGCTCTATGTGAGCGCACGGAACTCCAGATGGGCACGGCTAAAGCTTGGAATATACTTCGGCACCTTATTGATCCCGCAAAAAGTAAATCCGAACAGTTTCGGAATATGGAAAAACTTCTCCACACACACAATCAGGGTGATGTACAAAAGACAATCCAAGAGATGCAAGCTCGATACACACCCGAACACCCCTGCGAGAAGCATGAAGACTATGAAGGCGCTCCCAATGAAAAAATGGACCAACCGTTTACCATAGAAGAGCTCAAGGCGGCCCTACAGGGCCTAAAACCGAAGTCATCGCCGGGCCCAGACGGCATCACTAATAAGATGCTGCGCAACCTCGCAGACGAAGAGTGTGAGCTCTTACTCGACTACTTCAACAAGTGCTGGCACGACGCAACACTGCCCAAGCAATGGAAGAAGGCGCTAGTACGGCTCATACCTAAGCCCGGGAAGGCACTTTGTGTGGAGAACCTTAGACCGATCTCCCTGACATCCTGCCTCGGAAAGCTCCTTGAACACATGGTTCTCAATAGAATCAACAACCACATGGAAGACAACCAGCTGTACCCAAACTCTATGGTAGGCTTCAGGGCCGGTTTGTCAACCCAAGACGTCATGCTGCAACTACAACACCAGATCGTCAACAACGAAGACAAGGCGGTCACTGACGCCCGCGTGATAGTCACGCTTGATTTAACCAAAGCCTTCGACAGACTCAAACATGATGCAATTCTCCGCAGTCTTCAGAAATTACAGGTAGGGGAGAAGACCTAGAACTATATCAGGGAATTTCTGAACGACAGAACGGCACAGCTTAAGGTGGGCCCCCATGATTCGCCTGAAATCTTAACAGAGGTGGGAGGAAAATAATTTTCCACAAACATGTAACACCAGTTCCGCGATAGACAAGCAATGCATTCAGAGAACACACAATGACAGCTTACGCTCAAATGATTCAGTCGAGGGTGTGTCAATAAATACATCTGCATCAAGGTTGTTCGACTCAACTATAGTTTTTACAAGAAAAGAAAATTTGAAGACATCAACGCGTGGCACATACGGCATCACAGCATGGGAGTGACCTGTTCGTGGCGACACTCGCCCTGGGGGGTACAAGAATAGCCTTGAATCCAAGTTGAATTTATTATTATACAGTTGGTACAAGAATTTCAGCCTAGCTATTTTTCTGCGCGCTGAGAGTTCGGGCAAACCGGCACGAGATAATAGTGCCGATACAGACTGCGTTCTTCGGTACGCACCGAAGATAAACCTTGCGGCTAGCCTTTGAATCCGCTCCAATTTGTTTATCAAACCCACTTGGTGCGGATCCCACACCATACTAGCGTACTCCAGTGTCGGCCGTATAATTGATTGGCACGCCTTGAGCTTGAGTTCGGGTGTAGCATCTTTTAACTTTCCCCTTAACAGACCGAGTTTGCGTTGAGCAGATCCGCAGATGTTATCAATGTGCTCTTTCCAGTTCAAATTGTTCGTTATTGTGACCCCAAGATACTAAAGCTTACTGGCATGCTGAAGTGGAATATTATTTATTGTGTAAGTAAAAGGCAACAGGGTTTTCTTCCTAGATACAGTCATGTAAGCCGATTTATCAAAATTAATTTTCATGTCCCATGTAATACACCAGTCGTAAATTTTTTGAAGGCTTTCGTTTAACAGCACTTGATCTTGAACATTCTTGACGAGACAATAAATGAGGCAATCATCCGCAAATAGACGTAGTTCAATCTTAGAATCAATGTCATTAGCAATGTCATTAACATATAAAAGAAACAAAATTGGCCCTAAAACCGACCCTTGCGGCACACCCGACAAAACCCGCAAAAAAGATGATCGTTTGCCAGCTATTTGGACATACTGTTTTCTATTGGTAAGGTACGCGTGAATCCATTTCACGATTTGCTTGTTAACTCCAAGTTTATATAATTTCTCAATAAGTTTAGTGTGACACGCCCGATCAGAAGCCTTTGAAAAATCAATGGCTATTACATCGATTTGCTCCTTGTTGTTAATTGCAAGGCCGAACGCATGGGACACTTCAAAAAGCTGTGTTACTGTCGACAAGCGTCGGCGAAAATCATGCTGTTTTCCGTAGAATAAGTTGTATACTTTCGATGTATTCAACTAGATGTTTCGATATTGTATGTTCTAACATTTTGCACGCTGCGCATGTAATGGAAATTGATCTATAATTTTCCGGCAATAACTTATTGCCCGCTTTGAAAACAGGTACATTGCGAGCAAGGAGCCAGTCTTCGGGTAGACCTCCAGTACGCAGTGACACCGCAAAAATTCTCAACAAGAAATGGGATATCCATTCGAAATAGCGCCTCAGGAACTGATTGGGTATTTCATCCGGACCACAAAATTTTTTGGTATCCAGTTTCAAAAACTGGATACCAGAAAATCTTGTGGTTTTTTTTTTTGGTATCCAGTTTCAGCAACGGGGGGCGCTGCGAGCGGCCGAGGCGATCGGACGCACTCTACATCGGCTCCCAGTTCCATGTCCAGTTTGAGGAGGAAAATTCGATCGGTGCTTGATTTAAAGTATTGAAGATTGTTCAGCAAGTGTTTCGGCATCACTGGACACTAGATTTGTGAAGATCGACCCAGGATGTTGAATTCTACGGGACTCTGAGTTTCGCCACCACGCCTAGGCTTAGCGGGGCCGTTCGGCCTACGCGATGGACGGCCTCCCGGCCTCGGCGGCTCGTTCGGTGAGCCAAATGGAGGCGGACATAGAAGCGGAGACCACCATGAGTGCCCAACAACACGGACTAAGAGACATTGACGGAAAATCGTGTGTATTTGTGACCGGTGAGGACTTGGCGCCCGACGACACGGCGGGGTGGGTCCTGCCGAGCGGCAAGCGTGCTCGGAATAACATCAAGAACGTCGAAAGCGGTGAGTCCCCCCAACCGGCGACACAATCCAGGCCTCGTGAACGAGAAAGTTTTGCCAAAAGAGTAGCGAGAGCGGCCACAACGGTGGCACGCATGCCGCGAGTCATGCCGCGGGATGATATCAAGATTGTCATTAGGCCTAGAGGTGGGCTGAACGTTGCGAGGACGGAGGTGCCGACGCTGATGGCGGCAATTCTGGCAGCTACTGGCGTCAAAAGAGAGGAGGCTATGGGGGATATATTCTGCCCAAACCCCGTGCAGAATATCATAGTCGTGAGCACGCCGGACGAGAGACGAGCGAGGCAATACTCGAGGATAAAGTGTCTGACAATTAGGGGCACTGGCCACGAAGTCTGGGCAATGCGGCAATGGAAGGCACAGTGAAAGGAGTGATCAAGGGAATATCGGTCACGGACACCCAGGAAGACATCAACGCGAACATCGTGAACATGTACAACCCCCAGGCGCTACAAGCGCACAGGATCGGGACGTCGACCGCCGTAATCATCCTGTTCGAGGGCACGAAAGTGCCGAACTACGTCAAGTACGGAGCAGTCCTCGTACGCTGCGGACTTTGCAAAGAACGTTCCGCTCAGCGGGAAAATGGTACAGCAAATTGATCATATGCAAATGTCGTTTCAAATAGCGCGCCATCAGCCGCAAAGGGTTCGCACAACATCCGACAGATGGCGACGAGTGTACTGGCCAGTAGGAAGACGCATTGAAACATCCCCCTCGCGAGGGGCACGATCAAATGCAGAGCATTTCCGGGGGCGCACGACGTTAAGTAGTTTGCGTTACGTTAATGTTGTTGCACTTGTGGCAACTGCTGACGAGAGAGCGCTCGTCAGCAGTAATTTGAATGAGTCAACGATATAAGGCGCGTTCATTGCGGTCAATTCTGTGTCGGCTTTGTGGCGCAGTGGTTAGAGCTCCATGTCCATTGCGTTCCGCCCGCAGTGTCGAGGGATCGAAACCTGGCGCCGGATAGTATTTCTTTTTTTTATATAGTAGGGAGGGGTGCGGTGCGGACTACGGACGTCAACGCGGGTGACATCGTGAGTTACTGAAATGCTCTGCATTTAAAAACACCTCGACGTATGCAAGACGTGCGGGCAAGTCGGACACAGGGGCGACGTCTGCCCCAACCCGAACGCAAACGTCTGCTTCGCCTG
Organism: Haemaphysalis longicornis; assembly: GCF_048455015.1. Lineage (NCBI taxonomy): Eukaryota > Metazoa > Arthropoda > Arachnida > Ixodida > Ixodidae > Haemaphysalis > Haemaphysalis longicornis. The sequence continues at coordinate 5,660,207 of NW_027526203.1, forward strand.
CGGCACCGTAAACCCGGGCCTCGAACACCAGGCGAAATGCAAGCCGTGATGCAGGCTTTGTGGAGGCGAACACGTCACCGGAGACAGAGAATGCGGGAACAAATTCAAGACGCCTTACGTCGTCAGGCAACGACAGTGGGAGTAGAGTGAACAGTGGGAGCGGAAACACCGGCAAGAACGACGGGACCTGAGGGACGAGGACTTTCTACCACTCCGGAGGGAGAGGAGCGTCAGCCGCGGACCTCAAGCCAGGGGAGGAAGCAGCACGCACCGAGGACACTCTCTTTCGAGGCAACCGGCCCCGGCCAACCAGTGCTGGAAAACAGCCGGGAGAATGGCATCGTCGGCGCGGAGCATCTCGAGACGTCGGGGCGACGCGGAGCTGACCATGGAGGGCGGACGTTCGAGATCGCGGGGAGAGCCAGGAGGAGGCTAGCGTGGAGTCGCCGATAACAAGGTGGGCTGGGCCGGCGGGTCTCCAAAACTCGATCCCCTGATCCCCCCCCCCCCCCTTTCTAACCCCGGTAACAACATGAACGGTGATAACGCCATAGTGAACGAGCTAAAGAAAATCATAGAGAAGCAGAATGAGCAGATCCGCGAACTAATGAGGAAATTAGAGAAAGCAACAAATAACAACACCGCGCAGCACACACCGATACACGAAGAAACACTAGCTAACCCCGTAGGAGAGGGACCGCGCAAGCTGCCGAGGAGAAGGTCGCCACCCGCGGTACCCGCCGGAGCGACGCAGAACTCGGAAGTGCAAGCGATGGAGGACGACGAGCTTCCACCGCAACAAGAGCAAAAGAAGGAAGAAAAGGTAAAACTAACTCCTGGCGAGTCTGTCATCTTGGCGGCTCTGAGCAGGCTTGAGGAAAGGGTAGCTACGATTGAGGCCAAGCACGATCGCCTGGCGGCTAGGCTCAACGCCCTAGAAGTCAAGGAGAAATACGGAACATTAAAGAAGGAACGAGCAGAACGGCTGAAGGAAACAATTGCCAAGAGAAGGGGACGATTGGACACCAACCAGAAAGATGAAGCCGAAACAACGCAACAAATCTAATCGGACACGGGTCGTCGATGAGGTGACCGCTATATATCAGTGGAACTGCCGAAGCATAAAAGCCAAGGAGAGGGAGCTTATCCTTCACATAGGGAGCCAGGACGCACACCGACAACCCGTAGTCATAGCGCTACAAGAGACCAAAGTTAAGCCTTACGTGCCGGGGTACATTACATATCCCGACCCAACCGAAAAGAGCACCGCCGTCCTCGTACGTAATACGGTCGCTGCGACGCAACACGTCACGGCGCAGCACGGCTGCGACCACACGCTGGTCGAGCTGCACGAGAGAGACATTGGGCACAGCAAGAACGTATTTATACTGAACGTTTACTGTAGACCAGGAGCCAAGCACCAATACGATTTCGATGCCATACTGAAGGACGCGATGGAACTAGCAAAAAGCCGCACGCTCCTGGTCATGGGCGACTTTAACGCGCCTCACCCCATGTGGGGCTATAAAACTGCGTCTAAGAGAGGCAAGGCTCTCGTCCAAGCCATGGGAAAGCACGAACTGTACCTCATCAACGAGCCGGGAATCCCGACCCGAACGGGTTAACAGCGTGATCAACGACACGACCCCCTATCTCACGTGGTCCTCGGGACCGCTGGAGACGAGGTGGAAGGGCGACGACGCCGACCTCGGCTTGGATCACAAAATCATCAAGATCGATGTCCTCGGGCCTCAGTATAAGGCGGTGTACGGCAAGGCGAGGATAACGGATTGGGATAAGATGAGAAAGCACACGAGTAAGAGGAAGCAAGAAGAAGATGCCGAACCGTCTGCGGAATCCTACGAAGACTGGGCCAGACGACAGCAGGCCACTCTGCCAAAGTATACGCAAGAGATCACCACGACGGTGGACACGCCTTTCGTGGACGCCAGGCTCTCCAACCTGTGGGCGTTGCGCCATTCGCTCACTCGCAGGTGGAAGCGCCAGCGGCGTAACAGGAAGCTGGCTAGGCGCATCGGCCTACTGAACAAAGAGATAGCGGCGTATGCAGACAAATTGTGCAGGGAAAACTGGCATAAAATGTGCGCTTACAAGGGCAGTTGTCGGCGGGCAAGACCTGGAAATTGTTGCGTCAGCTCATTGACCCCGCACAAAGCAAGTCGACCACGAATCGGAACCTGACCAAAGTCATCAATAATTACGACGGGGATAGCGCCGAATTGCTCAGGGACCTCCAAAAGCGTTACCTCCAGACCGAAAAGGGGCGGTATCTGCCACCACAAGTGTACGAGGGGACCCCTAACGAGGAGCTGGACAGACCCTTCACATTCTCAGAGCTATGGGCCGTCATCGACAAAAGCAACAGGAAAAGCGCGCCCGGGGCGGGCAACATTACCTATAAGCTGCTTTTCAACATGTGCGGCAGAACGGCCAACGAGCTGCAACACATCAACGAGGCGTGGGAAACGTCGCGACTACCGCAAGAATGGAAGACAGCCAAGGTCCGCTTCATCCCAAAGCCAGGGAAACCACCGTCGATCGAGAACCTGCGACCCATATCACTGACGTCCTGCGTAGGCAAGGTCATGGAGAGGATGGTGTTGCACAGGCTGCAGAGACACCTCGAGGAAACAGGACAGATGCCGGCGACCATGTTCGGTTTCCGCAAACATATCGGTACGCAGGACGTCATGGTTCAGTTGCATGAACTCGTCATCAAACAAGCAACCAGATCGAGCCCTAGAGCCATCCTGGCCCTCGACCTCAAGGGGGTGTTCGACAACGTCACCCACGCCAGCATCCTGCGTAACCTGAATGGGACCGGCTGTGGCGCCAGAGCTTTCCACTACGTCCGCAACTTCCTCGAGGACAGAGCGGCCGTTCTGACGATAGGCAACGCGAAGACGGACCCGATAACGCTAGGAGAACGCGGAACACCCCAGGGATCCGTAATATCGTCCCTGCTGTTCAACCTGGCACTGCTACCCCTGCCTAAACTGCTGGAACGCATTGAAGGGTTAGACCACGCTTTCTACGCCGACGATATCACGGTCTGGACGAACAGGGCCGGATCGGAGGGGTGGATGGAAGAAACACTGCAGCGCGCAGCGACGACGGTCCACAAGTACGCCAAGTCATGCGGCCTGAGCTGCGCCCCCCAAAAGTCCGAGCTCTTAGTAGTCCAGCCGTGCGTCGGCAAGAGGAGCAGATGCGGCCTGAAGATCGAGATCGACGGCATCCAGGTCGAGCCCACTCAACAGTGTCGGATCCTGGGGCTGTTGCTTCGCAACGACGGCAAGGTGGACGCGGCCGTGGACAAGATATGCCTAACGTCGGAGCAGGTCCTCGGCATGCTCCGCCGCGTAGAAAAAAGAATCGGGGAATCAAGGAGAACGACGCGCTGCGCTTGGTTCAGGCCTTCGTGGTTACCAGAACCACCTACTCGGCTCCATACCTTAACCTAACCGGAACACAGAAGGCAAAACTAGACGTCATCTTGAGAAAAGCCACGAAGCAAGCCCTTGGACTACCCGCGTACACGTCGGCCAAACGGCTGTACGACATGGGGGTCCACGACACAGTGGACGAGCTCGTGGAGGCGCACCTCTCCAATCAGAGGATGCGCCTCAGCGGGTCCGAACACGGGAGGAGGATACTGGAAAATATCGGATGGAGGCCTGAACCGGTGCAAACGTCCGGCCGCGTCCCCGAACATTGGAGAGACAAGATCAACACAAAACCCCTCCCACGCAACATGGCGCCGGGGGAGGATGACGACAGGAGAAAAGCGCGCGCCAAGGCTTTGGAAACGCGCCTCGAAGGCAACCCCAATGTCATGTACGTCGATGCCGCCCTGGTCAAGGGAAGCGACAAGGCCGCTTTGGCAGTAACAACAAGGGACAGGCTCGTCGCCGTGGCGTCCACGAGGACAAGAAACGCAACAAACGCTGAAGAGGTGGCGATCGCATTGGCACTAATCCAACCCGGGGCGACGCACGTCGTAACAGACAGCAAGAAAGCCTACGCGAACTACCGCGGGGGGTTGATCTCCTCCGAGGCGGCACTTATCCTCAAACGGCACAAAACACCAGACAACGAGGTCGAACTGATTTGGACCCCCGCGCCTCCTCCCTGGTCGGCAACAACATCGCCGACTATTACGCCCGAGACATGTCCCGCCGGGAGGTGGAGGAGACGGGGGTCGACTCATTGACACCAATCACTGCCTATAAAGATATCATTACAATGTACAGGGAAAATAGACAAACGCTACGTGTGCCTCATCACTCCCTCACCCGCAGGGACCAGACGATAATACGCAGAATACAGGCAGGGTCTCTGGCCCACCCAACACTACTACATAAGATGTATCCTCACCAATACTCCGAGCTGTGCCCGTTCTGCCACACTAGCAAAGGAACGTTAAAACACGTCATCCTAGAGTGCACCGCACTAAAGGCACCAATACCCGACACACCCTCCCCTTATGCTGAGCACGAGGTCGCGGGTTCGATTCCCGGCCGCGGCGGCCGCTTTTCTGATGGAGGCGAAAAGCAAAAACGCCCGTGTGTACGAGATTTCGGCGCACGATAAAGATCCCCAGGTGGTCAAAATTAATCCGGAGCCCTCCACTACGGCGCGCCTCATCACCTGCGTTGCGTCGGCGCGTTAAACGCCACAATCAATCAATCAATCAATCAATCAATCACCCTCCCCTTACCCCCTTCCCCTTAATGAGCGATGGGAGATCCTTCGGCTCAGTCAGCCCCTCCGCAAACGTCCACGCGAGCCTAGCAGCCCGTGGGCGGGAGTTGCTAGCCCGGTACGGGGCCTGGGAATGAGGCTCCGCTCCCGTCGACGGGTCCCCCCCCCCCCTTTCCACCGGAGGGGGCTCACTCTTTCGCATAATAAAGTTTGATCAATCAATCAATCAGTTTCAGCAACAACGCTACAATGCCATCTCGCGAAATGTCGATATCGTTAGTATCTCCACACACTGACAAAGCATCAGTCGTATCTGAAGGGCGCCTATTACTGCTAGTTGTAAATACCGAATTAAACATACTGTTAAAAGCATGAGCGATCAAATCTGGCCTACTACAGATGCTTCTGTTTACCTTGATTTCATTAATGTCGCGCTTAGAATCCGATAAGTACGTCCAGAATTTTTGAGGCGAGTTTTGCATATAATCCACAAGCGTTGTTGAAAAACAGGTCGCCTTTGCACTTTTTAGTTTCTTTCTGAGTTGCGTGCTGAGGGTGGCTATTTCTTCACTTCTCCTTGGCATCCTTTTACGCGCGCGATTCATTGATTGATTGATTGTAGGGTTTAACGCGCCGACGCAACGCAGGCGATGAGGCGCGCCGTAGTGGAGGGCTCCGGATTAATTTTGACCACCTGGGGATCTTTAACGTGCGCCGAAATCTCGTACACACGGGCGTTTTTGCTTTTCGCCTCCATCAGAAAAGCGACCGCCGCGGCCGGGAATCGAACCCGCGACCTCGTGCTCAGCAGCGCAACGCCTTAGCCACTGAGCCACCGCGGCGGGTACGCGCGCGATTCAGTCGTCGCTACAATGAATGGTGTCCCTAGTTACCCATGGGCTGCGTCTTCCCATGCGTTTGGCCTTCTTAGGCACATATTTTTTCTAAGCAGGCGCGTACAACTGACAAAAAGTATTTCCAAGACTATTTATATCATCTTCGATAGGGATATTATCAAGAGCGCATTCTAAGTAGTCGGTAACTGCCGTGTCGTCAGCACGATTAAATTTATACACATATACAGAGGGATTTCCTTCTAGTTGTATATTACCCGTAGTTAAAGTTGCTACGACTGTTTTATGATCTGATATGCCATCCTGTATGTCGATATTACAAACGAAGGTTCCGTCTGTCGAGAAAAGCAAATCCAGCGTAGATTTATTTTGTCCCTGTGTCCTGGTTGGTTCTTTGACCGCCTGAACAAGGTTATGCTTAAGCATGATCTCTAACATTGTATCAGCGCTTGGCTTTTCAACTGATCCCGTAATTCTCGCATTCCAATCGACACCAGGTAAATGAAAGTACCCTGCTAAAATAATTCTACTTCTGGCATTCCTTATAGTATTTAAGTGCTGCTCAAGAGTATACAAAAACTCAACTGGGCTTCCGGGGGTTCTATAGAAAACGCCCACCATCAAAGTGGTGGTATCAAGAAACAGTTTGCACCAAACACTGTCATGCCCGTTTATGGATGACACAGTTTCATATCTGAGTGGCTTCTTCACTAATAGTGCTACGCCACCACCTCGTGTTGCTCTATCTTTGCGGATCACACTATAATTGCCTGGGAATACTTCCTCGTCCTTAACGTCACTCTGAAACCACGTTTGTGTTATGGCAATTAGCTCCGCGTCGTTGAGCAATGACAAGTATTCAAGTTGTTCTACCTTATTCACAATGCTTCGGGCATTTATGTTAAGTAATCTTATCTGTGGCTGCCTTGCGCGTCAGTCAACTTTTTCGGAAGCAAGTGGCCGCTCGTTGCGCAGCCTCACGCGCACGTTCTGCTCAAAGTCCCATGTATAAGCAATGCTATTCATAAAAAAGCTTATCGTGAACAAGGTTGACCTTTGCACCGGCGCCTTTCTCAGTCTGCGCCGATTTCCAAAGTAGCAAAGTAGCCTTCTTTTTTCAACTGTTTCCGGCGAGTAGTCATCACAAACACTGATTTTAAAGCAAAGCTTTTTACCTCTACCCCCCAAGGGTTCTTTCGCGACCGTTGGTGTCACCAGAAAACTCCAGCGAACAAATAAAAGAATTTACTGCCACTGCCGGGAATCGAACCTGGAACTAACAGACTAACAAAGCGAGAGCCCGTTGTCTTACCAATTTAGCTACGAGCCCACGCAAAGACGAGGGCGACAGTTGGTGTACTCACCAAGCACATCTACGGGCTTACCCCCTGCGTTCTCACTCACGCGTCACGCGACCACTCACGCCCATCTAGCGGCCCTGTACGCAGCCTGCTCATATGCTAAGAGTTACAAAAATTAAAGCAAGCTCACACCAGTGCATAGCATCTCACTTCTAGTGCGCCACTGTGCTAAAGCCTGTGGCCTCCAGTGTTCACGTAAAAAATCACAGCTCCTTGTCGTCCGCCCTCACGCCAAATCAAGGAATACATTCAAATACTCCTTGATGGCCAGGCCATCACTTCAAGCATCAGCGTCAACATCCTGGCCCTACATCTCGAGGCTAACACCAAGAGTGACGTCTCCTTGCAGCGCCTCAAAAACAGCATTAATCAAACCATACACACGATCAGGCGAGTTGCCACCAAGAAGCGAGGCCTAAAATAATCCGGCACCTTTCGATTAATTGAAGCTTTTGTCCTCTCGAGAGTCACTTACATCAACCCCCTGTCTTCTTCTCAACAAGAAAGACATAGAGATGCTTTATATAATGAGTAGAAAGGCGGTCGAGCGGGCCATTGGTCTTCTCTTGAGTGCGTCCACACTGAGGCTGCTTAGCACGGGGCTCCACAACACGGTGGAAGAGAGCTGATAGAAGGCTATCTTTCTAACCAGAAAATCCGACTCACAACTGCGGTGGGTAACCGCATGCTTCACCAGATTGGCTGGGCAGCCCAGAATGTCACTCCGGTTGACGTACTTCCAGACTCGTGGCGACTAAAACTAAAGATGCTCCCTTTGCTTAGAAATATGAACCCCTCACATGACGAGAGTCACCGAAAAGCACGGGCTCAAGCGCTAAACACCACAATCGGTGGGCATCATGCAGTTATCTACACAGACGCCTCCAAACATCGAGGGCACCAATACACCATCATCGTGGCTACCTCCAGAACCAACCTACTTGCGTCTGCCTCACTTAGGACCCCAGGAATGACGGCAGCAGGAGAGGCAGCCATCACCCTGGCTCTGACTCATCCAGGGGTTCGGAGGTTAGTAACCGATTCCCAGCCAGCCTACTGGAATTAACTGTTGGGTTGGGTGTCCTCACCTGCACTGCGCGTTCTAAACAAACCACTCCCGAAACGGTTCCATTCAGCTCATCTGGACCCCCCCCTCACGCTTCAATAGAGAGCAACAAATACGCCCACCCAACAGGCCTGTGCTTTCACCTCCCGTGCTATGGAGCTGCACGAGGACAGTCACCCGCTTGTCACGTTCAGGGAGATAACCCAGCATTATTGCCTTCTGAGACAGACCGTACCTTTTCCTTACCCTGACGTTTCCAGAGAACAACAAACTACCCTTCGGCTCATACAATCCGGGCTCCTTCCCACAGCCTACGTGTGTTCAGTTAGTGCATCCGAATCGCTACGACGCTGAATGTATATTTTGCTCAGAAGTAGGAACACTCCACCCCGTAATCGGGATGTGCGACTTTAACCCCGAGCACACTCCTCTCTTTCCGCCAACTACCCAACACGAGCAATGAGAGATGCTGCTGTCCAGGCCCTCTCAACCTACCCAGCTTCAGCGGGTGGACAGAACACAGGCCGCGCGGACTGCATATGGGCCCCACAGAAGAATGGATCACTCCCCAGGGCTGCACTCCCGGCTGTTCAGAAATATGAACAGAAGCATTTCTTCCTCCTTCTCCTTCTCTGTTGCAAATCTCGTCGCCTCCGTCTGCGGCACAGAGACGGAGAAGTCAGATCGTCTAACGCTGGGTTGGAGCTTACTTCAATTTTACGAAAAAAGTTTCAACTCTTGTGCTACACCAATACAACTCAACCAAACACCGTCATGCATCATGCATTGATTTAACCTTACCAAGATTATCTCTTTAAAGTAACAAACGGTGTGGTTAAGTGCATTTGACTTTTCTCTGGTTTTCCTGTTTGTAGAGCGATGTGAGTGAATTTAAGTGACGTCGCATGGGTAATCGTTATGGCTGCCGTTTACAGCTTTGCTTTCCAACCACATTCACGGGGTGGATTGGCGCAATTTTTTTGTTCCTTTGAGTTTTTTGCAGTTCTTGAAGATTGCCACCTTTTCATTGAAATCGTACAATTTTAGTATAACAGGCCTATCACGCGACTGTTTCTTTTGACCAAGCCTATGTATTCTTTCAACTGACGAAACCGCGACGCCAAGTTTGTCAGAAAAGATATTGTCACGGGACACCTAGGTGGCCAATGCCCCATCATGGCTCATCACAGAAGACGACGAGGACGACGAAGTCGAAGGAGCCCGGCAAGACCGCTAAGCCGCCGGCGAAGGGCAAGGCGGGTGATTCACAGGACGACCCCGAGCCGAAGACGACCCCGAACGTGAAAAACCTCCCAAAGCCACAGGAGCCCGGTAAGAGCGCCAAGCCGCCGGCCAAGGGCCGCACTGCAGGGGCTGCTCCGCAGGGCAAGACCGCCGCTGCCGCCAACGTGCATGGAACAGTCGCCTGTTCGGTGGGCTCCGCAAATTTTTCCTTTTTGTGGCCAAAATTCAACTCGGACGTCGAAAATTTTGGCTTCAGCGTCTTCGCGAAGTTCAGCGGCACAAGCGGATACCACTCTTATCAAGGTGGGCCCATTTTTGAGCAAGCTGTGAGTTACTGAATAATTCACCGGCTGCCGCGCCACTAAGCCTAGCGGCGAACATGCTGCCGCTAGCGCAGGCCGGGGCCTCGCCGGCGGTGGCGGCGTCCAAGACCATCACGGGATACGACCCTGTCTCAATGCAAGTCGTATGCATGGACACCGCCCAACACGAGGACTGTCCACCATCCGAGGAAGAATATTTAGAAGACATGATTCTCATATGGCGACGCAAACACAGTTCGAAAGCTCCCTAGGGCAACGACGCTCCTGGCCAACAACAAACGGCGGCTCGCTCTGGTCATGCTCCTCAAGGGGGTGTGGCTAGCAAGTCCTCCACTCACAGATGCAGCAAGCCCCAGTGGCGACCGAAGCACACGCCCCACATCGGGCGCGACGAACTCATCGTGGTTCTCAAGCCGAGCACAACGCTGGATTTGAAGGCAACTTTTGCTCCAGGCCAAGTCGGATCCGCAGTGCGCAATCTCCTACGCGAATGCGGGAACGTGGAACTGTCTGTGTGGCCGGTGTGGGAACAAAACGTGATAGTGTGTGGACTCAACTCAGAGCCTGCCGCCCGACGGCTGCTAGGTGATGTCACGCTGACAGTCGACGGCCGCCAGCTCCCCTTCCGGGGACATGCCAAAGCCACAGACGACGTCTGCAAAGGGGTCATCACCATCGATCCCAATGATACGTCGGCCTCTCTCAAACCCAAGCTGCGATGGAAAACTTTTTTCTAGCAATTATCTCCATTTACGCTATTATACCTATTACAGGTGGAACTATCGCCAAATCTGCATTATTGTGGAGAAGCATGGCATTACACTTTTGGCCATTTTTCGCAATGTTTTTATAGTCTTGGTTTTTGAAAATTTCATGCGACACGTTATCTACATTTACGCTTATAACGATTATAGGTGGAACTTCTTCGATATCTGCATATTTGTGGAAGTGCAGGGCGTTACACGGTCCTAGCTGTGGGGGTGCTCGGCAAAGAATGATTCGCATCCAACTCCCCGCCCGAGGAGTTGGAGGAAGCCCTGTTTACGTGGTTCTAGGTCATGAGAGCCAAGAACGTCCCGCTCAGCGGGCAAATGGTACAGCAAATTGATCATATGCAAATGTCGTTTTAAATCGCGCGCCATCAGCCGCAAAGGGTTCGCACAACATCCGACAGATGGCGACGAGTGTACTGGCCAATAGGAAGACGCACTGAAACATCCCCCTCGCGAGGGGCACGATCAAATGCAGAGCGTTTCCGGGGGCGCACGACGTTAAGTAGTTTGCGTTACGTTAATGTTGTTGCACTTGTGGCAACTGCTGACGAGAGAGCGCTCGTCAGCAGTAATTTGAATGAGTCAACGATATAAGGCGCGTTCATTGCGGTCAATTCTGTGTCGGCTTTGTGGCGCAGTGGTTCGCCAATACGGTTCGCTGTCCTGGTAGCACTCCAGTGGCGTCCCTAGATACTTAACGGGACTGGTTCCCCAGCTCACGTTGGCAAAAAAATCCGGTGTCAAAGATCAGTCCCCATGCCAGAATCCCAAACATTTCCCCCAGTTTACCCCACTACCTGTGATTGACCCAAAACGTTTAACAATGTCCACCGCTTTTGTAACACTATCCTTGGTCGTACTGAAAAGAGCAATGTCGTCTGCGTAGGCCAGAAGTTTTACCTCTGCCTCGCATAGCTTAAACCCGCGAATGTGTTCACTTTCAATTATATTTAAGCAGAGCGTTTCGATATACAGGCAGAAAAGAAGTGGGCTCAGAGGGCAGCCCTGGCGCACCGACCGTTCCACGCTAATGGGGGCCCCCAGCGTCTTGTTTACAATTAATCTCGTGGTGCACTTTCGGTACGCCAGAGCCACCCTCTTCTTGATGACTGTTCCAACGTTCACATGATCTAAAATCAGCAACAATAATTCATGGGACACACAGTCAAACGCCTTCCCCAAATCAAGCTGGAGAACAGCCACGCGAGCTCGGGCAGTGTCGCAGCATTCCAGCACACATCTCGCCTTGTGTGTGTTTGAAAAAATAGTGCGTCCTTTTATGCCACACGTGTGGTGTGGCCCTACAATCTGCTTGATGACTGTTTGAATTCTTTGTGCAAGCACATTCATAAAAATTTTGTAATCGACATTTGTCAAGGATATAGGGCGATATGCTGTAACATGTTTAAGTTTGTCCGTGTCCTCTGTTTTAGGTATGAGTATCGAGTGGGCTTCTCCGTAAGAGGGTGGCAATGCCTTTAGTTCGAAGGCCTCGTTAAATAGTGCTGCCAAAAGTGGCGATAAATCGTTTTTGAAGACTTTGTAAAAGGTTGCAGTTAATCCGTCTGGACCCGGTGCCTTTCCGTTGTTCAAACTATCGATCGCACATTCAACTTCAGCAACTGCAATAGGCTGGCTTAAACTTTGTAGTCTTCATCAATCCTTGGGAAAGCACTGATAAACTCGGTTTTAATGGCCTCCACCTCAGCCCTGCGGAAGGCAAACAAATCTTTGTAGTAGTGATGAAAAGCCCGTTCAATCTCTCACCCGTCACCCGTCCTTCCCACTCTATCTCCCTTATATGATTACGTCGAGCGTTCGCCCGTTTAGGGCTAGTGCGCTGCTACTTGAGCGGCACAGGCAGCGCCTCCTGGCAGCCGCGGCGGCATATTTTGCGCGTACGGGGCCGGCGCGGTCAGCCGCCCCCAGCGGCAGAGGTATCACAGAACGGCGGCTTTGCGGGCGAAAAATAAGCAATTCTGCCTACTTTTATGTTTGCGGATGGCCCAACAGTTACAAAAACAAGTATGGAACATCGCCAAAGAATAAATTATGTTGGTTTTTATGCGAATGTTATTAAGGAAAGCGCAGGCTGAGCTCCGAGGAGCCATCTGATCACCTCAACGCTTGGTTCCAGCATTTCTTCGTCAACAGCGTCTGTCGGAGCATATGTTGGCTCTACATTTTTGTGGCTGCCCTCGTACGCAGGAACGTCAGCAAAACCACATTTTACATCACGAATTTGTGCGGGCACCTTTTTCAGGTGACGTGTACACTAATTTCAATGTTGGACAGTTTCAATAGCGCTCGTCGTGCAAATATAAATAAGCGTTTTATTTGCTGCTGTGTGTCCTGCGTTGGACGCACAGATGGCTTATCCCACGCACGCGGCAACTTCTTGGACAATTTCTTCCCGGCTGTCGTGGCTACTAATGTAAAATCGCCGTCGCCGTGTGTTAGCCCCAGCCGCGGCATACAGCCTTCCAGCAGCTTCCTCGAAACAAAAAAAAAAAAAAAAGAGAGAGAGAGAGAAAAAAAAAGCGTTTTGGGTTTGCCGACGAGCACAGAAACGAAGCAAGGGAATATGTACGTGACAAAATTCGAGAAATTTAGAAAATTGTACGTGTGTATGGATTCCTATGCCGCTTCTGTTCATCTTGAGTCTTTTAATTGCAGCCAGATTGGTGCTTTTCTGACTTCTTCGTCTTTTTGTTTGCTTTTCTGGTTTGTGTTATTTTGTAATCAATAAACAGGTTAGTGCGGCGAATCGGTTTTCTTTTTGTTTCATTGGTTCATTTCTAGCTCTATTGGTATTTTAAGTTTTTCTTATTCAAATAACATACATTTACATTATTATACAACAAACGTTTTAATAATTGTGCCCTTTTGTGCGAATGCAAGGCGTTTGGGATTTTGTGCGTATTAATAATTTTTGTGTTCTTCGGGTTGCATTTCCGGGTTCTTTATAATTTTGTTTTATTAATCGTGTGAATGTTGTGATTAGGTACACTTCTCGATATAGCAAGTTCATTTTTATTATTTTTTACTGTATTTTTAACTTCATTCGACAAATGGTCTACAGTTACACTATTACGACGCGTTAACTTCGATCTCCCATTGTGCGTTATTGTGCAAATGCCAGACATTACACAGATTGGGCTCCATGGGGTATTAGCAAAAAATGCGGATGGATTAAAATTTACATTCCATATTTTTTCCTTACTCCCAGCCGCACTTGCATTTTAAACTATTAATTTGAATCACACCATGTTCCGGGGCTATATAGAGGGCCCTATTTCAGTCTGAATTTCTGCGTTGAGGCCGAAGACATGGTTGCTGCCGTCTAGTCTTTTTTTTCCGCAGGTCAAGTAGCCTTTATTTTTTAAGTATTTCTTAGGGCCCCCTATTTATTCTAAGCCGCAGAACAGTTCACGCACGGCTCGCTTCGCGTAGTCACGCTGGCCCTGCGCACGGGATACGCGGGCAGGCTAAGCGCGGTACGCGCAAAAGATGCGGCGCGTGTCGACAGGGGGCGCCGCTGGTTCGAATTCAGTAGAGTTCCTGTATATGCTCCCTAGGGAGCATATACAGGAACTCTAGAATTCAGTGGCGCCACCATACCAGCGCACGAGGCCTATACCAAGCGCACGCTTGGTAGGGGCCTCTCCACCGGCTAATCGGTCCACTCTCGCTCTCACGAGGGCTCCCCGGTAGCGTTCATCGTCAAGCGCCTCAAGTTTCTGTTTCATTTTTCTGATATCCTCACTAAACATCCCAGGCGCATTGCACTCTTCACGGATAAGTTTTTCTAGTTTTGACCTTAGTGTCTTTTCTATAATTTTCTGTTCGTATCGTACGACAGTGAACCTCTCAATGGCCCTCATTTTTACCTCCTGTTTACACCACTCCCACTGTTCACCGATTTTATCCCCTTCTATTTTCGAAATCAAACCACTCACTTTTTCAAAAAAGATTTCATCCGTAAGTAACTTATCATTCAATTTCCATAGCTCCCACGTGAAAGTATTGGTCCGTTTCTTGTATCCTAGATTACACCACCAGGCAGTGATCTGAAAATGATACAGGCTTTACTTCGTACCCTTCACATTTTTCAATTAAATCACACGATACATACACTCTATCCAGTCTAGCGTGACTGACTCCTTGAAAATGTGTAAATTGCACCTCCCGTCCTCCCTCTAGACATTCGCCCACAACCCAATAGTATTTATTATTTCCTGCAGCACAGCCGTGCTCTCGTCACGAAATGGCCGATTACTAATCTTATCTCGCGTGGATAAGACGCAATTAAAATCCCCTAGCACGACAAGACGCTTGTCTGTCAACATGGTTTCAGGCTACGAGAGGATAGATTGGCTAAAAATTGCAAAGTTGTTTACCGTGATAATTCCTCGGTCATTTCGGTTACTTAAAAAATGCTGACGATTGCTGAAAATGTCTGTAAGGTCCACTTATGAGATTAGCAGCCGGGCGCCCGGGCTGCGCGCGAGAACCAGCCGCTCTGTCTAGCGACGTAGCACTGCCGACACTGCGCTGCAACTGCCGCTAATGGACCTTTTTCCAGTAGCGATCTGCACATGCGCGGGCTGCCGGTCCGCCATTCCTGGCAGGCGCCTCGGGCAAAATAAACAAAAGCGCGCCCCTCGGTTTTCTGCTTAGGGAGCGGCTATAATCTGCACGGTTTCTTTTTTTTTTCTCTTTGGACTCCTCGTGGTGGGTTGGTACGTGCATACAATAATGGCTTTCTAAGAAAAGGGGCGAAGACGCTCGAGACTGACCAAGCTGCCAGCACATGGCTGCCAGTGAGGGTGTTACGAAAATGAAAAAAAGGCGGGGGGGGGGGGGGGGGGGGGGTCGCTTCGAACACCGCAGATTAGTCACGAGAACGTTCGCCTGCAACCGTGACATTCATGTGAAAGGTGCGGGTGGCGGGTAAGTCCGGGAGGGGCAGCAGGACCAGGATATTTTGTGCACGAGTTCTCCGAAAGCAAACTTTCTTGGGGGTGCGCCTTACTGCCATTTTTAGTTCGCCGTGGCGGCCGCTAGAGGGACCGGTACTGGAAAAAGGTCCATTCGTCGCGGCGTGCACGGGAGACGGATTGTCTGTCCCACCGCATTCCTCAAGGATAATCCCCCATTGAGAAAGCAGACACCGCCGCCGGATTCCAGGAACGCCTGCCGGACCCGCAGGGATTACCGGCGTGTCTCTATTGTTGTCGCGCCCTGGTCAGCATGACGCCGGTCGCCGTCTTTCCCGCTCCCCCCCCCCCCCCCCCCCACGGGGTCGCCCGAACTTGCCCGTCTACGAGCGTGCCGTTGACCCGAAGATAGCGGCGCCTCATCGAATATTCCGTGACGTGCGGAGTGACAGCTGTCTACGTGAATTCGGGCACTCCCATACGCGTGTACGAACGCTAAAAATCCTTGTACTGACACTGAAGGATTTTTAGAGTTGTTGACGGTGTACCTAAACTCAACTTTCGCAACTTGGGACGATAAGCTTTATATTCAGTCTAACGGAATCTGTATCGGATCCTGCATCGCACCAATTTTAAGTGACCTCTTTGTAGCGTACCTCGACTGCAATTTGCATGACCAATTGAAGATTCCACAAGTAAGCAAAATCTTTCGTTACGTCGACGAATTTTTAGTAGTTTTTAACACCGACGAAGCAGGTCTTGAATCGTTGATGTTCCAGGTGTTAGATCATTTCCGTCATTACCCGCCGCGGTGGCTCAGTGGCTAAGGCGTTGCGCTGCTGAGCACGAGGTCGCGGGTTCGATTCCCGGCCGCGGCGGCCGCTTTTCTGATGGAGGCGAAAAGCAAAAACGCCCGTGTGTACGAGATTTCGGCGCACGATAAAGATCCCCAGGTGGTCAAAATTAATCCGGAGCCCTCCACTACGGCGCGCCTCATCGCCTGCGTTGCGTCGGCGCGTTAAACCCCAGAATCAATCAATCAATTTCCGTCATTGTTTTAAACCTTTGGTTTTAACTTTTGAAATTCCCGTTGACAGAACTATCCGGTTTTTAGATCTTAAGCTTCATTTTTCGCACAATCACATCTGCTGGGCGTACGAACCACGAGCCAGCAAACCACTTCTACCTTTCGACTCATCCCATTCTAAACTCGTGAAAAGGTCTATCGTAACAATGAGTTTTAAAAATGCCTTTAACAAGTCCTGTTTCCACTCGATACAAGATAGCTTTAGCAAGCAGGTTGATCGGCTTCTGACAGCGAGGTACCCACAGCAGCTATTGGCCTCGATAGCTGAAACAATGATGCAGAGGTTAAAAATAGAGGGACGAGACAGTGAAGCAGATGTAGAAACTAACAAACGTGACAAACTTACTGTTATTCCGTACATGCACGGGATAGCGCACAATTAGAAAAAGATAGGAAAAAGAGCTAGCGTAAATGTTGTGTTTTCCGCTCCCAACAAGCTTTCTTCCATGTGTTCTAGAGTAAACAAAACCAAAAGAACAGTGCAGTCTTGCTCCGTAAAGCACGACAACCGGTTTGTTGAATGTGTCAAAGGCGTCGTCTATTCCGTTCCGCTGTCTTGTGGGAAAACGTACGCAGGCCAAACTGGACGATGCTTAAATGAAAGGTTAAGGGAACACAACTATAACGTACATACGGCGATTAGTGGCCACTTAGGTGTCCACTGTCGGGATTGCTACGACTGCGCCCCAATATTTCAAAAAACGCAGGTCATCTCACGACACAAAGATAAAACAACAAGAGAAATAATTGAAGCCGCAGAAATATTGCGCAGAAAAGATAAATGTGTTAGCGTTCCTTCCTTGTCCCTCTCGCAGAAAGAGATTAATTATCTGTCCCTCAATAGTACAGCAAGTGTTTGTGGCACATGGCGTCGTTGAAGCGTGACGAGCGGCTTTTTGTATCTCCTTCTATCGTGAAATTTTCGGTTTTTCTTGTGCTTTTGACTATTAGCATATATATGTGAAAAGCCTAGGAATAAACCTCAGTTGTAAGTCAGCGCTCGTGTTTGTCACCTCCTTCTTCTTGTGTCTTGTCTGAGTTTGCGCTGTTTTCCCTTTTATATTCATGAACCAACTCGCCCAAGCCCTAACCCTTGCGGGTAGAGGTAAAAAGCTTTGCTTTAAAAGATTCTGTTTCGGGGGTTGTAGGTGCCGAGGCCACTCTTGGGCTATGAAGCGTGACGCAGTGCTAGGTTCGATCCACGTTAATCCTGACATTTGGGTATCTTAACTCGCACTGAAATCTCCAGACACGGGCTTTTTCGATTTTTTCTTGCCTTCACTAAAAAAGAAAAAAAAGGAAAAGAAAAAAGTCCTTGGGCTCAGCTGCACAATGCTTTAGCAACTGCGGCTGCTGCTCAGGCACAAGTTGGAGCCATTACTTGACTAGGCACAAATCCTCAAGAGTTGAAAACTGATTTCAGCGCAAAGCGGCAAAACAGCACTTTATTAAAAACAAGAGAAGTGGGAAAGACCTTATAACAACACTCGCTAAACAACGACCTCTTTGAATAAACACAGTGTCACTTTGTAAATCGTCAATACCTGGATAGCATATCCTTCATGCACAAGTATACTTAGTTGCTCCTTTAGACCGACAACGATGGCCAGAAGAAGTCAGGCTGCTGCCTTGCACACCTTGTACTTGCTGCTTCGCCTTAGTTAGGAACCATAAGTTAGGAGCCAAGTATCTGAAATACCCATCTGTTTGATGCTTTGAACGTGCCATGTAGGTAGGTGTTGTCGTGCAGTAATCCTCATTGGACGACGAGAACGAATGCAAATTAAATGACTCGTGAGCGAAAAATGACGTTACCAAAGTTGATCAGTCCGCGACTTTGGCACCGCTTTACCATTGAGCCAATGCTGTGGACCTGTTTGTAAACAATCTGTAATTTCTCCGCGCGGCGTAACATCATTGATAGTGGTTGCAGACTGAAGTAGCGTAGAAAACCGGGCTAGTTGGTGCAGATTCATCTTCGCAGCGCACAAATAACTGGGACAAAAAGGAGGAAAACACTGGACAACCACTGAACCAAAACTGAATTTTCATTGAAGAGACAAATATAAAGCCATCGAAGGTATAAAACACAGATAAAAACATGACATATGAACCCACTATAAGCAGCTGTACAGACGAACGCTCTCAAGTACTGCTCTCTTCAAGATACGCCAATTCTGCATCTAAAAGTGCTAAAGACGAGCGCTAACACACGAGTCAGGCATTTTTCGAATTTTATGTGCTTCCACTATACTTTCCTCACCTTTTGTTCATCGTGCGAGAACAGTACCGTTGTATCATGAAGGAAAAGCGTACAACCACAATCTTTGCAATGGGTGGGAAGAGGGCCAGAAGGCACTCAGTGAACTGGCCAACATCAAAGCGACCACAATTGAAAGGAATGCAATAAACCACATTTAATTTACCAGGAACAAACTGTTTCTCATGTTTCATGCCAGAGCTGTTTGCTCGGCCCATATTACAAATATTCTTTTCGATGGCGGGACAGATGCAGTTTAACTTAATTTTGGCTGAAAACACCACATTGATGTTATATCTGCTCCCCACTTCTTTCAAGCGGTGAGATACATCGTGCAGGTACGAGATTAGAACTATCTTTTCCTTCACAACATCACAAGCAGGAGACAAGTTTTCTTCACCAAATCCAACAACTCAAGACAGGCCGACCCAATGACTCCGTCACCGTAGCCAGCATTTTTGGGTCCAACTAACTGTTCATCAAAGCTAGACTCAATTAGGCGAAAACAAGACTGAAAACAAAACAAGATGGCTGATCTGAGGCAGTTGACAACAATCCCATATTTTACAATCCTAGAACGTGCTGATGAAGAGTTCAGTAAAGGCTTCTTCGATCGCGGGCTATAGAGCCAACATACATGATTCTGCTCGAATTTTAACAACAGGTCCAAAAACTGGATTGTTCTTTCGTTTAGCGCCTTGGACATAAAGGTCAGCCTGAATGCGTGACGTTTGAATGCTTTTAAAATGTCTACCATTTTTCTTGTAGGGTCATAGTTTCTACAAAGTACTAGGTAATCGTCAACATACCCGAAAGTTTTAATTGCCAAACCCTCCAAGTCACGTTGCAATACACGATCAACATGAGCCAAGAAAATGTCACTAACAATGTGACGAACTTTAGAACGTCTACAGATTCCAGATTTCTGCACACAGACACTGTCACACCATCCTACAATAGTTGATGCTAAGTAGAAACGCAGAAGCTCCAAAAAGGATTCCACGGAAATCCCGCAACTTTGCATAAACTTAACCTCGCCGTTGTAGACGGTGATACATTCTTTCACAGAGACCAAAACTTGTTCATGCGGAAGGGAGCAGAAAAGGTTTTCAGCGTCAATGCTGAAAGCAGAGCACCAGCCTGGATTACTGCGCGCACAGTAACCTCATTTGTGTGCTGTAGAGATAAAGAGGCTTGCGCAGCGTGCCCTATCCTGGTCCTCTTGCATTGCAACATCTGCTACCTCAAACACGGAGCTACGCAGTAGACGCCAGGTCGGCACAGAAATTTTGGCACTCGATGGAGCCCTCTGGCCGACTATGCCACTTATGGTCGTCTCCCATCCCTGCGACCGCAGCACCTTCTGCGGCACTGACGTTGATGACTGGATAAGCACCTACGAGAGTGCGAGCGCTCATAACAGGTGGGCCGCAACCTTGGTGCTGGCCAACATAATATTTTACCTCAAGGGCCCAGCCAGACTATTGTTGGTTTGAAACACACGAAGCAGACCTGACAAGCTAGGAAACCTGCAAATTGACATTACGTGAGCAGTTCGGAAAGCTTGATGGCCACCAACTAGCCGTGAAGGAACTTTTTTCCCATGCCAAAACCTCGATGGAGTCATCCGTCGCCTATATTCAGGATGGTGTTGCTCTGTGTCACAAGATAGATGCCGACACGTCAGAAACTGGCAAAGTAGGCCATGTGTAGAAAGGAATTGCTGATGGCGGTTTCAACCTTCTTGTTTATAAGGACTGCACCACCACAGACGGCATCATTACAGAGTGCAGACTGTTTAAACATCTTGAAATGGGCCTCGCAGCCTCTGGAAAATGTGTCTTTGGTTATCAAAGTAACTAGTTGATGCATTTCTTTTTGTTATTCCCCCCACTGTAATGCCAACAGGCGCTGTGGGTGCCAAATAAAGAAAGAAAGAAACAAGCGAAAGCTCACTGTATTGCCCCACAGTTCACTCGACTGCCTAACACGGCTCCCACATGCTAATACGAGTATACCACTCCACTGGAATGTGCCCTTCTATGTTCGACGACTTATTGAAAATAGTATGCCGCGAGCTGGAGGCTATGGCTACAACTGCCCTACTAGCCCCGACCCGTGAAGGAACGTCACCTTCCATCTCCCTAATCCATGGGATATACAGCAAGAGCTCGCAAGCCACACCATTCCACGCATTTGCTCTGTAGTTCACCCGAAAAACGCTTTGACTGTTCCTCGTGTCTTAACTGGCCCCCACCAATATGCCCCACGCCATTTTCAGACACAAAATTCCAAAGAGTGGAGTACTCCTGAAAAGAAGCCAATATGCTTCCACTGCTGTCACGGTGGGCATGTGGCCCGGTACAGCTTTCGACATTGCCAGGCTAAGCCTTCGCCTCATCAGAAGACTAATCAATGCAGGTCAAGGAGGTAATACTGCATCTGTGACCTGGGCGACAGATCCTCTAATAACCAAGGAGTCTAAGCCCAATTTACTAGGCGTTACTGTTGATGGTGTTGCAGCCCAGGCTCTCACTGACACAAATGCTCACATCTCTGTAATGAGCTTAACCTTCCGCTGGCATCTCCGCAAAGTTGTGACGCCACCCATGAAAACATTTGTTCGAGTTGCCAATGAGAGCACACCTTCAATTGCCGGAATGCGTACCGCCTAAATATGGATTGCCCACCACGATAGTGTCGTCCTCTTCACCGTCCTTGAAAAATGCCCCCTTGACATTATCCTCGACGTCGATTTTTTCTCGAACCGCTCTCATTGACTGTTCTGCGGGACTTCTCTCTTTTGAATTTCCTTCTGCCAAAAATGCTCAAAAGCACCGTTGTCGTTCCACAAATGATGTCCATTTGCTGTCAAATGCTGTAACATATATGCCCCTGTGATCAAGCCCACCTGTTTCTCACAGTTAATATTTCTCACCAGATTGTTCGACAAGCTGAGCGGAAGCTACTACAAGCACGCATCCTTGAGTGCCGCCAGAAACTACGAGCTTTGGAGAAGCAAACCTTCTTTGCACGCCGGCAACTTGAGTATCTTATTCCTGAGGACTTCCCAGATGTGCAGCTGCACGCAAACTTCACCGCTAGCATGGGAGAAGGCCGTCATAGAACGTCGCAAGAGAGGAAACTGCAAGCACTCCGGCCGGACGTGCCACAATGCACCCAAGAGCTCATCAACCTATCTCCGTACACACCGAACGAAGAGGAGGCTAAGGTTTTGTCCCGTGGTTTGAATTTTACACGGAAGCACCCCCGGAGCCTGGAAAGGTGATTTGTGCGGTCGAACGCGCGGTCGGCCAGCTCTCTGTTACACAACCGGCTAAATCTATCCGCTCGTGATCTGTTATTTGCGGAGGTAACATAGTATAAAAGTCGTGTAACAGAGGATTTTAGTTGATTTAATTTTGCGCAAGGGAAAAGCAACACTGGTCAAGGCATGTCAAGCCGAAGCCACTTGCCTGTTGTGTACGAGTTTCAAAGCGCAAGCCACCATCGAATTCTTGCAGATAACGAAACCTGCTGCTTTCTCCTGGGCATCTTTTTGCATCATAAACGAAAGGTAAGATATTTTTTAAGGGCTGGTGTCAAGAGGGACATAACTGGACATAACTGGCTATGCACATTCTGAATGACAATGTAACTAAAGCACTCAAGGAATCATTTGTTATTCGCAAACATGGGCTAAATTTAAATAGGTTGTTCTAGAGCCCCCAAATACACTTTCCTTGAGGCTGTCAGCAATACGTTCACGTAGCCGCGTCGACGACCGCGTTCGCATTGAAGTCGGCGCTAGCTACGACGTGATGTGCGCGGTGGCTATGCTTTTACATTCACTCAAGGTTACCAGAAAGGCTGTAGCGCTTTTTAGAGTGCAAGCTCTTCACGGGCGTGCGTTATAAATTGGTGTTGAGGTAAACTGTAGTCACGGGGTGACGAAACGTGGAAGAAGCCGTACGATGCGTTCATTCCTGCTAGTATGCTACGACTGCAGTGTGTTCTCTACTGTGCGGCTCAATCCTGCGAACGCGGCGAAGTAATCGCATTTTGCCGACATGAGCTTGAAGGGCGTATATTTACCGTTCTTGCTGTAAACGCTTGTATACATACGAATCCGCTGATAGACGACGCCAAAGCGCGTCGGTGAGGACGCTTCCGTGACATTCAGCGAGGACATTCAGTGGCCATAGAACAACTTTGCGCGATGCAGCTTCGTATGCAGGGTTTTTAAATGCGGGATGGATGTTCGTTCTGCAGTACACAGTGACCGTAGTGTTGAAATGTTCCCCACTGGCTCTGCCGAAGTGGGGTAGCTGGTGTTAGACCAAATTGAAATATAGGAGGAATTAGCATGACTAATCAGGCTTTGGTTGCAGGAAAATACCTCCCTTCACAAGTTGCCAGCCACATCTTGTCTATGTATCATGTACAGTGAAATCTCGTTGATACGTTTTTCAGGGGAACCGGGAAATAAAAAGTATTATGTGAAAATCGCATCATCCGAAGAGTGTGTTAAAAAAAAGGAGGAAAATATTCATTCTCCGTCAGCAACTCAATTTTATTGAGCAACAGTGGAGTAGCTGGTAAAGTTGTGCTGCACTTTCTTTTCGAACTTCGGGGAGTAAATTCTCCGGAAATGTAAAAAAAAAGCTGCTGGTATTTTTCACTTGGGCGGACGCTGTTTTGTATGACTCTTCACGTTGTAAATTGGTGAAGCCAGCCACCAGACGCTTTGAAGTTCTCAATGAACAAGGAGAGCGCAGTGTTGTCAACTTTTTCGCGTAGTACTGACCTATCGGCATTCCATCCTGCCGCTCTGACTTCCTCCACCATGTAAGCAGGATGTCTTCTATTTGGTCATGGTTCACACCTTGTGCTTGTTACGCATCAGGGCCGGAAACTTGCAGATTCTTTTGAAGTTCCTCTTGCTGACCGGCAATAGTGTTGAGCGTTGACACTGGCAAACCGAGCTTGTGTGCCAAATCCGCGCATTTCCTCTTCGGGTTTTCTTCCAATTTCTGTACAATTTCCACTTTTTTGTTTATACTGAGTGCCTTCCGTTTCCTCGACATTGCCACAAGCCTGGCAGCACACCCCGCACAGCAACAAGGCAGCCTAAGGAGAACAAGACTAGTCAAATGGAACAAGAACAAAAATAGCCTCATAAGCAACACCACCGAACACAGGAACAGCGCAGAAAGTGAACAAAGAACGGAGCGGGAAGCACAGGGCATGGCGAGAAGTCGGGGAGGGAAGTCGCCGCCTGCCAAGAGCATTGGAACCTTCTTCCTCGATTATGATCAAACTGAGAAACTCGGTGATTATGATATGTTTCACTAGATGGCACAGTGCCTCGCCTGACGTATCATCCTCATTGAACAGAGCGCCCACGCCCGGCAGCAGGGCTTTCGTCGCAGAACCCGCGCTGCCATGCAGGTCATGGGTTGTTGACATGGGGTTTGAGCTAGTATACCGAAGAATAAATGTAAGGTTTCTAAAAATGGTCTAGGTTCACTTTCGTGGTCGTGCTATTCAATTTTTAGCAAAAATTTGATCGTATCAAATGCACGAAAATGCATTATTTCTAAGGGATTTTGGCTTGGAATGAAAAGAAAAACGTATTATGCAGAATTGTATCAATGAGATCCCACTGTATAAGGCCTTCCTTCATAATAGTTAAGTTTGCATAGTCCATCTAGAAGCACTACGTCCCATCTTTTTCTCTGACCAACACGACTGGAGACACCCACAGACTGGAAGATGGTTCGACTGTATCCTTACTGAGCATTTTTTTAACCTTTTGGATGACGAGTCGTTCAGCAAGTGATACGCAATAGGGCCACCTGTACACTAGTGAAGCATCGTTGGTGTTGATATGATGGGTGACTGCAGAAGTTTGGGTTGGTGGATGGTTGTCTAAGTCGAAGATGTCCTTGCAAGAATCCAGAAGACGAGGGAGATCTCGGCGGTATGATCCAGTGGAAGGTCTGAAGCAGCCACTGCCTTGATTGATGGTGCTTGATGGGACGCCTGCACTGCAGGAGGTAAATCTGCAGGGGTTCTAGCATTCATGGCACAAAGGGCACAGCATTGCAAGCGAAATACCCTTGGGAAGGACTTGAGGTGTGAAACTGAAGTTGAAAAACTGAAAGGGAAGGCAGGTTTGGTTCTCTACCACAGTAATGATGATGTGTGGCAGAGTGACGTTTCACAGAAGCAGCGCGTCTGTAATAGGGAAGACCATATAATAACTTGCAAAAGAAAAGCGAACACTGACCAAGAATAAAAATATGTTGACGTTTCGGAACCACATACGGGTTCCTTGTTCACTACGTAAGACAAGCCGTCGTCGTCAATTATATAGGCAGCACATGACGTAGAGAGCATGCGTAGACGGGAGGCAAAGTCCCATCCGTCCGGTTCATTGTGGCTGGCGTTGATTGGATAAAAAGTGACTCTAGCAGACGCCGAGATGATGTGTTCTGTTCCTTAGCTAAAATTGCGGCATTCTCCCAGTCAATCTTGTGGAAATGTTTGTGCGCGTGCTCCGCAATGGCATTCGTCATGTGATTATGATTTCTTACATCACGTTGGTGGTCTTTCAGTCGTCGCGGAGCTTGCTGGTCGGTACATGGGGAATGCGCATGTCGTATTTTGAAAAGACGCGCGACAATGCTTCGCTTATTCCTGGAACGTAGGGGATGGCTGTGCGTGCTCGTAATGTCCTGTTGTTGGCCATTCTTGGCCGTAGTATCTTATTCTTGGTTTGGCAAATAAGTCGCTTAGGATAGCCATTGGCGATTAGTTCGCGGCGAATCGTTCCTAATTCACGTTTCAGTGCACTGTCATCTG
Organism: Haemaphysalis longicornis; assembly: GCF_048455015.1. Lineage (NCBI taxonomy): Eukaryota > Metazoa > Arthropoda > Arachnida > Ixodida > Ixodidae > Haemaphysalis > Haemaphysalis longicornis. The sequence continues at coordinate 5,685,708 of NW_027526203.1, forward strand.
AGCAGATGCGTACGGCGCACTGTATCAAGGACGACACAACGGATGTCTTGTGGCCGAGAGGGTGGCAAGATTCAAAACTGAGGTAACGACCCGTGTGTGTGGGCTTCCTGTACACTGAGAAGGAGAGAGCGCCCGCATCGCGGCGAACAAGAACACCCAAAAAAGGGAAGCACGTTGTCTTGCTCGAACTCCACGGTGAACTGTATATGCACATTCTGGGTGTTGAGGCTGTCCAGAAGACATGGGACATCTTGCTTTTTTAAAATACAAAAACAGTCGTCGACATAGCGCCAGAAAAACCTCGGTGCCGGTGTGAAGGTTGCCAATACCTTCCCCTCTAAAGCCTCCGTAACTAGATTGGCCGTAGTAACTGATATTGACGCACCCATCGCCGTGCCATGAGTCTGCTGATAGAGGCTTCCCCCGTAAGAAAAATAGGTGTTGCTCAGACAAAACACAAGCAACTCACAGAGCTCGGGGACGTCAAAGGGAGTGCGATCGGGAAGACTAATGTCCGCGTTTAGTGCTTCTTCGCACGTGGCTACTGCCAGATCCACTGGGACACTAGTGAAAAGAGACTTGACGTCGAACGAAACCATGACGTCGTCTTCAGTTAGAGTTACGTCCTTCAGCTTCGAAACAAAAGAGGACGAGTTTCCGACGTGCGTGGGCGTCTTACCGGCTAGAGGGCTCAACACTTGGTGAAGGTAGCCTGATAGTCGGTAGAGCGGTGACCTCGAGAAGTCGACGATAGGCCGAAGAGGAACGCCAGGCTTGTGGATTTTAGGCAGACCGTAGATTGCCGGGGCTGAACCGTTCGTGCACAGTAACCTGTAGTAGATGCCCTTGTGGTGCGGAGGGACTAGCTTGAAAAGCCTGGTTAGCAGTTCTTGAAGCTTGGACTGTAACCTGCTAGTTGGGTCACGGGTTAGGGGAGCGTATGTCAGCTGGTTTTCGAGAAGGCCCAACATCTTCTTGTGGTAGTCACTGCTATCTAGCAAGACCGTGGCATTGCCTTTGTCAGCAGGAAGGATTGCGATACTGCTGTTATTCCGCAGGCTCCTGATGGCTTGCCTCTCCGTTACCGATAAATGCAGTCTTGCACAATGTCTTCGCAAACCAGAGAGCACACCAATAGCACGGGTGCGCGCTTCTTGCCGTACTTCAGAGGGAAGCTGGCCGACCGCGCGTTAGACCACACAAATCACCTTTCCTGGCTCCGGGGGTGCTTCCGTGTTAAAATTCAAACCACGGGACAAAACCTTAGCTCCTCTTCGTTCGGTGTGTACGGAGATAGGTTGATGACCTCTTGGGTGCATTGTGGCACGTCCGGCCGGAGTGCTTGCAGTTTCCTCTCTTGCGACGTTCTATGACGGCCTTCTCCCATGCTAGCGGTGAAGTTTGCGTGCAGCTGCACATCTGGGAAGTCCTCAGGAATAAGATACTCAAGTTGCCGGCGTGCAAAGAAGGTTTGCTTCTCCAAAGCTCGTAGTTTCTGGCGGCACTCAAGGATACGTGCTTGTAGTAGCTTCCGCTCAGCTTGTCGAACAATCTGGTGAGAAATATTAACTGTGAGAAACAGGTGGGCTTGATCACAGGGGCATGTATGTTACAGCATTTGACAGCAAATGGACATAATTTGTGGAACGACAACGGTGCTTTTGAGCATTTTTGGCTGAAGGAAATTCAAAAGAGAGAAGTCCCGCAGAACAGTCAATGAGAGCGGTTCGAGAAAAAATCGACGTCGAGGATGATGCCAGGGGGGCATTTTTCAAGGACGGTGAAGAGGACGACACTATCGTGGTGGGCAATCCATATTCAGGCGGTACGCATTGCGGCAATTGAAGGTGTGCTCTCATTGGCAACTCGAACAAACGTTTTCATAGTTGGCGTCACAACTTGGCGGAGATGCCAGCGGAGGGTTAAGCTCATTACAGAGATGTGAGCATTTGTGTCAGTGAGAGCCTGGGCTGCAGCACCATCAACAGTAATGTCTAGTAAATTGGGCTTAGACTCCTTGGTTAATACAGGATCTCTCGTCCAGGTCACAGATGCAGTATTACCTCCTTGAGCTGCATTGATTAGTCTTCTGATGAGGCGAAGGCTTAGCCTGGCAATGTCGAAAGCTGTAGCGGGCCACATGCCCACCGTGACAGCAGTGGAAGCATACTGGCTTGTTTTCAGGAGTACTCCACTCTGGAAGTTCGTGCCTGAAAATGGCGTGGGGCATATTGGTGGGGACCAGTTAAGACACGAGGAACAGTCAAAGCTTTTTTCGGGTGAGCTACAGAGCAAATGCGTGGAATGGTGTGGCTTGCGAGCTCTTGCTGTATATCGCATGGATTAGGGAGATGGAAGGTGACGTTCCTTCACGGGTCGGGGCTAGTAGGGCAGTCGTAGTCGTAGCCTCCAGCTCGCGGCGTACTATTTTCAGTAAGTCGGCGAACGAAGAAGGGCACATTCCAGTGGAGTGGTATACTCGTACTAGCATGTGGGAGCCGTGTTAGGTAGTCGAGTGAACTGTGGGGCAATACAGTGAGCTTTCGCTTCTTTCTTTCTTTCTTTCTTTATTTGGCACCCACAGCGCCTGTTGGCATTACAGTGGGGGGAATAACAAAAACATCGCCCTCGCAAGGGGCACGATCAAATGCAAAGCATTTCTGCGGAGGGGCGCGCCTGCAAGTCGTATGGATTACGTATTGGTTGTTGTTGTTGTAATTGTTGTCTTCCAGCGTAGACATTGTCGATGAAGTCGATGGTGAAACGTGCCCCCTGCCACGGCTATGACGCAACGTGGCGCGGCTATGACGCAACACAATCCACTTTAATCCAATACAATCCAAATCCGAACCAATCCAATCCAAGACAATCCAAGCCAATTCAAGCCAATCCAAGCCAATCCAATCGAATCCAATCCAATGCCCCTCGCGAGAGAGTGTTATAGCGCCGAAATCGCCACCACACGAACGCGTGATGCTGACGTCACGATCACGCCACAGATGTTAGCGACCGCAGCGCGCGCGAACGACATATGTGGTTTAAGCGCGAACCGACCGCGGCGAGAGAGCGCGATGCGAGCGCCCCCGCCTGTTCTTGCGCGCGAACCTAGCGCGGCGAGAGAGGGTGTTGCGCACGTCCCAACCTGTTGTGCGCCCGAACCGAACGCGGCGAGAGAGGGCGTTGCGAGCGGAGAGAAGGCGAGGAGGACGCGGGGAGAGGGCGCACCTGTGGCCGACGGTTGAATGAGTCAAGGATATAAGGCACGTTCGTAACCTTCAGTTCTGTGTCGGCTTTGTGGCTCAGTTGGTAGAGTACCATGTACCTTGCGTTCCGCCCGCAGAGTGGTTGGATCGAAACCTGGCGCCGGCAAGTATTATTTCTTTATATAGTCTAGGGGGAGCGATGCGGACCACGGACGCCAACGCGGGTGACATCGTGAGTTACTGAAATGCTCAGCATTTAAAAAGAAATGCATCAACGAGTTACCTTGATAACCAAGGACACATTTTCCAGAGGCTGCGAGGCCCTTTTCAAGATGTTTAAACGGTCTGCACTCTGTAATGATGCCGTCTGTGGTGGTGCAGTCCTTAAGCGGGATTCACACGACGGAGGAACCCACTCACGGAGGCGGACGGATATGTGACGTCAACAGCACGAGACCGGATTATCCGGCCTGGCGGCGCATCCACACGTGCGGAGCTACGCGGAGTGAGTAGCAGACGACAGCGCCGAGGAACAGGCTTTATTCCCCGCCGAGGGCCACCGCCGTCGAGCGAAAACACGCGGAGGCATTTTCTTTCGCGGAGCCACCGCGTGCTATCCCCACCGAGGGGCGGAGCCTAAAACCGGTCACGTGAGCGGGTCCTGCGGGCCAAAAAGAGAGGGTTTCTCCGTCGTGTGAATCCCGCTTTATAAACAAGCAGGTTGAAAGCGCCATCAGCAATTCCTTTCTGCACATGGCCTACTTTGCCAGTTTCTGACCTGTCGGCATCTATCTTGTGACACAGAGCAACACCATCCTGAATATAGGCGACGGATGACTCCATCGAGGTTTTGGCATGGGAAAAAGTTCCTTCACGGCTAGTTGGTGGCCATCAAGCTTTCCGAACAGCTCACGTAATATCAATTTGCAGGTTTCCTAGCTTGTCAGGTCTGCTTCGTGTGTCTCAAACCAACAATAGTCTGGCTGGGCCCTTGAGGTAAAATATTATGTTGGCCAGCACCAAGGTTGCGTCCCACCTGTTATGAGCGCTGGCACTCTCGTAGGTGCTTATCCAGTCATCAACGTCAGTGCCGCAGAAGGTGCTGCGGTCGCAGGGATGGGAGACGACCATAAGTGGCATAGTCGGCCACAGGGCTCCATCGAGTGCCAAAATTTTTGTGCCGACCTGGCGTCTACTGCGCAGCTCCGTGTTTGAGGTAGCAGATGTTGCAATGCAAGAGGACCAGGATAGGGCACGCTGCGCAAGCCTCTTTATCTTCACAGCACACAAATGAGGTTACTGTGCGCGCAGTAATCCAGGCTGGTGCTCTGCTTTCAGCATTGACGCTGGAAACCTTTTCTGCTCCCTTCCGCATGAACAAGTTTTGGTCTCTGTGAAAGAATGTGTCACTGTCTACAACGGCGGGGTTAAGTTTATGCAAAGTTGCGGGATTTCCGTGGAATCCTTTTTGGAGCTTCTGCGTTTATACTTAGCATCAACTACTGTAGGATGGTGTGACAGTGTCTACGTGCAGAGATCTGGAATCTGTAGACGTTCTAAAGTTCCTCACCTTGTTAGTGACATTTTCTTGGCTCATGTTGACCGTATATTGCAACGTGACTTGGAGGGTTTGGCAATTAAAACTTTCGGGTATGTTGACGATTACCTAGTACTTTGTGAAAACAATGACCCTACAAGAAAAATGGTAGACATTTTAAAAGCATTCAAACGCCACGCATTCAGGCTGACCTTTATGTCCAAGGCGCTAAACGAAAGAACAATCCAGTTTTTGGACCTGTTGTTAAAGTTCGAGCAGAATCATGTATGTTGGCTCTATAGCCCGCGATCGAAGAAGCCATTACTGAACTCTTCATCAGCCCGTTCTAGCATTGTAAAATATGGGATTGTTGTCAACTGCCTCAGGTCAGCCATCTTGTTTTGTTTTCAGTCTTGTTTTCACCTAATTGAGTCTAGCTTTGGTGAAGAGTTAGTTGGACCCAAAAATGCTGGCTACGGTGACGGAGTCATTGGGTCGGCCTGTCTTCAGTTGTTGGATTTGGTGAAGAAACCTTGTCTCCTGCTTGTGATGTTGTGAAGGAAAAGATAGTTGTAATCTCGTACCTGCACGATGTATCTCACCGCTTGAAAGAAGTGGGGAGCAGATATAACATCAATGAGGTGTTTTCAGCCAAAATTAAGTTAAACTGCATCTGTCCCGCCATCGAAAAGAATATTAGTAATAAGGGCCGAGCAAAGAGCTGTGGCGTGAAACATGAGAAACAGTTTGTTCCTGGTAGATTAAATGTGGTTTATTGCATTCCTTTCAATTGTGGTCGCTTTGATGTTGGCCAGTTCACTGAGTGCCTTCTGGCCCTCTTCCCACCAATTGCAAAGATTGTGGTTGTACGCTTTTCCTTCATGGTACAACGGTACTGTTCTCGCACGATGAACAAAAGGTGAGGGAAGTATAGTGGAAGCACATAAAATTCGAAAAATGCCTGACTCGTGTGTTAGCGCTGGTCTTTAGCACTTTTAGATGCAGAATTGGCGTATCTTGAAGAGAGCAGTACTTGAGAGCGTTCGTCTGTACAGCTGCTTATAGTGGGTTCATGTGTCATGTTTTTATCTTTGTTTTATACCTTCGATGGCTTTATGTTTGTCTCTTCAATAAAAATTCAGTTTTGGTTCAGTGGTTGTCCAGTGTTATCCTCCTTTTTGTCCCAGTTATTTGTGCGCTGCGAAGATGAATCTGCACCAACTAGCCCGGTTTTCTACGCTACTTCAGTCTGCAACCACTATCAATGATGTTACGCGGCGCGGAGAAATTACAGGTTGTTTACAAACAGGTCCACTGCATTGGCTCAATGGTAAAGCGGTGCCAGAGTCGCGAACTGATCAACTTTGGTAACGTCATTTTTCGCTCGCGAGTCATTTAATTTGCATTCGTTCTCGTCGTCCAATGAGGGTTACTGCACGACAACACCTACCTACATGGCACGGTCAAAGCATCAAACAGATGGGTATTTCAGATACTTGGCTCCTAACTTATGGTAATACTGAGGCGAAGCAGCAAGTACAATGTGTGCAAGGCAGCAGCCTGACTTCTTCTGGCCATCGTTGTCGGTCTAAAGGAGCAACTAAGTATAGTTGTGCATGAAGGATATGCTATCCAGGCATTGACGATTTACAAAGTGACACTGTGTTTATTCAAAGATGTCGTTCTTTAGCGAGTGTTGTTATAAGGTCTTTCCCACTTCTCTTGTTTTTAATAAAGTACTGTTTTGCCGCTTTGCGCTGAAATCAGTTTTCAGCTCTTGAGGATTTGTGCCTAGTCAAGTAATGGCTCCAACTTGTGCCTGAGCAGCAGCCGCAGTTCCTAAAGCATTGTGCAGCTGAGCCCAAGGACTTTTTTCTTTTCCTTTTTTTTCTTTTTTAGTGAAGGCAAAAAAAAATCGAAATCGCCCGTGTGTGCAGATTTCAGTGCGAGTTAAGATACCCAAATGTCAGGATTAACGTGGATCGAACCTAGCACTGGGTCACGCTTCACAGCCCAAGAGTGGTCTCGGCACCTACAACCCCTGAAACAGAATCTTTTTCCACTTTGTTTTTGCAGCAGTGGTGCGATGAGCTCAGCTCAGCCTAGCGCCCCCTCATATAATTCCTGACTGATAAACCGACCCAGTTGTCCTGTATGGCCGTTGCGTGACAGCTGTTCTGTCAGATACACTGTAAGCACCTGCTTAGCTATTGGGAAAGGCAGTGCAGTTTGTTAACGAGATCAGAGATCAAAGCAGTCTAGCTCAGAACTTTAATCCTACTAGTGTAAGCCATTATGTGCCCTTGTACAAATCTCAAAAAAGTAAAAAATACCGTTTGGTGTGAAGAGCCTAAGCAGGTTTTAGACACAAGACTGCATCAGCTAAGGATCTCTTGTGTCACGTAGAAAAAAAATTCAGAATAAGCAGTTAGAATAGTTCAAAAGGAGGCTAGACTAACTTTTGTGTACATAATAATGTAGCCATATATGGGACAAAATACACCATCAATAGTGAATTTAGATTCACTTGGCGTTTGCGGTGTGGTTGTAAAAGGAAGCGTTTATTTGTTTCTTTTGGTGTTGCAGGTGCTGACTGAGAAATTGTAGAAAGTTTTGAGCCAAGATGTTCCTGGCCTAAACCATGATGGGCACGTAAAATGTTGTATGTATATTTGAGGTTATAAAGCATTTAATAAAGAATTTTCGAGCTTTGGGACTTGGTTTCTGCTGTTTCATATGCCACACATTGCAACATGTAATCTAGATTCAAATCTGTAGTTTTATTAAAAAATTGTTTTCAGCAGACAGATTTACTATTCACTACGTCACTTTTTCATGATCAGTTTTAGCATGTGTTGCGGGTTTTTTTTTTAGCAATTGATGCAGAACTAGCACACATACTAGGTAAAGGTTTATAAGGCTTAATGTTATTTTTCAGTTTTTCAGTCAATTTGAGAAGCTGTATTTGCTGTAAACTTAAGTGCTTATGTGATCACATGCCTTGAAGCATGCTCCAGCGTAAGAATACTGGATACCAAAGCCCCTTGTAGCTTGTTTTGGTCAGTGTGCGTGGACATCCTCAGTGGAGGCTTCATAGTCCAACTCGCAAATTAATGTTGGTTCTAGCACCATTGGGGCTTGCAAGCAAAAAAGAAAAAGACCCGTGAACACACGATCGCCAAGAGGAGCCGGTGCAAAGGTACTCCTGCCTGTCTAAATCTAAGAGGCTGTTTGTGCCATCGCATAAAAAGCATCAGGGCACAAAGTGCAACCATCGTGACAAGGTTGAAAGTAATCGTCAGAAAATCTGAGTACCAACATGTTCAAGGTGGGCGACAAGTGATTATACTTATCGCGTATTCCCAGCGTGACTGAGGCCGAACTTTATGGGCCATTAGGCTAAATTTCTATGTGTCACACTCCAGGAATTAATTCGTAATATAGGTTGACGACTTTCACAGCGGCCGCCGATCACAGGGTGAACTGTGGATGCACGCTTGCGTTGCAACCGTTCACGCGACGATTTGCGAACGCTACACTGCGATTGCAAAACAGCGCGGATGACAATGTATTTGGTAATATTACCTAGAACACTGTTGCGGCGTAAAACTTAATCAAACGACCCGGTTGAAGCACTTAGAAATGCACAGCGGCGGGCATCACAAGGGGACGCGAAATCCAAATCCAACACAGGCACAGTCGAAGCACTTTTAACTTCGTTAAAATATCCAGATCTAGGAGTGTGGTTGAATCACAGCGCAGCCGTCCCAGAAGGCGAAATCCAACGTGCAATTGAAACTACAGCGAACTGGAATACTTGGGCAGTGGAAAAAGCGGCGGCTGCTCCATACGGCGCCCTTGCATAGCCTCCCCTTGAAGCCAAACATGTTAACCGCCGCGCGTGGCGCTGGTGTGCCCCGCCCGAGGAGATCCCGAAGGGGCGCGCGTTGATCGACATGCCGCTATGCTGCTGCTCGGTGATTCACGCTGTATTTTGGCGTTTTTTAACCGCTGCACATGGTCTTTTTTGTGTGTAATTACAAGAGGAGCCTAGCAGGCACTGCACTGATCCTTAAAGGGGCCCTGAAAGGCATTTTGAGCACACTAAATGAACTAGCGCAATCGCTAGATTGGGTCGCCAACGTCACCTGTGCCAAGTATTACTCTTTTACGCGCAGCGGAAAGCTCACACTTTTGTTGCAAAGTTTGTCACTTTTTTCTCACCCTTTCCTTCGTGTTTTTGGACGCCGCCATCTTCACATGTCTACATCATCGATTCCCAGATGTTCGTCATGAGCTAGACATCCTGCTATTGGGCGGCTTGTTCACGCACTTCCGGCAAAGAGATGAGTCGTCTGCTCAGCGTGGGCTCGCCGGCTGATCTGCCAGCGGAGTGCCGGAGTGCTTTGACATTTTACGACAAACGAAACAAGTGTAAACAAACGCTTCACCGTTTGTATTGAATGCAACACGGCCATAACACGACGTGGATTTTATCTTACGTGAGTACGTACCATAAAGAAAGTCCCGTGGCACTTCTTTGGTGCAATCGCAGAGAACGCCCTGAGCCGAATGCCCGGGTTTGACGCGTACATTTTATTCAACTTCAAAACAATCCACAGATGCGTTTCGAACGAACGCAACGTCACAACATGCGTTGCAAGTCTGAACCGCGATTGACATACGATGAGTTGCCTCCTCCTGCCCGTCGTAAATACGGCACTCACCTCACACCCGGTTTGCGGGGACGAGCAGCAAGTCACAACTCTGGCGCGCAAGCGAGAAGGCTTTTAGCCAGGCACACTGCACATACCCCATGCGAGGTTGAGTGGTACGTCGTTCGAGAAAGATAATCCAGACCATGGGAAGCACTATCCACCCGCAGAAGTACAATGTCGCATTTCATCGCGAAAGAACGCGTCCACAACACACAGGAGGCGATGCACACACACACACACACACAGCTTCGGTCGCTGCATTGGCTTAGCTGCAAGCTTCGTTCGGACAATCAGCGATGCTACGACGATACAGAGCTGCGTGAGGACGACGTGCTAACCACTTCAAGTATTTAAAAACACAGGGGCAAAGAACTAGGTTCATCGGAAGCAAAAAATCTTTCCACCATTATAGTGCCTGAAATATACTGGCTAGTGTGCCGAGGGCGGGCTCCAGGCGGGCGCCGGGAGCGATGTACGCGGCCGTCTGCCGCTTGGGGCGCTGCCGTGCGGGAGTGTGCGCGTTCATCCGGCCCGAGCAGATCGCGCGGTTACCTCCGAGCTGCGTAGCAGACGGCAGCGCGGCAGAACCATTCGACAAAAACGATCGTCGCGCGACAAAGCGACGGAATTCCTGCCGCTCTCACTCGCTTTCGTCGCAAGTGCGAACGGGCCTTTATGCGCAATCTCCGCCCCACATAAAACAAGCTCTTGCTTGTCGCCTGAGCATACGGTTGATATCTGACTACGTTACACTGTGCTTGCCAGTGTATTTAAACGATGTCACTAGGTTTGAAACGTACGCGCTCGGCGTGCAGCTTTGTAAACGCAAGCGGTTTCACATACGCACGCTATTTTGCTGCTAATAGAGTTTTAGTACAGCGTTTGTGGCCTTTGCATACGCTAAACGCTAATTTTTTGCGTCCCGCTACGTGACACCGCGATGGGAGTTTTAGTAGAGCGTCACATCAGTTTTGCGTAGCGACACACTAATGCATACGGCGCCATCTGTCAAATGTTATCCGAAATGTCTCGCCGGCTGATCTGCTAGCGGAGTGCCGGAGTGTTTGGACATTTTACGACTATCCAAACAAGTGCAAACAAACGCTTTCCCGTCAGTGTTGAATGCAACACATGGGTGCAGCTTGTCAGAACACGGGTTCTCGCTGATCGAGTGCAGCGTTGGTTTGCTCTTCGCCTTCACGTTCATCGCCGCTGATAAAGCGATCCGATCCGGCGCGTTTTGTGCACGGGTTCTGTGTCGGTTGAAAATGTCTTTTTTCACATGCCGCCGGTAGTAGGAATTACAACCACCGCAAAATAACACCCGGCACCAGCGGGGCCACATCTGAGACCGCGCTTTTTGGATAAACAGTGCGCGGTGCACCAAAGGGAACGAGCGCACGATTCTCCCCACGCGGCTGCGAGTTCGCCGCCGATACCAACTGCAGCCCTGCAGCTACGTACACCGCGAAAGGGCAAGGCCAGGCCGCACACATGCGGCCAGGTCATTCGTTCGCTTTTCCAGCCTGTGTCCATGGTGTCTACAGAGATGAAAAAGCCGAAAGAGCTGGCCCGTAGCAGACGGCAGTCTGTGGGAGCGCAATAGCGGAAGTACGTCACCGCTGAGGAGCGGAGCATCATGGGAGGGGAGGCCAACAGCGAAGAAACAGTTGAAAGGAGGAGGAAATACGGCGCGACGATAATGCGCGGTTTTTGATTTACGATTTCTCAGCTAATACTCATCGCTTTAACAAAATTCTTGCAGGAGGAGATTGCTAATACATTGCTTTATTTGGTTACATGTACATCCATGCATCGGCGGAAGGCATTTCAGGACCCCTTTAAGTGTTCTCGATTCTGCCTTTTATTGGTAATACGGAGGGGGTGTTATGCGTGCGACGGTCTCTAATTGCAGAAGGGCCATTGCTCATGCAGTTTGAAAGAATTGTGAAATATTGTGCGGTGGGACTGCACCCCTAATAAATTGATGTGATTGCTAGAAATATTTTATATTTGCGATTTGTTTTACCCTGCTTTTATTTGTTGAGTTCCTATCTGTTCATAATTATCTTACGTCTGCAAGACATGCGAGTACATTTCATGAGCTTGTGCATTTCTAAAGCTGTAATTATTTTATGTTAATTGTTGACCTGCGTTCCAATAAACTGTGCAGTTTTAAAATGATCACGGCATAAAGTGTGCCGTGTGGTGCTTTTCTGAGAACTACGTACACTTGCGCATGTTGATGCTTCTCGCTGACTTGAGTTAAGTTTTTATAACATATCGTGTGTGTTGCGTGTATTAGTGCACTGCAGAGGCCCGGGCCAGGTAGCACGCATTTTCTCGGACCCGGGCCAGGCTCGGGCTTCAACAAATATTTTTTGGAACGTGCTCACCCGAGCGCAAGCATGCAGTGTCTTCGTGATTGTTGGTGCCAAGAAGTTTCCGCATTGATCATTTAGCTTAATGAAAACAAAAATCAAAGTGCGAGGTTCCTGCGGCGCCGTTAAAAATATATTCCCTGATATACTCAAAAAATATTTCCTTGTCAGGATACACACACACACACACACACACACACACACACACACACACACACACACACACACACACACACACACACACACACACACACACACACACACACACACACACACACACACACACACACACACACACACACACACACACACACACACACACACACACACACACACACACACACACACACACACACACACACACACACAGACACACACATATACATATATATATATAATGGGAAATGAGGGTCTCGTTGAAATAAGACAGAAATAAGGGTTGGCAGTCAAGAAAACCTCGGAAAGCAAAGAGGAGGATATGGTAGGTCATTGAAACAGATAAAGAATTTGGAAGTAAAGAAAGAAAGTTGAGAAAAAAATGCCCCCCGGGAGGGATCCGAACCCACGACCTCCAGAATACCGGTCTGGTGTGATGACCACTGCGCTACCGACGGGGCTATTTCTCCCTCCCCTTTCTGGGGTATTTATGTTCAGGCATTTTTGTTTCCTGCGCTTAGGGGTGGTAGCCAGCGCCACTCGGACTACTTGGGGTGAAGGGGACCTTTTTTTTTTTAACCCCCGGCCCTGACTCGAGTGTCTACGAGACGACATGTAGAGAGTGGTCGACCAGCGTTGAACCATCTTAAGCTGCCTATGGCGCCAAGACTGCCAGAACAGAGGCCCTCGCTATGCATGTAGCGAATCGCAATAGGAAATGAAGGGCTCGTTGAAATAAGACAGAAATAAGGGTTGGCAGTCAAGAAAACCTCGGAAAGCAAAGAGGAGGATGTGGTAGGTCATTGAAACAGATAAAGAATTTGGAAAGGACGAAAGAAAGTGAAAGTGGAGAAATTAATGCCCGCCGGGTGGGATCGGTATGCAGGTATTCTGGAGGTCGTCGGTTCGGATCCTACCCGGCGGTCATTTTTTTCTCCACTTTCTTTCTTTCCAAATTCTTTATCTGTTTCAATGACCTACCACATCCTCCTCTTTTCTTTCGGGGGTTTTCTTGACTGCTAACCCTTATTGAAAAGGGTTGAAAAGCCCGAATTTTTTCGGGCTCATATTTAGTCTGTCGGAAGCGGGCTGATATGTGGAAACAGTCTGGTGGGCTCAGGCTTATTTAAATGTGTGTGTGTGTGTGTGTGTGTGTGTGTGTGTGTGTGTGTGTGTGTGTGTGTGCGCGTGTGCGTGTGCGTGCAGGCACACTTACACACATACAGACGCACGCACGTGCGAACACACACGCACGCACACACACACGCACACATGCGCGCACACACACGCACGCACACACACACGCGCGCACACACACACACACACACACACAAGGCGCGCGCGCACACACACACATACGCACGCACACACGCACGCATACACACACACAATACATACCCAGAGCTTTCAAAACAACTTAATGCATAAAAAAACATGTTTTTGCGCTGCGATATCGCGCGAAAAAGCTGTAGCAGCGAAACAGAATTCAGCACGGTGGCAATCACTCTGGCCGAAATTCAACAGAATCCTGGGCATTACATTCGGCAAAAAACAAGCGCACACGGCAATCGTGGTTGTTAAACTAAAAAGCAGAAGAGACGTACGCTGGCCAGCCTAAAATACGCCACTCTTTCCGCAGTTGACACAATACGATAGCAAAATCACCTAACAACGAAGAAAAAAGCATCGGCATGATAGCGAGCTCGATCGCTAAAGCACGGCGCGGTCTGCTCGGTTGGTGAACTGTGATGAAAAAATGAGCAAACAGTAAATACAAGACGTAGCTACATTTCCCATAAAAATCCTGGTACATTAATAGCATTATCAATGGCTTTTACACGAAAAAAGAACTTCACCTCCGCGGAAACTGTCCCCGACGAACGCCTGCCCGCCGCTAACCGAGGCGAAAAGGCGCTCGGGCGGGGCACGCGAGCGCCACCGCGCGGGGTTGACACTAAGTGCCTCACGTAAAGGCGGCTGCTTTTCCCACTACCCCAATATTCTAGTTCATTATAATTGAAACACTTGCCGGTTAGCGCAAGTGCGTGAAAAGGGCACACGCTTCGGCATTCACTGCCGGCCGGCCGCCGGGCCAAGAGCGGGGAGTGTGTACACCGGCAGAACAGCCCCGCAACCCTTCGCCTTTCGCTCTCGCACTCCTCCTTTTCTCCCTTTCGTGGGTGATGCATCGCCGAAACCCGAATACGCGACCGGGACGGTCGCCTTCGAGGAAAGGGGCATTTTACGCCATCAAAGACGATGAAGACAGCAGCCGCATGTGGCGTCACGAACAAGCATCTGCGACGACGACGAAGCTTTGTGGGGCATGCTGCGGGCAAGCGCTTGTCCGAGCGTTCTCGTTTTCTTTTCTCATTCGCTGATGGTGATAGTCGCGACATTTATTCACTGAATTGCTGGTGATGATAGTGGCGGCAATATTTTTTACAACATGCTGCTCGATGTCCTCACGCGTTTCGTTTTCACTCTCGGGGACACCAAATGCAATAATATTATTCCGCCGTGCCCGGTCTTCCAAATCAATAGACCTTATGCGAAATTGCTTGGTGATCTAGCAACACTGGTGCAAACAAGGCCGTCCGCCATATTGGTACGGGCGCCGATCGGGAATGTGGAAGAGTAGGTGACGGTAACGAGTTATGGCTCAAACTGGATGGCGTTTTCCGGCTCCCGACCGCGGATTGTGGACGAAGGACTTGTCTGCGCTGCCGACTGTGTCTGAGGACTCATACCACTCTGGGTGCCGCGCCAAAGACCCATCCGAGCGGCAGCGGAGCAGGGCATGCCGCCTAGCCACCGATGCGCATTGCTCGCCTTCATCGGTGCGGACAAGCATGAGCGACTCGCAGTAAGTAAATCCTCCTTTGTTTTTTCCTTGACGCGAGTTAACCGGTATGAGCATTTGTATAGCACTTTGTTCACCGTTGTTTACCATGTAAATGCGTAGCGGGGACCCTGGTGCAGTAACCCTGAAAGAGGAAAGCGACAATCGCCAGACCGTGCCGCTAGTGGGTGTATTAGTTATTTTCAAATGCTGTACATCGAATTTACGGGATGATTTTTGGCGAAGAAGTTTACGGAAAGGTTGCCGCCGTTTTCCGTGACCGTCGTCCGCCCGCCCGCGCGTTTGCCGAAAAGCAACCGCGCTTTGAGGCGAAGTCAACTACAAAAGTGCACATACACCTTGATTTTTCTTTTTTGTGTGTGTTTTCATTATGTATTGCGCATGTTCTGCCGAAATAATCTGTTTGTGTGTCTTTCTTCTCCTTTTTTGGCAGTGGGGTGGTTGTGTTCGTTTCTAAAGCGCATGTTTTTGGTGTGCCGGAACAGATAATACAGTAAAACCTCGTTAACTCGAACTCACTGAACTAAAAGATTTTTTTAATTAGATGGGTTATCGGTATACCCTGAATGTTTACCTGTTTATCACGAAAGGTTTCGGAAGTGAGTTTCAGATAATAATAATATTGCTTGTTTAAGTTGTGAGGAACACGATTATGCTGGTACTGGTATCATTACTCACGGTGAGGTTTATAAATGTTAAACTTCCTTCTCTTGAAAATACATTAACAAAGCATGCAGCAATACTTGCACGCTCGAACTCAAAAAACAATTTTGACATCATTGCTGTTTGAGGTGTAGATTATTGCCCTTGCAACAGTGTTAAGCAAGACACAACATCTGGTAATTTTGAGTCTGTTCCTTGCGGCCACTGCTTTCTGCTCTGTCCCTTTACCATAAACTGTAGTGGACTAGTCCTGTTCTTCCCTGAGTGCTATTTACTGTTACTCTCTCTGTTCGTGCAGGTTGCGCCTCATCCATGTGCTCAGCATCTACTTTCGCTCCAAGAAGAAAAGTGGCCGGCCTAATGTTGTGTGCCTCACCTTTGAGACGGACAGTGGGGTGATTGTGGAGGCAGCGTGCGAGTGCCCGGCGGGTTCAAGTGGAGCATGGAGTCACATCCTGGCTGATGTGCACCTACTCGCCCTCTTGCAAGCCGAAGGTTTCAAGAGGCGACACCGGAGCTTGCGTGCACTGAGCTGCCACAACAGTGGGGACGTCCGAAACAGCAGGGCAACAAGCCAGCGAGTGACCAAGACATTTACTGGAGACGCCCGCGAAAAAATTGCTCCTCTCTTCTCTTGCCAATGCGTCTGTTCGATGCACGTCTATAGTACATGAGCAATGCGAGCAGCAACAAAGTGCCGTACAGGCGCTTGGGAGAAAACGTGGTAGCCTTGGGAATGGGCTTTCTGTCCCACTTTTGCTGGCCTCACCCCCACAGTGACAGAAACAAGGACTGGCATGGAACCTCAAGGGTCACCTATGAGCTACCATCAAGCATTCATGCCACATTACGCCGTGGGCATCTCGCGAGCACGCAGCTAGGCTAGGCAACGTCGTGTTTACTAGACCGCGGCATGCAGGGGTGCGCGAATGCTTCCCTTTGTTCTATTTATATCCACAGTTTGCTACACTGCATTCGCTGTAAATTAGCGAGGTAGTTTAATTTACTGGGATTTTCGCTGTGGATACAAAAAAAGCACTCAAGCAGATGCGTGGCGGCCTAATGCAACTCTGGCCGTTTTCTTTTTTCTTTTTTTTAATAAAACTTGAAAATTGTCTCAGCTACCTACATCAATGGCCACTATCATTACGTCGGAGGCATGCATGCAGCATGTGACAAACTAGAGGAGTGAGTATGTATTTTAGTCGCAAAATATTCGACAGTAAATACATCTGGCTGAAATGACAATGGGCAACAAGTTAACTTGACGTAACAACAAACCTTTCAGCTCGGCAAATCCGGAACCAAGTGCAAAAGGTCGAATTTTCCACCGTTAGATAATCATAAAACAGTGTACGCCACTTCTGCAACGAAACGCAGCTAAATGCAACGGACCGTGCGCGCCCGCCACAGAGGAAATTGTCAACCGCGCCGTGACGGCGTAGTGCGGCAAGAAAAGTTTGTTTACAGCCCTAAGATAAAGGCTCGTGTAGGGGCTAAGCGGTACAATTTAACAATGAAATGAAGCGGACGCGAGCCACAGGGACGAGTGAAGAAACAGCCCAATTTTGGCAACGTGTGGTACTGTTTTCCCGGTCGAGCGCCGCTGTCAGTCACATGAATAGGTGGCGCACGCTCAGGCTTCATTTAGAATACAAAGGCTGGACCACAGAACTCCAACGCAGCTGTATTTTTCATCCAGACGGCGACTACGACATCCCGCGCTTAGCGAACCAACGACAAATATTCGCTCCCAGCGCACCGCGCCCAGCGTGTCACAAAGGTTGCTCGCGCCGGCATAGTTCGCGTCAGAAAGTTCGTTCAAGAGCGTGGAACTTCACGAACCTTTTCTCCATTTGGACCGGTATTTCCGCATTGCGTGCACTGCGGCACGAAGCAATGCTCCGGCACTGTAGTCCATTACCAAGAGCGGTCAATGCCCGCTTTCTATGTCTTGCTAATTGGTTTCGGTTTCAAACGACCGTAGCAAAATGGCGGACCTAGTTACCGGAGTCAACGTGAGATGGCGGGGCGCATTTCGCATAGGGTCTATTAGTCGCTGCTGTTGATGCGGAACTGTTCGTTTAACGTCTTGAACTGTTCTTTCTAAAATTTCCACCCGAGCACATTGATTCATAATTTTAGTGAGGCTTTCTTCCAAATTGGCAAGCCTGTTGTTCATTTGATTTTGCTTTTCCAAAATTTGTTCCAGCAATTCTTCCACAGTTGGACCAGGGTTCGTTTCTACGTCCCCAGAAAGCAAGACCTTCAGGTCCAACCACCACATGCTCAAAATCTCAAGACACTTCACAGGGAACGGCAGCACCAACAGACAATTAAGGCAATTTGACCGCAATCGTGATACGGGAGAGTAATAACCAACCTGCAAAACAAGCCATGCGTGGTCATGCGACATTGCCGCTGTCGTGCTGCCGCCCCCACTGAAGGTAGCTGGTTGAGGTGCTGGCTTTATATGCCCGCTGCCGATGTTTTGCTTCAGAGGACGAGTTTGACGTAAAAATATGGGAGTCGAGGGTAACGGCTAGCTGGTAATCGATTACGTGTAGATAACAACAGGGGCCAAGGACTCAAAACAAGCGCTTTGCATTTCCTTAGTACTCGTTTCATTTTGGGCTGCACGTATCATTAAAGCTAGCGAAGAACATACGAAACCATTTTAGCTTCGCACATGTTCAAAGAAAAGCTATTATGCCTCATTATTTAGCTAGGCGCAACTACCACAGTAGCTCCTAGCTGGCCGTTTAATTTCAGACATTGCACTACTGCTTTGCGCTAAGCATGTTTCGAACACCGGGAGTTACTGTCACGAACAGATCAAGCGTCTGCCAACAACTTTATTCGTGTAGATGGTTTTATTACATCCACAATATCAGTGTAAAAAAAAAGACAGCCCACAGACAGCGCCACGGGTTAAAGGGGCCCTGAAAGGCATTTTGAGCACACTAAATGAACTAGCGCAATCGTTAGATTGGGTCGTCAACGTCAGCTGTGCCAAGTATTACTCTTTTACGCGCAGCGGAAAGCTCACACTTTTGTTGCAAAGTTTGTCGCTTTTTTCTCACCCTTCCCTTCGTGTTTTTGGACGCCGCCATCTTCACATGTCTACATCATCGATTCCCATATGTTCGTCATGAGCTAGACATCCTGCTATTGGGCGGCTTTTTCACGCACTTCCGGCAAAGAGATGAGTCGTCTGCTCAGCGTCGGCTCGCCGGCTGATCTGCCAGCGGAGTGGAGTGCTTGGACATTTTACGACAAACGAAACAAGTGTAAACAAACGCTTAACCGTTCGTATTGAATGCAACACGGCCATAACGCGACATGGATATTCTCTTACCTGAGTACCTTCCCTAAAGAAAGCGTTGAAGCCCCGTGGCATTTCTTTCGTGCAATCGCAGAGAACGCCCTGAGCCGAATGCCCGGGTTTCACGGATACATTTTATTCAACTTCAAAACAAACCAGAGATGCGTTTCGAACGAACACAACGTCACAACATGCGTTGCAAGTCTGAACCGCGATTGACAGACGATCGGTTGCTTCCTCCTGCCCGTCGTAAATTCGGCACTCACCTCGCGCCTTGTTTGCGGGGACGAACAGCAAGTCACTGAACTCTGGCACGCAAGCGAGAAGGCTTTTAGCCAGGCACACTACACATACCCCATGCGAGGTTGAGTCGTTCGTCGTTCGAGAAAGATAATCCAGACCATGGGAAGCACTATCCACCCGCAGAAGTACAACGTCGCATTTCATCGCGAAACGAACGCTACACACAGGAGGCGATGCACACACACACACAGCTTCGGTCGCTGCATTGGCTTAGCTGCAAGTTTCGTTCGGACAGTCAGCGATGCTACGACGATACAGAGCTGCGTGAGGGCGACGTGCTAACCACTTCACGTATTTAAAAACACAGGGGCAAAGAACTTGGTTCATCGGAAGCAAAAGATCTTTCCTCCATTATTGTGCCTGAAATATACTGGCTAGTGTTGCTAGTGTGCCGAGGGCGGGCCCCAGGCGGGCGCCGGGAGCGATGTACGCGGCCGGCTGCCGTGCGGGAGTGTGCGCGTTCGTGCGGCCCGAGCAGATCGCGCGGTTGCCTCCGCGCTGCGTAGCAGACGGCAGGGGCAGAACTTTCCAATCCCGCTTGCGACGAAAGCGAGCGAAAGCGACGGGAATTCTGTCGCGCGACGAAAATTTCTCCCGACAATTCGACAAACACGATCGTCGCGCGACAAAGCGACGAAATTCCCATCGCTTTCGCTCGCTTTCGTCGCAAGTGCGAACGGGCCTTTATGCGCAATTCCCACATAAAATAAGCTCTTGCTTGTCGCCTGAGCATACGGTTTATATGTGACTACGTTACACTGTGCTTGCGAGTGTATTTAAACGATGTCACTAGGTTTGAAACGTAAGCGCTCGGCGTGCAGCTTTGTAAACGCAAGCAGCCTCACGTACGCACGCTATTTTGCTGCTAATAGAGAGTTTTAGTACAGCGTTTGTGCCTTTGCATACGCTAAACGCTAAATTTTTGCGTCCCGCTACGTAAACATCGCGAGGGGAGTTTTAGTAGAACGTCTCATCAGTTTTGCGTTGCGACATACTAATACATACGGCGCCATCTGTTAAATGTTTTCCGAAATGACTCGGCGGCTGATCTGCTAGCGGAGTGCCGGAGTGCCTGAACCTCTTACGACTATCAAAACAAGTTCAAACGACGCTTTCCCATCAGTATTGAATGCAACACACGGGTGCAGCTTGGCAGAACACGGATGCTTGCTGCTCGAGTGCGGCGTTGGTTTGCTCTGCGCCTTCCCGTTCATCGCCACTGATAAAGCAATCCGATCCGGCACGTTTTGTGCACGGGTTCTGTGTCGGTTTAAAATGTCTTTTTTTCACATGCCGCCGGTAGTAGGAATTACAACCGCCGCAAAATAAGACCCGGCACCAGCGGGCCCACATCTGAGACCGCGCTTTTTGGATAAACAGTGCGCGGTGCACCAAAGGGAACGAGCGCACGATTCTCCCTGCGCGGCTGCGAGTTCGCCGCCGATACCAACTGCAGCTACGTACACCGTGAAAGGGCAAGGCCAGGCCGCAGACATGCGGCCAGGTCTTTCGCTCGCTTTTCCAGCCTTTAGAGGAGTGTCCATGGTGTCAACAAAGATGAAAAAGCCGAAAGAGCTGGCCCGTAGCAGACGGCAGTCTGTGGGAGCGCAATAGCGGAAGTACGTCACCGCTGAGGAGCGAAGCATCATGGGAGGGGAGGCCAACAGAGAAGAAACAGTTGAAAGGAGGAGGAAATACGGCGCGACGATAATGCGCGGTTTTCGATTTACGATTTCTCAGCTAATACTCATCGCTTTAACAAAATTCTTGCAGGAGGAGATTGCTAATACATTGCTTTATTTGGTTACATGTACATCCATGCATCGGCGGAAGACATTTCAGGACCCCTTTAAGCTAATGTTTCATCAGCTCTACAAACGTTCTTTAATCGAGACTTTGATGCCCACGGATACGAGTACATAGGCAGTCTGCAGTCTGGATGAATGAAACACCTGGAAGGCCAACAGGTATCGGTTTTTATTAATTAGTCAATACTATTTTTTTGACGAGCCATGTATGCTATACACAACTGCATCTATTTATCCGGTGTGATTAGTTGCGTCACTGCAGAAAATCCATTCCGAGGCCCCGCACGAAAACGCAGGCCACTGAAAAGCAATATTACGCTCGATTAATCGGCTACACTGATGTGTTTAATATACGATATAAAAATCCTGAGAAAACGAACGCTCGCTTGTTCCTAAACATTTAGATAACACTGGCTGCATGAAAATCGACCTTGAAAATTGCAAGAAAACCCCCCAAATGTTAAAAAAATCACCGCTGTAGGCGTCATAATTAGCAGTAGGATATTAGGTATTGTCTTGATTTGTTCTTGCCTGTAATCATTTTGTCTCGCTTCCTTTCAGCATTCACATTTACCCACTCGCCACAATGTTCTTGTTACTCAGGATATCAAGGTACGACATGTGCGTTGAACACTGAATATCGGCATGTGCTGTAGAGAGAGCAGACACTCTCTAGATCGGTTTATTCATCCAGTTTCACGGATGGGCCGCAACTTCCTGCCATCGGTTAATGTTGTTGCGGCAGTTTCTGCTACGAGCGAAATTTATCGTCCTTGGTATCGGACGCCTTGTCCTTGGTCTTGCACACTCGCATATTTGATATCATCGTAAGCATGCTTCTTGTATGCATGCATGCATGCATGCATGCATGTATGTATGCATGTATGCATGTATGCATGTATGCATGTATGTATGTATGTATGTATGTATGTATGTATGTATGTATGTATGTATGTATGTATGTATGTATGTATGTTTGTATGTATGTATGTATGTATGTATGTATGTATGTATGTATGTACAGTGGAACCACGATAATACGACTTTCAAGGGACTGCGAGAAAGCGTCATATGACCGGGGTGTCGTACGACCGGGGTGTGGAGAAAGGGACGAGCCGCGGAGACCCTCCCGATGATGCCTTTAATCCAACATACTTCTGATGATGATAGTGGGGCACGAGAGAAGATATCCACTTATTTCACAACACCCTCCCCCGCGCGACAATGAGTATGGTTCGTGTCCGAGTAATTGTTCAGTCCATGGAGAGCTAAGTTCACGTCCGAGTGGCCAAAAAAGTTCAACACATGTCGGCTTTCACCTCCATCGATGGAAACAATGCCTTGGCTTTCGTGGACCTGTGAACCAAGCTACTGCAGCCCCTTGATGCAGTCTTTTGCTTGTTCGGATTGCAGGTATTTCTTTCTGTTTGCACAAGTTATTTTTCCTTGTAGCAGCCGGGTGCAAGTGAGTCGTACTCTCGTTGCGGCTCTTTTCAGAGCGCACGGTTCGGTTTCTAGTGTTAGCTGCTGTTGCAGTTCTGCGCTTTGAGTTGTGTTTCACTGTGCGTCCTCTTGCAAGAAGGAAAAGATTCTTCCTCCGTACCCTCAACATTAGCTGGCACTGGTGATTATTATCCAGCAGTAGCAACTTGAGAGCACCGCCGTTGAGGTCATTTGTCCTTGAACGATTAATTCTAGCAGTGTCGCCTTTCTTTCTCACGTGCTACTTTCTCAGTGTCTTACGTTTGAGCAATGGAGGGCCAAGTACGCGAGGTTGTAACGAAGATATCCTTTTCTTTTCGCCAGGAAAATCACTGTCAAACATCGTGGGATTCATACTTTTGCACTCTGTATCATTGGTTTCTTGGAGCACCGTTTCTCCTTCACAAGGCTCCTCCTGGGGCATCTTCGGTGTCCGGTAATCGATGTCAAAGTCGCTGGTGGTTTCCATAGTATGCGCAAGTCCGGTCCTGGCAGAAATCAAACGTAGTGGTGGTTATCTCTCCCTCGCTTCCAGTTTCTTCGCGATTATTCACAAGACCGTTGACTTCCATTGGGGTAATATATTGGAAATTCCTGTTCAGTTCTTGTCGTCCGTCATCATTTTCCGCTCCATGAGTTTGATTTGCATATGAAGTTTTGCTACTTTCCAAATATCTGGTCTGATTATCCCGGCGTTCCCTGCGTTCGGCGCGAACTCGTTCTTTGAGAGAGGCAATTAGGTTTTCACGAGCTTTCTTTGTTTCAACTATTTTAAGTTCAATCTTGGATTTTGCCATAAAAACTAGGTAGTCAAAGTTGAATGCGTCTTCATGCTCGGCCTCCAGATTATCAATGTCTACACATTATTCTACTTCTCGGTTATTCTGGCGCAGTTCGTCGTGATGTACTGTTAACTTAGTAGCAAGCTCACTCAACTCACTAATTGATGGTCTTGTCACTGGGAGGAGGTCTTCAACTTGGCCGATGATGGTCGTGATTTCTAGTCGGACGATGCGCCGCCTTTCGAGATGGGCCTCCATGGTCCGGTCCAGCGTCGCGTCCATTGTAACAGCTGGCGACCGGGCTCAGAAGGCAGAAGTCGGCGTCGTCTCCGCGTCGGTCTTGTCTCCTCTCACGGACATCTCGTGCTGTGTCGGGCAGATATCTCTTGTGGCTGGATTCGTTCAACCTTTTTCTTCTAAGGCTGCCCCGCTGTTCTCCGAATTGGAGGCTTCCTGTGCGGCTTCATTCCCAATCTCCAGAGGTAAGAAAGCGGTCGAACAGAAGCGAAATACGCGCGCTGTAGCTCACCTCTGGAGGTCCCTTCTCCCGGGCTTCACGGCACCAAAATATGTGTAGAAAGGGACGAGCCGCGGAGACCCTCCCGATGATGCCTTTAATCCAACATACTTCTGATGACGATAGTGGGGCACGAGAGAAGGATATCCACTTATTTCACAACACGGGGTGCGGGTAAATGCCGGTCTAGTAGATGGTCTCACGCGACAGGTGGGCTAATAACTTTTTTAAACTACTATATTTAGCGCGTTCTCGCGTTATTGGCGAACCTTTAGCAGAAATCCCAAGTTAAAAAAAGCAACGCCTTTGTTGTGCCCCCATCGCCTTTATGGCATCCAGCTAACCCGCCAGCCAAGCTCTGCGCGCTACGCCATATAAGGCCGACGTGGTGGAGCAAATTGAGAGGGAAAGCGAGTGTGAAACTGGCAAGGCCAAGCGAAACCAACGATGGTACAAGGCGGAGGTAAACAAAAACAGCATTGCTGTACATGGAAACATCCTTTGAACGGTCCCGTGCCATCGCTATTGGGTCATAGTGCTCAACACATAGCTGTTTTCGTTTCCCACAGTAACCAGCAGCGCGAAATAGATTCGATAATTCAAGCTTCGCGCGTAAACTATGTTGCGACGAAAATTATAGCGCGGTCTTGCTACAGTAACTTGCTGCGGCGGCCAGCGAGGGACCCAAAATGGCGACGTTAACGGGTACGGGTCTATCCCCATCGCATCCTGTATTTTGCCCCCCTCTTGCGGCGGACGCGCGGGAATTGAGGCGAGGGACCCAAAATGGCGACGTTAACGGGTACGGGCCTATCCCCATCGCATCCTGTATTTTGCTCCCCTCTTGCGGCGGACGCGCGGGAATTGAGGCGCTCTAGCAAAGAAAAGAGCGGAGTGGCAACGCTGCTTTTGATAAGCAGAGAGCAGAGATATAAGGAGAAATAGCGTCGTGAAAGGAAGAAACTTGGATCGAGCGGGCGGGGAAAGCGGCTGTCTGGTTGGCGCGTTGGCGTACTGCTGCTGCGTGGGGCCGTCGCAGGTTAACTCCCGCTCACGAGTATCCCCCTGCTTGCTTGTGGCTGTTCAGTAAGTGGTCTGACCCGCCTGCGGACATTTGCACATCAAGCAGAGCCAAACGGGGGTTAAGAATAAAGAAGGTCAGGACCAGGCGGCGAAGCGGAGTAAAATATGGTTAAAGTTCCGGTTTATCCGCGCTGGGTGCGTCGTATGA
This sequence comes from Haemaphysalis longicornis, assembly GCF_048455015.1. Classification (NCBI taxonomy): domain Eukaryota; kingdom Metazoa; phylum Arthropoda; class Arachnida; order Ixodida; family Ixodidae; genus Haemaphysalis; species Haemaphysalis longicornis. The sequence continues at coordinate 5,710,677 of NW_027526203.1, forward strand.
AGCGGATCGTGTGCACCCGAGTGTCATATCATTGGGGTTTTTAATGGATTGTTACTATGGTGAATTTGCCAGGAGTGATCCGTCGTAAGAAGCGGGTCGTCGTAAGTCCAGGGGACGTATCAGCGGGGTTCCACTGTATGTATGTATGTATGTATGTATGTATGTATGTATGTATGTATGTATGTATGTATGTATGTATGTATGTATGTTTGCACCCGAAACCACGGCGGGTTCAAAAAGAAAGGGAGAAAATGAAATACTAGGCCCTATCAGTTCAGAGCAAGCAAAGGATTTACCTGGACAACGTCACGTCAGCAAAGTGCTGCGGGACTGCGTGGTAAGACGAAGCAGGGCAGCGAGGCCACGCCGTGTCAGGGCGCAACCACGACACGCATGGGCATCGCGTAGTTGGTGTGCTGACAGGCCGTGAACGGCTGGCCAGCGCAGTGCACGGGAGCCGTGGCAGGAGCAATGCGCTTGGCTGTGGCGGGTGGCGCCTTGATTCTCCGCCGGATACCGCCGGACGCCCGGGCCGGGCGCGACAACCATCGTCGCAGAAAGGGGGTTGCCATGGCCACGGCAGCGTCTGCAGGCGGAGGCCCCACGGTGAAGCCCTCCAAAATCTTCGGCCACGAGAGTCCGGCGAGCGTCATGTCTCCTGCGACTGGGCGAGACGATTCTGGACGCGGAGTTACTCCTAACACGCCCTAGGCTTGGCTCCCGGCGCACGCTCATTCACTCGTTATCTTTCTCATTCCATGGACCATGAGGAGGCGCAGTTTCAAACGCGTTGCGCCCCCGTTGGCTTGTGCGGGTATGCGTCAGATGCACGTTGTTGTTCATGTTACTTAACGCATGCCCTATACTCACGTGGGGGATTGGCCAGGAAATTAGGGCAAAGCGCCCACTTCATAACACGATTGGATGAATCTGTTGAATGGAAGTGAAGAAACAATTACAGAATTGCAAAATAAAATGGCAAAAAATTACAGATTGAGCTCATCAATTAGGAGAATAGTGATGTAACCAATTTTTATCCGAGTAAAATATACAACGTAATTTACCGCGCCTACCGCTCTAGCAGTAGCTAGGTCACTTTACCCCTTCTGTGACGTCGTCCTGGTTGGTTGTTTGGCGCCAAAATATCAATAGCGCGTACCCACACTGAGGGATTCGTCATTGTGGCTTAAAGGAGTACTGACACGAAATTTCTCGCTTTCAGTTTTTATGCTGTAAAGAATAGCTATGGTCCCAGTAATTACGAAAATCGAACCGAAAGGCGTCAGCCACCAACATATAATTAATTATAGCACGTTTATTGCAACCACTTTCAAATTCGGTCGCCGCGCGGGAAAATGGCCGTTCGAAGGAGAGCCTGCAAGCGGACTGCCTGACGTCACGGTCTCCGTGACGTCGGACCGTGACGTCATGGTCTCCGTGACGTCAGGGACGTTCGCTGCATCGTCTGCTACGGATTGCACGCGGTTCACACTAAAGCGCTGGACACATGTACGATTTGTACACTCGATTCGCATGCGACTGATCGTTACGACTGTCACCACGACTAGTCGTACGCGTGAATTTGAGACACATGACCCGATGCGTGCATGCGATGCGTCGTCGGCGTCGCTCCGCCCACCGTTTTTGCTCCGTGGTCAACTACGACTATCGCTGAGCTGAATTTGTAGATCCCGCGCGTTTAATCGCAAAAAATGGATAAAGCAGGCAATCGTGAAGCGTTTCCTGCCTTCGGAAACAGTTCGCGCACACGCCGGCCGCGCCTGCCAGCTCGGACACTCAGCGGCTCGATCCGGCGCAGACCACGGTAGCAAGACGGTAGCAACCGCTTGTCGCTGCTCTTCTGAATCAATCTGATCGTTAAAATGAAGTTCCACATGCGAGAAAGTAGGTGTTAGTGTGGTGAAAAATTGTGCTTGGGATTGTTATCAGGGCTTATTTTAAAAGCGGCGATCAGATATCTGCCGCGATGCAAGCGTATACGCTGACCGGCCCCCCGCGGCGCGCGGCGGGCGGTGCGCCGACCGGTCGAGAGATGGCAATACCTGCGCGGAAACGTGAAGTGCGCACTTCGCAAGCCTTGCTCACAGCCATGGAGGAAAAAAAAGCTTAGGAGAGGCCCCCAGCTATCCCCGCGCATTGGCAAAAGTGTGGAGGAAGTCACGTGTTTTCGGCGGCCATTGTAAGTCGCGTTAGCAACGGCGTCCTAGCAACAGCCCGCCCGCCGTTCGCCAGTCATGGAGGAAAGGCAGCGCCTGCCTTGTCGTCCGATTGCGAAGATTGCTGCTTCGCTTTGCTGCGCTGTGGTCTTGCGGAACTCGAAAAGGATGCTGCAAGTTGCGACAGCTGCGCCGATGTGAAGAGAGAGAAATAACTTTTATTTGTCCAGTTTGTGGAGGAGAGCTCATTTAATTTCTACTTGCAAGTGCACCTTGTACCGCGTCACGACGCGCCTATTGAAGTGCAGATATCGTGAACGCGCCGTCCCGTCGTACGCGCGGACACCCGTCTGGTAGATTTTCGGGAAGTGATACACGGTGTGCAGTACGTAGGCGACTTGCAACCGAACGATACGCAACTCAATTTTTTGGTTATCGCCGCTGCAATATATAGTTTGCTAGGCCGGCAATGCGCGGCAGTGCTTTTGCAACTGTTACAAGGTAGATTCCCAGTTGATATAATTCCATCGTCCTATTACCTTAGTAGGTGTCCGTCTGTTGACTGGAAGAGTGCTGGATCTGAAATCTGGATCTTTTTGTGGTCTCGCTCTGGATTTCGCTTTTCAACGCTTCATACTGCGAGGTTAGTGTATGAACGTTTTCAACTGATATCACCTTGAATTTATTGACACTGAGACAAGTTGAAACTTGGCGAAAAAAAGTTTATTGACGCCACCCACCCTCTCATTTTTTTTTACTCAATAAAACGTTTTGCCTCCTCCTCCTGCTCCTCCTCCTCCTCCTTCGCAAAAAATTCTATCGAAGGCACGCGAACAACGGTAAAAACATTCCACAATTTTTTAGCGTGAAATCTGCATGAAGTACTGCTTACCTATATATATAGAACGGTCGTTTAATTGACTAGTCATCTCTGGGATTGCCAGTGAAACTGCAACGCAAACTTGGGCACTTTCCAGTCCGGTAGCCTCACGGCGTTCGCCCACTGTTTGCGGCGTTCTCCATCGCTTGGGAACCTATAAACGGCGGCGATTGCAAACAAAGGATGAATGCACACCAATGTACAGCAATACTTTTCAGCGGAATGATGCACTAACCGGTGGAAAGTGACGCCCAATTCCTTGGGTACCGATCGCGACTTGCAGCCTGGCACCGAGCATTGCGGCATTGTTAGAGCGAGCCGCTTCGCAAACCTGCTGCGGCCACACTGAAGACGTGTAACAGTGTAACCGCGCGTTTAGGTTCACGGTCACGCGCTGCAAAACGGCCTTCTACCTGCCTATCAGCTGATTTCCGCCGGCTCGGCGCTGGCAGATGCAGACGACAAGAGAGGCGATACAGGACGGAGGAGGCGGAGAAGGTGCACCGAGAGAGAGAGGCAAAAAGAGTCCGCCAATGGCATGGAGGGCCAATGGTCCGCCATTCGACTTACAGAAATGGCGTTTCCGGCTGCGCTGGGTGTGACGTCAGGGCCTCTCCTAAGCTTTTCTTTCCTCCATGCTCACAGCGGTACCGCAGCTATGGTGGCTAGAAGGGGGAGGTGACGCCAAGGGCCGGTCAAAAGCGATGCGCCGGTTCATGCCTGGCGCGGTGGCGCTGCTTTCCGTAGTTCGATGCCCGTCTGGGCGCCCGCTCTACGGCTCGGCGCGCGGCGGAAGCGCAAACCGGCAGAAGTTCGCCGCACCCGCAAGTGTAATTTTACTAAGCACGCAAGTAGCTTGGAGTGGCACATACATCGCAGCTCTCACTGACCACTTCGACGCGTTTTGTTCCGATACGCATAACCTATGCAATACGGAACGTTACGCATCTTGGGCTCCCGACTACTCCACGCTTACCATTCAAAATACAATGAAGAGACCATACCCGTTCGCATAAACACATAAAGCACGAAAACTACCATTTTTTCAAAGCCGAATGTATACTACCGACTACACGCAAACAGAAATTCTGAGGGTCTGCATCTGCGACTGCAGCCTTTCACTTCTACTAGTAGAAGGAACAAATTGTTCAGTTTAGAATCTCTTTCCTGCACATATTTGGACTGCTAACATTTTGCTGAAAGCAAATAAATAAATGTATTAGGAGAAATAACATACTAGGAGAAATAACCGTAAAGGCACCTTATTTTTTAAAAATGCAGAAAGATCAATGCTGAACTGTAAATGCCATGGGAAAAGTTTGCATTTGAGTGCTGCAGTGTTCAATCTCGATGACAAAAAATTAGATTGCTACATCTTCAACTACGTTGATCAGTTTTTCACATTTACACAAAGACGTACCAAGAGTGAAACAGTACGTAGGTATACTCTCATAAAGCAGCATTTCCTCCTGAGTAGGAAAATAAACTAATTTACTCTGCCAATACAGCGCTTTTAATTTTAATAGGTTTTCACACCATGCACAGTTGGTCTTCTCACCACAGGTCTTCACACCATGCACAGGTCTTTTCTTGGCGTTTGGGGTTATCAGCAAATTAACTCACCCTTTTTGCCAAACCCTTTGCACGGTATCAGGTATCTTCCACAAGCAGCTCTTGCGCCATTGCACTGTTAGTGACCTCTAAGGTATTGACAAGTGTGACTTGAAAGATTTCACTATCACTTCAACGCTGCACTCGATTCCAGTGAAGGTATGGGACTTGTTAATAGAGTTCCACCCCGTCTGACGCCTGCGAGCGTCACCTGAAATGGGCTCAATAAAAGAATTTGTTTCTCTCTCTCTCGATTGTAGTGAATATGAGAACGACTTTTTCAAATGCAAGGTTTTGGTGATCCATGGTAGAAACTAAATGAACATCGTCACCCCAGCAATCTCGTGCTTCGCCAAATAGGTGCTTTGCGGTTCACATTTCACGATATCTGTCACGGTTGGGGAGTTATTGCGAGCGCTTTCGTCTCCAGCGTCGGTAGCGTCGTTGTGCAAAGAGGCAACGATGCTTTTATGGGATTGTTTCTCTGGTAAATACTCATAGACATTGGGATAAATACTAGTAGGGATCGCAACACTCGAGATTTTAGGTAGGTCACGAGAATTTTTTTCGCAGAGCAGTGCGTCGGCGACGCTTTCGGTTTTACGCAATGAGCTCTGGATTACCGCTTTCAGTACTAACAGAAAATTAGTTTTTAAAAAGTGACAAACTCCGCCTACAAGGCACAAAGAAACACGTGTGCGAACTAATAAACAAACGACGAAATGTAAAGCGCATTTCAAACGAAGTGTACTCGCCTGGTCATGTGCCAACCCCACTCGTTGCCCGCGCTTCGCTTTGAACAGGCATCGAAGTGCTGACCGGAGCGCCACCCCGGCCACCGCGGCCGTGCATGAAACGAAGAATCGCTTTCCCGTCGGCGGCGCAAGCGCGGTGACGCCACCTCCCCCTTCTAGCCACCATACCGCAGCCAAGCCAAACCTCCTATCGAAGCGAGACCGCCCACAACAACAGCGCAGGCTATCGCTTCCGGTTCCGGAAACAACTGTATGACGTCATGCTGAATCGGCCGCAAAATCGCGGATAGCCTGACGTCACACCCTAAGCGATTTCGCTAGTGCTGCCGATTTGTAATAGTTCGCGGCCAGGGCAATTAAAATCGATTTTTGATGCGTTTCCAGCCTCGGATCGCTCCAAAAATTTCTGTGGGTAATCTGTACAAACTACTGAAGCCAATTATATCGTTATTTAGGCCTCTAAATTTGGTGTCAGTACTCCTTTAATATTTAATGATTAAGGATGCATGTTAGGAAATAAAACTTTCTGCGGCACACGAGAACCACATAGCTCACACCACCGCCAGGGAGAAACTTGACACACATCCAGTGGTTTCCAGTGTTCCATTGCAACACCCATCATGACCAGACTGGCAACATTATCTGAGGAAATTCAAGGCAGACAGTCGCAAGAGGCTGCAAGATACCACCCCATTGAGTGAACTAGGCCCGCTCAAGACGCTAGCACGCTCGGGGAGGTAATAGCTAATAAGATCTATGCTAACACGGCACTATTATAACCCCAATGTGCCACACAAATGAACCCACGGAGCCAGCTCGCACATCCAACGCTACCCGTATTGTGACGATACATGCATCCCTAATCGGAATTAATGTGTCGATGCGAGCCAGTTGGTACTTCATCATGGGAACAAGTTGAGCGCCAGGCACAACTGGAGGAAGGAAAACAGACAGGAAATGGGCGCTCATGTCTGTTTTCCTATATCATTTGATATGTATTGTGGGCATCCCTTATCCTTTTAGTATGAAGGAATAGAATAGAATAATAGAATAACGCGCCGTCGTTATTCTCACTGCTCTCGCGCAGCACCGAACTGCCCTGCCGAGAGACTGCCCACAACGGGTTCGAGAGCGAGCCACGACTCTCGCCGCGTGTGTACGTTGTCAGTCACTTCACCGGGAAGCGAGATATTACATAGTACAGGGGATTATTACGCGGACAACCACGATACAAACACTACACTGCACTACGCACCTAGCCCCTGGGGCATACAGCGGTCAGCGTGTGCCCAGCCCGTAGTCGGGCAGCAGTTAGCGTCCGCCGGCGTTGGCCGGCCGCAACGCTCGCTGACGTAGGGGAAGGGGGCTCTCTGTGGCCGCTACACATTTCAAGCCGCTGGACTCGATCGGGCGGCATCGGCGCTCGTCCGCTGACCTTAGACGGCGCAAGCCGTCACATCGCGGACGCGGGGGCAACCCACCAAGAAGTGGAATATGCCCGCGGAGACTCGCCGGGCATCCTAGATAAACGTACTGACGCAAATCGAGGCATGCGCTAATCGACACGGTGGGTGCCCTGACCCACGGAAGTGGGAAACAACGGCCAATGCAAGATACGGCCAAAAGTGGCCGAAGGGCATTTACGTACCGTGCGATCGCTGTGCGTCCCAAGGGCGGTCTCCCCCGGGGAGTCTCCTGCGCGCATCCCCCGTCGCCTCGTAGGGAGAGGAGGGAAGCGCGCGAGGATCGTCCTCGCCCCCACCAAGGAGGAGGACGTCGCTAGCGCCTCCTCGCCCCGATATGAGGGGCTTGGCCCCCACAGTATATCAAATGTATATCTTTGATATGGCACTTTGCACATTTCAAGACAGGTCGAGAGCCACTGTTGGTTCCCTACCTGCAGTCGAAAAAGCGCATTTGCAACACGTTCGAGCAGACGACTCAGCGTTAGAGAAAATAGTTAAATATTCACTAACCAGTGGTCTCTACAAGCAGGTGTGATAACCTGGGCCGACTCCTGTCATAAATGTTCTTGAGCACCTGTCTCCTCCCGAAACCTACGAACTGTACCTTCCCAGAAGAATAAACTTCAAAATGTTCTATACCATATCAAGTGGTTTAAACTTGAACCATGATATCTTTTCGATTATTTCCTCCCTCCGTGTCCCTCTCTTTCCCCACCAGGGCATTCACGCCCCCTCAGTCAATAAAGCTATTTCTTCCTTCCGTTTCGTAGTAATAGTAGAAACTTTTGTTTTGCCCGTGATGGAATTAAAAAGGAAAGGGACGAATGAGAAGGCGGTGTCTTCTACTCGTCTTCCTCCCCTCTTCCTCAGTCGTCAGCCAGAAGCCCTCGGACTCTGGCGGCGGCCTTCGCCATCCGGACGACCCGAAGTTGCACTTCCGGGTCGGGGCTGAGCAAAGCGGTCTCCCATTGCTCCATGTTCGTTACAGTAAACGACTTGCTCCTAGCATTTGCTGCAGCATTTTGATTCTGTCTCGCGGGGAACGACCATAACATGTGGTAGAGGTCCCCCCGACCCGTGCATAGCTTACAATCTCCTGAGTATATTTCGGGATAGCAGCGACTGAGCGCAACCGGGTTTCGAAACGTGTTCGTCTGTACTGCCTCCACCATAACGAGTCCCGTTTAGTGAGGCTGCGGTGCGCGGCGGGATACTTCAGTCTTGTAAATCTGTAATGATCTATGATTTCTCTGTACGACACCATGCGATCCCTTTCCGATCCGACCAGGTGGGGTGAGGTGGGGTCGACGTCCTCCTGGCTGATAAAACTTCGGGGGGCGTCGTGGGCCCTCTCGTTTCCTGTCAGACCCGAGTGTGCTGGCATCCATGTTATTTGAATTTTTCTTACTTTTTTCGCTTTCGCGAGTATATGCTTGTGGTTCGAGGCGATACCCTACCTTTTGCAAAGTTTCTGACTGCCGATTTCGAATCGCAAACAATTGTTTTTGCGCTGGTGTTGGATATAGCCATGGCAATGGCCACCTCCTCACCTTCCGTAGGTCGCACGTAGCGAGCGGTGCGGCCGTGATTAATTGTCCCTGACAATCGACTACCGCTATCGTCATGGCATCGCGGGCCCGATATTCGGCTGCGTCAACGTAGACCACGTCCTCTGATCGTTCAAATCGTTTGTCTAGCGCGCCTGCTCGTTCCCGTCTGCGCTCGACGTTGTGCACAGGATACATGTTCTTTGTAATGGGAGAACGTAGAGGTGCTCCCGCCATTCAGGGGGGATCTCCTCTTTCGGGCCCGTCTGTGTTTCGTATGCTATTCCTAGCGAACGAACAATGTGTCTTCCGGTCAGGCTCTGGGATATTCTTTCGTAATGGGCTGTTCTCTGGGCCTCCACCAATTCGTCGAGCGTGTTGTGAATGCCCGACGCTTCAAAACGATCATTTGCAGTGCTAAAGCCTGTTAAACGACTTTTTGATGAGACCGCTGATTTTTATTTTCTCGACCGCTTTGAAATTGAGAAAGGGAGTCACATACGTAATTTTGCTGAGCACGAAGGACTGAATGAGTCGTATTAAGCTTTCTTCTTTCATGCCTCTGTGTCTGCTTGCTACCCGTGAAATCAATAGCATGGTTAGTTGCGTGCTTTTTTCTAATTGTTTAATGGTTTCCTTATTGTGGCCATTATCTTGAATTTTAAGGCCAAGCACTCGGATACTGGCCACTGTAGGAATGAGTCGGCTCCGCTTTTCTTTTTCACGCCTACCTATCTCTTTTATCACCCCTTTCTCTTCTAATCTTTACATCCACCCTCGTCCCCCTCCCCACCGCACTGGGTTGTATGCAGGTGAGCCCCCAGTTGGGCTCAATAATATCCCCAGTGCATGCACTTCCTTTCCTCTTCACCCGAACCACCTTGAGAGAGAGAGCTGCCCGCGTAGAGCTCGATGTTCGGTGTGTCAGGGTCCCGTTTGCGTCCTCTGCTAGTGGGTCTGTATATCAATAGTTCAGATTTTTCGGGGGAGCACTCGAGGCCTCGAGGGCGGACGTAATCGATTATCGCATCTATTCCGCTCTGTAACGTGCCTTGCACATGTCCGCCGGCGACCGAGAGGGTCACGTCGTCGGCGTAGAGGCTGTGATTTAGAGTGGCGATCTTATTTTGTCGGGAGTCCCATCATAGCGGTGTTAAATAGAAACGGTGAAAGTACCGATCCTTGCGGCGTCCCACGGCTTCCCATCTCAAATTGACTCGATTCAATGTTTCTAATCACTAGGGATGCCATTATGTCAGAAAAAAATTTCTAATGTAATTGTAAACTCGTTTTCCGGTCCCCAGTCTCTCGAGGCCCTCGAGAGTTGCCTCATGACGGACGTTGTCGAACGCCTTGGTGAGATCAAGACTGAGAATCGCCCTGGTGTCGAGAAGGGAGCAGCCTTCACCGTCGATTATCTGATGTTTGATGCGTAACATGACGTCCTGGGTCGATAATTTCGCACGGAAACCTATCATATTTTGGGGGCACAGGTCGTTTTCCTCCATGTAGACATTTATTCTGTTTAACACCACATGCTCGAGAAGCTTACCCAAGCAAGAAGTTAGAGATATAGGCCTGAGGTTGTAGTTTTTACCCAGGCTTCGGTATCATGACTATTTTAGTCGTTTTCCATTGGTGTGTTATGCGGCTAGTCTCCCAACAATCGTTCATAAATTTGGTCAGTGTCTCGATAGATGCGTCGTCTAGATTTCAAATCATTTTATTCGTTATGCCGTCCGGACCAGGTGCGGATTTAGTGCGTACGTCGTGTATTGCAGCGCGAACCTCGGACGTGGTGATGGGGTGGTCTAGTTTTGGGTTGCCAATTCCCGCGTAGTCTTTGAGTTGAATCTTAGGGTTCGTCCCAACATACCTGTCCTTGATTTCCGCAATTATTTCGGCCTCCGTACCTTTGTGCTCGTGCACTAGCTGGCCCACGTTTTGTCGTGTTTTACTCTTGTCTGGGTCAATGAGGCTGCGTAAGAAGTTCCACGTTTGTGACAACCCCATTTGAAGGTACACGCACTCGCAGGCCTCATTCCAGTGTTTACGCGAGTGCTGATTCGCATAGTCTTCGATGTCTCTATCCAGTCGCGCTATTCGTCTCCTTAGGGACAAGTTCAAACGCTTCTGTAGGCTGGATTTTGCTTCCCACATGTGTAGGAGCTTGGAACCTGCACATTGAAGCTCGGCTTCCTCCGGAACGGTCTCCGTGGAGCGTTCTACGTGTTTCCCGGAGTAGTGCCGTCCATTCGTCTATGTCAGCAATTTCCGTTACATCGTCCCCCGTTCCTAGTTCTGTGTGTCTAAGGGCCCGAAACGCGTCCCATTTCGTTATTCTTATTTTGCCACCCGCCGCGGTGGCTCAGTGGCTAAGGCGTTGCGCTGCTGAGCACGAGATCGCGGGTTCGATTCCCGGTCGCGGCAGTCGCTTTTCTGATGGAGGCGAAAAGCAAAAATGCCCCTGTGTACGAGATTTCGGCGCACGTTAAAGATCCCCAGGTGGTAAAAATTAATCCGGAGCCCTCCACTACGGCGCGCCTCATCGCCTGCGTTGCGTCGGCGCGTTAAACCCTACAATCAATCAATTATTCTTATTTTGCGTCCCCTAGGTTTGGACGGTCCCGCCTTTAGGTTCGCAGAAACGATGTAGTGTTCGCTTCCCATACTTTCCTGAATATTGTTCCAGTGCGCAAAGGGCACGTTTTTCAGGAAAGTCAGATCCGGCGTGGTATCTGCGCTAGCGCTGTTGCCAATGCGCGTGGGAAAGGCAGGGTCTGTAATAAGGGTCAAACGTTCTTGTTGCGCATCGATCCATAATTGTCTGCCCTTCGGTATTTCCTTCGCGTAACCCAAGCCGCGTGGCCAGGGGCGCGTTGAAATCACCGACTATTATTAGTGCCTCTTTTTGGCGTTGCCTAATGTTTGACGGAAAAGTCTGGCGAATCTGTGTTTCTTTTTTGGGCTACTATACACGTTAAGTACGAAAAGACTACCTTCTCCCCTCTTTTTAGTCGGAAAAATTTCGATAAGGACGTGGTCTACGGTCGTCACGCCAGTATCGTGCCTGATCGCCGGTAGGTTTCTCTTAATCATCGTGCAAACAGGTGGTTTAGTATCGCCCTCACTCACGGAGCTGTCGTAAAACGATTTGTAACCGGATAATTTTGCTCGGCATCCCGCTTGCTGTAATGCAAACACGTCCGGTGCTTCTCTGTTTTCCTTGGTGTTCAGGAATTGCTGCAGGTTTCCCCTCTTGCGGCGAAACCCGTGGCAGTTCCACCACTGCCACACCACATACGTGACATCGCGGCTATTCTGACCCATTCCAGGTGGAAGTGTCTGATCTGCTGGTTTTGGGACTGTCAAACGTCGTGGGTCGGGCGTAGAGTATGGCCACTTTAATAGGCCCCACGCTCGTAGTAGCTTGAAGCGGCGGGTGCAGTGGCCCCATTTCTAATGCTGTGATTCTGGCGGTCAGGCTTGCTATTTGTTGGTTAATGTCTAGCGCGTAAGTCGAGAACATGTTTTCGAATTTCTTGCCGAATTCCTCCAATGTGCTGTCTATTTTATTTTCTATCCTGATTTCTAATCCCTCTAATGGGGATTATTTGACTGGGGAAGCTCGAAGCTTCTCGTTCTGCTCCTTTTTTTTTTTCTTGAATGGCGGGGGAGTTGTTTCTTGTTCAGTGGTCGTATCTATTTCTACCTGATTTTGTTACTCTAGCGCACGCAAGTTCCACCTGTTTTTGTTCAACCGCTTTCTCGGCTTGGTTATGCTTTAGACGGGCTATTTCCTCCTTTGAGGCTATATTTTCGCGCGTAACCTGCTCCAACATCTGTCGAATTCGCGTAAGTTTTTGTTCTAGCCTATCGTATCGTTTTTGTCTTCACCTCTGGCAGGTCCGTGAACATCGTTTTTTACACTTAACGGAGCTTTCAAACGGGAAACAGTCTCTGCCCAGCTCACCGTGTTGCCGTTGACTTCGCCTCGAGGCCCTGTTGTGGGCGACGTGGCTGCGTTGGCTCCGTTCTTTCGGGAGTTTCGGGATGTGGGGCCTGAGTCTCCTCTTTCCCCGCCGCCTGGTTGCCGCCTATAACTGGACCGGGTTTTTTTTTTCACTTCTTTAGCATCTTTGGGAGATGGAGGCCGTATCGAGGTATGTGTACCATTTCTAGACAACCGGGGATCGAACCAAAGACGAGACAGCCTGAAATTATGATTCCTCTGAGGCAAAACTACTGCGAATGATCGCTCAGCAGCAGGCCCTTTACTCAGAATACCATGCAAGTCAACGTAGCTCCACTACATTTTGGTTTTGAACTACGGTTAGTGTACTGCTGCGAAGAATTCCCTCTTAAGGGACGACAACACCAATGGTCATCCCCAAATGACAAAGATGGGTACCTCCCAGGCACCGGCAAATCTAGGAGCGCAACACTACAAAAATCTTTTAGCAGCTGAGCTTTTTAATCTTTAAGTTCCACCGGGGAGCGTTCCCACAAAACTCAGCCTATCTGTGCGCGGCCTCGAGTTGTCTAGCAGCAACCTGCTATAGCTGCGCCTACCCCAGCCTAGCTTAGATACCGCTTACGTGATCACGTAACATCACGTAAACCTAGTCACGTGACCCAAATCACGTAACAATTCTGCCCACCTCGCGTGTAACTTAGATACAGTTTCAATGACTACCTAACATCACGTCAGTCACGTGACCAAAATCACGTAACATGACGTAAAACTAGTCATGCTCCCTACGAAATCCAGTAACATAACGTAAAGCTAGTCGCGTGACATGTTCCCGCCAAAACCTCGCCACATCACCTAAAGCTGGCCACGTGGCATGTTACCGCCAAACCCACGTAACATCACGTAACAACTGGTCCCGCAAAACCACGTAAAGCTAGTCACGTGGCATCTTCCCACCTAAACCACGTAAAGAGACGTCACGTGACTTGGCCAAGCAACAGTGATCCCTCCCAACCACTTGTTGTGAGAGCACCGAGGCACGTAACCTCCTCGCACCCCACGCGCGTAGGGCACGTCCGCTGCATGTGTGCGCCCCGCTCTCCTCTCTTCGAGCCACGGGCGACAGGTGGGAAGGCTTAGCTTGGCCGTGACGTCACAGGCGAGTAAAATCTCGGAACAAGCGGCACGGCGCCAAACCTCTCACCTCCTCTACTCCGTGTACATGCCGCTGCCATTGGGAGAACGAAGAAAGTCCGGACGCCGAAATAAGTGGCTTACCAGGAACAGCGCGAACTCCGCTGTTGATTCCAACCTTGCACCACTAGAGCGAGCTGCGCACAATTTTTTGCGGGTCGTTATGCCGTGTCATCCTGTTTTGAGCGAAATAAATGGAAAAATAAAAGTGTCGTTACATTAGGTCAGATTATGTTTTAAGTCCAGGTTAGCTTCAGGTTCGTTTTTGTCATGTAAGGTTAAGTTTTGGTTAGGTTCAGTAAGTTTAGATTACGTTGGAAAATCCTTTTGGGTTGCGCGACATTGCAGAACGACTTGAAAACAGACACTTCCGTATTTTAACTCCTTCGGACAATAGCTACCAAGCTTACAACGATGTCGATTCTTTGCATCTTCTGAAGAGCTCCCATGCCGGCCAAAAATCTGCGTTGAGGCCCATTTTGGACCAAGTGTGTTGTTGCAAAGGCGCCTCTGCTCTGGCGAGGCCGTGATATCCCACATAAATCTTGAAGGCCACCGTCCTTCACCACCTTTGCAAGCAGTGACTCTTCTTTGGATTTCCCCAACCGGCCTCTCAATAAAGGTGCAATCAATCACTGTCTTAGACTGAAATTATAACAGCGCAAAAAGACGGGACAAGGAAACGACGACACAAGGCGCTGTCTAACAACTGGTTGGTTTATTGCGTGGGTTGCGAAATATACCCAAAAAAGAAGGGGAGAAGGAACACGATAAAAAAGAAGGAAGCACAAAAAAGAGCACGAAAAAAAAAGAAGTGCATCAAACATTGCACACAAAATACAAGATTGATACACGTGCATTCATTAAATGGTAGCAACGCCGATATGAGACGTGGCCATAGGCGCGATGCAAGCAAGATATCCTGAACAGTTAAGCTTTTTATGAGTCCAGATTGCGGATTTTCTTTTTTAGTAATTCAATGGACGGCTTACTCACACAAGCGCTGCCTGCCTGAAGAATGAGGTAGGCTTCATAGATCTCACGCTCATGCTGACCCTTAAGGCGCAACCACATACGACGTTTTGGTCGCGTTTGGAGACCGTCCACGGCGACGCGCGTTCAGCGCGCGCCACCAAATACACAGCAGCGCGCTCGGAGCGCCGGTGTCTGCGCATCCCAGATTTTCGGTCCGTTTTCAGCGTCTGCGCCGGATGTTGCTATCCTCAATTTCCGGTCCCTCTCTGCACGCAACATGGCGGCTCTTTATTTGGCGGCTCTTTAGCACTTTATTTAATAGAACATCAATTTCACGTGTTTTGTTTGTTGAAGTTTTGATTATTCTTCAGTTTATTAGGAATGACTTAAACAGAACGATGCTGCCTTTACCAAAGTAAGTCTGGCAACTTGGATCGGAGAAGCGCTCTTCGCGCGTCTCTTGTGGTTGCTCGCCCTCTCCAACGCCCGTTCCGCGTCGGCGCCAGGCGCCGCAGACGGGCGCAAGACGCGACCAAAACGTTGCATGTGGTTTCGCCTTTATACGTTCTTGCAACACGGGTATCGTGGAATCTGGGCGAGCAGCCGTGGTCTTTACAATATGTGGCAAGATTGCTGCCAGTACCCGTTTTCAGTGTGTTTGCTTGCTCGCGGAGACGATCGTTCAGACAGCGCCCGGTCTGACCGATATAGGTCTTCCCGCAAGACAAGGGAACTTCATACACAACGGAGCGCCTACATTGTATACATACGATTTTGTATGGCCTATTTCGCAAAAGGTGCCCCTTGGGTCATTTATTTTCACTCGCCTACAAAGGCCACCCAGTTTGTGCGGTGCGGAAAACACTACTCCTACACCAGCGCGACCCGCTACCTTTTTCAACATCTGCGAAACTCCATGCACATAGGGAACAACAGCGAATTTTGCCGGCCTGTCCTTCAACGATCCAGCTTCGCTGCGTTTGTGAAATTGCCCTAGCAACACTTCAGCTAAGTTACGTAGCAAGGCCGGTTGGAAGCCTCCTGACAGGAGCCTCACAACCTGCGAATCAAAACTGGCCTCTACTTCATGCGGGCAAGGTCTCTTAAGGCAGCCCCTTAATGCAGCTAAGGCAATGCTGCGTTTCACAACTTTGGAATGGGCGGACGAGAGCGGAAGACGGTTCTTCCTGGAGCGGGGTGCATACCTCCAACAAACATGGCTTGGCCTGAAATGCAAGAGGCGGTCCAAAAACCGCAGCTCATTGTCCGAAGGAAGTTCCCTTGTAAGCGTGAGACCAGCTAGGGTGGTCTCGAAAATGTCCGTGATGCGCTGCACATGCTCGTCCCCGTCACCAGTCACGCACTCGAAAAGCACCAAGAAGTCATCCACGTAGCGGAAAACGCGCACGGTTTTGGAGGCACGAAGCATAACCTCCAGTTGCCGGCAGTGTCGCGCCAGCAGGAGATCGCTAAGCATAGGCGCCAAGCACGACCCTATGCATACACCTTTCCTCTGAACGAAGAATTCGCTGTTGAACTCCACAAGAGAAGAGCGCAGGTAGAGGCCCAGCAGGTCCAAGAAGGTGTTGGCGTCCACACCACTGGCATTCTGGAAGCGGATGGATCCGTAGGGGTCTATTTCCTCAGAAACGACCTCCATGAGCTCGGAGTGCGGCAAGGAATAGTACAGGTCCTTAATGTCCAGGGAGAACCCATACACATGAGCGGGGGACTGCCGTTGTAGGTAGTCAGAAACTTCCGTAGGGCTCCTGACAAGGAAAAGGTCGTCAATTTTCAGCTGGGAAAGCGACTTTTGCAAGAACTTGCCCAGAACGCGTTGCCAAGAGCCCCTTTCGGACACGATGACGCGGAATGGCGTGCCTTCCTTGTGCGTCTTGGCTGTGAAGAAGGCCTGTAGGCTGAGCCCATCAGCCTTCTTTACCGAGCTTGCAAGGTCTTTCAGCGCTTCGCCCTGACACGCCTTGAGAGCCTCCCTTCTGGCTTTTCTCGGGTCAATTTGAGCTAGGCAAAAATTTTCCTGGACTGCTGATAGCGCCTTCTCATTGTACAACCCCGAGGGAATAACAACGAAGCCGCCCTCTTTGTCGGACTGGACGAGTTTGAGGTCTGCGTCCCGGAGTGCATTGACGACGCTCGAGGTCTTTATGCGCGGAGTTCCCTCACACTTTCCAGGCAAGGCATCGACCGGCTCCAGAATGCATGTGTCCGCACTCTCCGAATGAGCCCACGAAGTTGTGGCCCTGACAAGCCCCAGCATTTCTGTCTTGTCCATTTTGGGGTGTACGCAAAACTTGGGACCCATTTTCAACGCCTTTTCCACACTTGCAGGCACGGCGGGATCTCCCAGAAAAGTCACGGTGTTTCCCGGAGGAAGTGGTCTCGACGGCTTAGACATTCTTGAGAGAATGCTCCGGCAGAGGAACTCGGAAACTTGCGATGCTGCTTGAATTTCCTGCTGGAACCGGTGATAGTGCTGCCCGGGGGGACACTCCAGAACACAGGCGGCAAGAAGGTGGTCCTTCAGAAGACGGATTTGCCTCCAGGCGTCAGACCGCAGGTAGCGGCACAGCTGCAGTGCTAGCGGGCGTGACGGTGGGAAAGGGCCTACCAGGAGGCCGAGCGCTGGTGGGACGTACGCATGCTTGATGGAGTAGGACAAGAGGCGCGCCTTGCAGATGGCAGCCGCAAGAAGGCTGGAACAAGTGGTGGGGTTTTGAAGAACACATTGAAGGAAAGGGCCCGTAGTACGCGTAATGAACTGCGTTAGAACGGTGGTTTGGGCTAGTTTGAGGTGTATACTGAAATTAGAACAGCGCAAAAAGGCGGGACAAGGAAACGACGACACAAGGCGCTGTCTAACAACTGGTTGGTTTATTGCGCGGGTTGCGATCACCGGTTCCAGCAGGAAATTCAAGCAACATCGCCAGTTTCCGAGTTCCTCTGGCGGAGCATTCTCTCAAGATTGTCTAAGCCGTCGCGACCACTTCCTCCGGGAAACACCGTGACTTTTCTGGGAGATCCCGCCGTGCCTGCAAGTGTGGAAAAGGCGTTGAAAATGGGTCCCAAGTTTTGCGTACACCCCAAAATGGACAAGACAGAAATGCTGGGGCTTGTCAGGGCCACAGCTTCGAGGGCTGATTCGGAGAGTGCAGACAGATGCATTCTGGAGGCGGTCGATGCCTTGCCTGGAAAGTGTGAGGGAACTCCGCGCATAAAGACCTCGAGCGTCGTCAATGCACTCCGGGACGCAGACCTCAAACTCGTCCAGTCCGACAAAGAGGGCGGCTTCGTTGTTATTCCCTCGGGGTTGTACAATGAGAAGGCGCTATCAGCAGTCCAGGAAAATTTTTGCCTAGCTCAAATTGACCCGAGAAAAGCCAGAAGGGAGGCTCTCAAGGCGTGTCAGGGCGAAGCGCTGAAAGACCTTGCAAGCTCGGTAAAGAAGGCTGATGGGCTCAGCCTACAGGCCTTCTTCACAGCCAAGACGCACAAGGAAGGCACGCCATTCCGCGTCATCGTGTCCGAAAGGGGCTCTTGGCAACGCGTTCTGGGCAAGTTCTTGCAAAAGTCGCTTTCCCAGCTGAAAATTGACGACCTTTTCCTTGTCAGGAGCCCTACGGAAGTTTCTGACTACCTACAACGGCAGTCCCCCGCTCATGTGTATGGGTTCTCCCTGGACATTAAGGACCTGTGCTATTCCTTGCCGCACTCCGAGCTCATGGAGGTCGTTTCTGAGGAAATAGACCCCTACGAATCCATCCGCTTCCAGAATGCCAGTGGTGTGGACGCCAACACCTTCTTGGACCTGCTGGGCCTCTACCTGCGCTCTTCTCTTGTGGAGTTCAACAGCGAATTCTTCGTTCAGAGGAAAGGTGTATGCATAGGGTCGTGCTTGGCGCCTATGCTTAGCGATCTCCTGCTGGCGCGACACTGCCGGCAACTGGAGGTTATGCTTCGTGCCTCCAAAACCGTGCGCGTTTTCCGCTACGTGGATGACTTCTTGGTGCTTTTCGAGTGCGTGACTGGTGACGCGGACGAGCATGTGCAGCGCATCACGGACATTTTCGAGACCACCCTAGCTGGTCTCACGCTTACAAGGGAACTTCCTTCGGACAATGAGCTGCGGTTTTTGGACCGCCTCTTGCATTTCAGGCCAAGCCATGTTTGTTGGAGGTATGCACCCCGCTCCAGGAAGAACCGTCTTCCGCTCTCGTCCGCCCATTCCAAAGTTGTGAAACGCAGCATTGCCTTAGCTGCATTAAGGGGCTGCCTTAAGAGACCTTGCCCGCATGAAGTAGAGGCCAGTTTTGATTCGCAGGTTGTGAGGCTCCTGTCAGGAGGCTTCCAACCGGCCTTGCTACGTAACTTAGCTGAAGTGTTGCTAGGGCAATTTCACAAACGCAGCGAAGCTGGATCGTTGAAGGACAGGCCGGCAAAATTCGCTGTTGTTCCCTATGTGCATGGAGTTTCGCAGATGTTGAAAAAGGTAGCGGGTCGCGCTGGTGTAGGAGTAGTGTTTTCCGCACCGCACAAACTGGGTGGCCTTTGTAGGCTAGTGAAAATAAATGACCCAAGGGGCACCTTTTGCGAAATAGGCCACACAAAACCGCATGTAGAATGTAGGCGCTCCGTTGTGTATGAAGTTCCCTTGTCTTGCGGGAAGACCTATATCGGTCAGACCGGGCGCTGTCTGAACGATCGTCTCCGCGAGCAAGCAAACACACTGAAAACGGCTACTGACAGCAATCTTGTCACACATTCTAAAGAACACGGCTGCTCGCCCAAATTCCACGATACCCGTGTTGCAAGAACGTATAAGGGTCAGCGTGAGCGTGAGATCTATGAAGCCTACCCCATTCTTAAGGCAGGCAGCGATTGTGTGAGTAAGCCGTCCATTGAACTACTAAAAAAGGAAATCCGCTATCTGGACTCATAAAAAGCTTTACTGTTCAGGATGTCTTGCTTGCATCGCGCCTCTGGCCACGTCTCATATCAGCGTTGCTACCATTTAATCAATGCACGTGTATCAATCTTATATTTCGTGGGCAATATTTGATGCACTTCTCTTTTTAAATGCAGAGAATTTCAGTAACTCACGATGTCACCCGCGTTGACGTCCGTAGTCCGCATCGCTCCCCCTACACTACATAAAAAAATAATACTTACCGGCGCCAGGTTTCGATCCCATGACTCTGCGGGCGGAACGCAAGGTACATGGTGCTCTACCCACTGGGCCAGCTTTATGTTGATGCAGCTTTATGTACCTGCGCATGCGTGCTAAAACTTCACCGCGCCAATAATAAACGCTTTGAGGCAATTTCTGAGTCAACGCTTATGTTTCCTCCTTTCCTGCACAACCCACGTTAGAATGGCTGTGCCCGACCCACATTACACTTCTATTTATATCGGAACCATACCAAAACCGAAAACAAGACTGCACTAGTTATCAGCGTAAGATAACATTTAACATAGGCTTTATCGGCGGTCGTGGTGAGGGGCTTTCGGCGTCGAACGTGGTGAGGGACTTTCGGCGTCGAACATCGACGATAGCTTTCACATGCCAAGCCGCCGCAGCGCCGTCACCTAATCTCGCTGGCCACGCCGGTGGCTATCAGCAGGCTGCGCTGCACGTATCGAAAGCCACGCGTTCGGGCGTTGTTGTCAACAGTTTTGGCCTCTGTACAGTTAATTTTGCTGCGCACCCAGCCGCGGATAGCACCAAAAAGCTGGAACTGCCCACACACGCATTCGCCGAACTGTACAATAATCGCTAAATTAACGCAGTTACTACGAATATTGGCTTTTTGAAAATAGCACTTACCCTTCCTGAGAGCAGTTACTTTGAGCGACGTAAGCCTTGTGTTAAGTTGGTAACTGATGCATCTATACATGCTGCGGCCGCGCTCGTAGGTGAAGAGAAGGGCAGTTTAGCATTATCGCCGCAGTCGAATCAGTAGAAAGCGTCCACCAATGAGGAGAGGGTAACGTGAAGGCGCACGCGAGTCGCACACAGCTAGCAAGGAGCGGCGCCCGCAGAATGTCACACGGCGCAGCAGCGCTGGCGATCGTGCTGGCGTGGCGAGCGCACAGGGGTGCTATTTAAACAAATTTCTGTATTGTTTTCCAGTCGAATAACATCTATACCTGAAACCCGGTTCTTTGGTTCTCTGCGTTGTGTTCGATCGCTATCGAGTGTGCTTAGGCTGAAGAATATTTCTATCATGTTCAATACTAACGGGAAAGTGGTTGGTTCCATTGGTTGGGTAGTCGTGCACAATTCCAGGTGCTCGTTTGGCACGATGAGCGAGGCATCTCGCATTCGGTCCAACAGATGGCTCAGCAAGCGTTAGCGTTTCGCAATGTAACAGAGACGAAACGCGGTACAAAAATTCCTTTCGCACTGCCGACGTAGCATGCCATGAAAAATTTAACGTTTAGCGTACGCGAATGCAGTGAACGCTACACTAAAACTCTCCATTTGGCATAACGACGAGCTGTCACACACTACCGTCGCCTCTTTCTTCTGCTTCTCATTAACCTTTCCACAAGAAAGCTATACTAGGTCAACTACGGGAGGCTTCGCGGACACTGCTTCATGTAGGAGGCTTCATTAAACGGACTTCACGAACGAGGTTTTACTAATTTACTGCTAAGCCTGCAGATGTAGGCTAACAAAAGCTTCCGGTAAGTGAAGAAGGGGAAGGAAATGAAAAAAAAAAAAGCATGAACATACAAACGTCAGAGCAACAGAGTGAGCTGCCTTGCGAGAAAGAGAGATACAGATAGAATTCTTTAATCAGGAGTGGATAGGCCAGCTCTGCTAGCGTCAGTGCTTGCTACACCAGATGAGAATGATTACAATGTAGTGGGGTGGATGTCAGACTTATCTTGGGCCACTGTGTCATGGCAATGTTTCAATTGTTGACTGCTAGCGACACGCTTGAAAAATCTCCGTATGCACTTGCGTTTCCTATCTTGAATAATTCATCCACGCACCATCTGAACATTAAGCTGTCACTCATACGGGCTTTTTGTTCGACATGAGCGCGACTGAAGACGCGCAAACTGCTGAACTATTTTTTCTTGTGTGAAAACGCTCGAGGCCTACCTTTTTTGATGAGGTGCGATGCGAACGTTTCCGGGCGATTCCTTGGACGTGCACTGGTGACACCTTCTATCCCTAGCCATTTTACCTTTTCCTCAAAGAAATGATAAATTGATGTGGCTATGCCTGTGCATTGCGAGTGACAGAATAATTTTGCCTTCTGTGGCACCGGCTAAGGTCTAGCTGCCGAGAGAATTCTCTTCGATGAACATTGCGAAGAGGTTTTTTTTCTCCCAGTGTTTCATAGGATCAGCGCGCAATCGATGTTTTCGTCATTCCAATGTCGTGACCATTCACAACGACGGGCGTGTGCCACAGCTGTAGGCGAGGCGCTGGCTCTGAAAACGTCCGCTCAGTATCCGTGCGTGGACACTGGCATCGTTTCATCTCCGATGCAGCAGTGTTCTTTCGTAAAGAACCAGAGATGCCGATTATAACTAGCGCCATAACAGACGACGTCTTTGTGAGTGAAGTCATTGAGCAGCACCTCATCTTTCCCGAACGATGCCAAATATCGTGCAAACGAAAGACGCGTGGCTGTGTGGTTGCTGGGGGAAAATTAAAAAAAAAACAGAGAAACAATTCCCCGCAATTTTCTCTCGTTATTTGCTAGCCGTGAACTTGGTTTGGATCCCTGTTGTATATGCCCGCGTTGTCAACAATCCACACGCGCCATCACAAACAAATACCGCTAACACCATACTGTACCAATTAATACACGTGCGAGTTTTCATTATTTTTTCGTGCTCGATTTTGTGCTTCCTTCTTTTTTATCGTGTTCCTTCTCCCCTTCTTTTTTGGGTATATTTCGCAACCCGCGCAATAAACCAACCAGTTGTTAGACAGCGCCTTGTGTCGTCGTTTCCTTGTCCCGTCTTTTTGCGCTGTTTCGAATTTCAGTATGCACCACCAACTAGCCCAAACCACCGTTCTAACGCTGTCTTAGACCTTTAAAGGGAGGAGTTCCTTGAAATCGATTTCCCCATGCATAAGCATTGCGGGATTCTCCCCTCGGCCGAGTGGAGGGAGCAAATGGAGTGGAGGAGGGACTCAGAATACGGCCCTTAGTCTGTAAGACCTGAACAAAATGGTGGACTAGTTCCTTTGCGCGACTGACTACCTGTGACTTCCATGGGGAGGAATTCATTCCATCCCCACGCTTGCGAGGCGCAAATTTCTTCCAGCTGTGAGCTCCTAGGCCTTATACGCACAGGCAAAGCGCAATGCTAGGCCTTATACGCACAGGCAAAGCGCAATGCTGAGTTACAAGTCAATGTCTCCTAGCCCGGCTTCTCTTGCACCTACCATATTACCACTGACCCTGGCTTGACTGCTGAAGGGCGGCCTGCCTGACGGGTTCATCTTCGTTGTGTCTTTCGTGACCCGTGTGTCAACACTAACGTGTCCGAATGGTATAATTGTGTCTTAATTATTACTCCTCCAAGTATAGATTCTCTACGAGATTCCTCTCACTGGCTTAGAGTAAACACTGTCTGGATTTGCTCTTCTTGAAAGGTTCAAGAGAAGATCTACGAAAACCTTCCAGACTGTTTCACAAGTTTCCATACATCGCAATTATTGTGCGCATTAGCGCAGGAATGTTGTAGTGCATTATTGCAGCAAACATCTAATCACAGGCGTCGCGACCTGTTCTCGTAACGAGAAATTACCTGTCTCGCCCCCCACGCACATACAAACGCCCACACACACACGCGCATGTTCTATATACCCACAAACACGTGTACACGTTTAAATTAGGAATCAAAAAGTTCCATGTCTTAGACGGGTTGCACGTGTGTGCGACTCTCACGGGATTTAGAAGAAAAAAAATCAGCAAAATAGATTCAGTGACTACGGTGTGATACCATAAATGGTGTATGCTTAGCTGAGGTTTTCAAAGTCCGAACATCTTTGGAGCCTATATGTGGTGCGGGGGCGGGTCTCGCTCGTCGTGCGCAGTTTCAAGACTTGCTCCAAGATGTGCACACAATAGTGATTGAACTAGTATGGCTACGACGGGGGCCAGGTGATGGGCTATCGCCATTAAATGGCACAGTGCGAACAGTGCACAACCAGGAAAAAAGCCATGTTTGAGAAATTCGAGAATGCACCTATATATTTCAAAAAGATGCGCTAAAATTTTAAAGCTCTGAAATATTGATTAATTTTATTCGAACCTTGGCTCTAATTGAACCTTGACGTCTGAAGAACGGCCATGTGGCCTGCTGTCTATGATTAACATTTATTTTCAAGTTGTTACCCTCAGTTTTGTTTTTGTTAAACCTTGCACTAGGCTCGTCAGTCACCGAGTTTCACCACCAGCAACCGAGTCAGTGAACCCCTTCGCCCAAACGAGGACCGCGAAAGCGGAAAAATCGGATGTCCCTACGATGTGCAGGCGCAATTTCCCCAAACAAGGCTACACCAAAGCACGTGACGAAATGCCGACTGATCAGTAAAATGACTAAAGAAAGGGCATCCTCACGAGGAAGGATCGTTATACGAATGAAAAGAGCCTGGCAGTACGTAAATTATTCGACACGACAATCGACCCGACACTCACTAGCACGAACACTGCCCCGTCATCCAGCACAGACCACGGTCAAAGCAAGCCGCTTACCCTGGCCTGATTCTGCAAAGCGTATGTGCCGCTCGCGGCGGAAGCATAGGTTGCAGGAGAGGAATGAGCTACCATGGTGCTGCTAAGGGCACTTTTTTTTATCTGGACTGGTGCAGATTAGTGCAGGGTCGTGCAGAACAGTGCAGAGTGCTACTGAGGATATCAATTAGTAAAAAAAATGAACATAAGCTGCACTGCTTGCACCAGTGCAGCCAGTTCAGGTAAAAAAAAGCCCCTGCTAACACGGACATGAGACCAATTGTGATCACAGCGGACTCCTTAGTAAACTTGAGCAATTTTTTTTTCACTGCTGGCTCCAGAATCTCCCTCCTGCATTTATTGCCTGGCCGGGAGAATGTTGAAAATACTAAAGACGAAGAGGAGGTGGCTATTGGCAGCTTGGTCCTACTATCATCATCGTTATATAGTAGTTTCATCGCCATTGAAGAAACACCCACGTCCCGCGACCCGTGGCTCTTTTCTCTTCAACAGCTCATTTGGCCTCTATATTTGATCATTAGAATGCGTTGAAATAAAACAGACACCCAATGTGATCGAATAGTGTGGGTATAACCTATCACAGTCTACATAATAAGCTAGCTACTCATTATAATGTTCACCTATTTCTTGTCCAAGTGTTTTTTTTTTATTTTTCTTCCGTGTTTTTTTCACCATGCATGGTTCGATTTCCAACACTGCGTTCAGGCTTAATTTATAAACCATTTAAACACTTGCCCGCCATCACGAGTGGTCTGGCAAGAGCTGTGTTAGGTGGGACCTACCCCCTTCTGATGGGCTGCTGTATGCCATCATCTGCAAGTTCCATCATCTGTACACCTGAACTGAAGTGATAAGACCAAAGATTACTCCCTTCATGTGCCCACCCTTACGTTATTCCCCATAAACGCCTTCCTTCGGTTAATAAATCATCACATTAAAATAGTTGGTGGAGCGTGTATACGCTGTCCTCATAAGGGACTATGGGAAGGAAAAGGCAAAAGCGGCGCCGCCACAACATGGCGTACTTCTAGTTCTTCACTTAATTAATCTTTTCTTTTTTTTCACATGTGCGCATACATTATGGTTCTTTTTTTTACAGGTGTCGGCTGCCCATTCGTGCATTTCAGCAAGTGGCCAGACTCAGCACGTTCTTTTTCAGAGCACGTGGCGATCGGGCTTTTTCTTCTTCTTCTATGGTTGCCTTGTAAATTCACTGGTTTACTCGGTAGTATAAGGTTGCTATATGGCCCCCGGCTGCTCCATTTCAATAAGTGGAGGATCTATGATATACATGCTTAAAAAGAAAAAGTGAAAGCTTATATCAGTCTTTTCGCCTTTTTTCCAATGAAGTCGTCAGTATTAATTTTCGCGTGCAAGTCCGGCTCCGTGGCCAATCCTCCGCGTGGCGCGTGCCGACGACGAGGAAGATATACCGCCACCGTTGCCGTGTTCCACGTTGTACCACGCACAAAGAGGAAGCCCTCGTTCGCACTGGCGCACACTGTCCGTGTCTTAGGTTCGGCGACCATGATGAGCGACAGCGAGGGAGACATGGACCTGTCCCGAGAAGCGGAGCGCCGCGCGTACCACAACGTGCGGGAACGAATGCGCCGGGACCACATCAGTCAGAACTACGTGGTCCTGCAGAACGTGGTGCCTTCCGTGATGGACGTCAAGGCCTCCCGGTTGCAGATACTGACGGCGGCCGTGGACTACATCAGGTTCCTGCAACGCAAGGACACGGTGCAGCGACGGGACATCGAGTATTTTCGGCGCGTCAACGGCCTCATGAAGGAACGCATTCGGCAGCTGGAGGAGAGCATCGTTGAAAGCGGAACTGGCCACCTGGAGCGCTGTGCCATAGATGCTGACGGGGTGAGCGGCTTTGTTGTTCCGGTCTTCGGAAATGGCTCTGGCTTCGACGGTGGAGCGTACTCAGACAACTCGCCCAAGAACTCGCCCAGCAATCGGTAAGAAAGCCAACAGTACAGCTCCGAGTAATAATAAACGCGTAGAAATTATCGGAGGGATGGCTATTAGTACGGCTGCCCGGCCTCGCAATGTGTGTTGTACATACTCAGGGCACCCTGAGTATTTCATTCATTGGATGTTACTTGCAAAGTATTGCTCCTGCTCCTCAACGCCCTTAGCACTGCGTACAGATCTTGAAATGTTCTCCCCCTGGGCGTAGCTGTTTTTTTTTACTGGACAGCTGTAATGGTGTTATGACCGGTTAATTCAAGGTGTGAATTCATCTGAACGAATGAGTGGAACCATGTAGAACAGGCGGGAATATTTGGAGGTTAAATTAAGGCAAAGGTCAACATTATCGTTTGCATCAACCTTATTAGAACTGCGGATAGAGCCCACTTTATCTCGTTTGGGCCCAGAGCGCTTGATGCTTATTGCCTTTCAGAAGACCAGACATGCAAGGCAAACGGCTACCATGCAAAACTCAGTTTGTATTACAGTGGGGACTAGACGTAAAGTTACGAGATTGCTCTATATGCTAAATGGAGGGGGTTGCCCCACAGGGTCACAATAATTATTCACACATTTGCGAAGCACATTTGGGCTATAAATCACCATTTCAATAATGTCGTCCCTGAAGAAGGTTTTAGGTGCTCAAGAAATAAACCACTTATTAGATGCAGAGCATCTCATTCACTCGCCTTGTCCCTCCGGCGTCGTCGTCGTCGTCGTCCGCCCCTCCCCCATTCTCATCGCCGCGCCAGCTGCGCTCTCCGCCGCTCACCCCCTCTCCTCTCCGATAGCGAACACTCTCTCGTTATAGTGCCTAGTATATTCTAGGCACTATACTCTCATGAGGGTCATTGGATTGGATTCGATTGGATTGGCTTGGATTGGATTGGATTGGATTGAATTAGATGGGATTGGCTTGGATTGGATTCGATTGGATTTGGATTGGATTGGATTAAAGTGGACTGTGTTGGATTGTGTTGCGTCATAGCCGCGGCACGTTGCGTCATAGCCGCGGCACGTTGCGTCATAGCCGCGGCACGTTGCGTCATAGCCGCGGCAGACGCGCTGGGGCCGGCGCATGTGCAGTACTCTCTCTTCCGCGGTTTCCTCTCCTTCGGGCGCGCTGCGCATATAACCGGTGTGCCGTTCTCCGGCGAAGCAACATCCACGCTTGGCTCAAACACCTAGAGTCCACGCCGCTTTACAAGTACGCCAACGTCGTCATCGACTGGGACCGGCTTACGCAGTCCCCTCAACGTTATGCGCGCTATAAAACGCGGTTCCTTCGCCGCTCCGCCTATGCGTCGCATCTACACAGGGGTTCCCGCGAGGGGAGGTGGGAGTTTTTTTTTTTTGAATTTTAAGACGCTATTTATTTCGCCTTCGAACGAAACTTTAATCCCCTCCCGCTTTTCCACACCATGTGTTACTCAGTTTGTAATTCTTACTTTGTACCCCAAGCTTGGCATTCCTGTATGTTACAATTTTTTTTCCTCTTTCTCGTGAAGCTTCCTTAATCGCAGTGTTTTCTAGAATGTCTTGTATGTTCCCGCACTTGTGTTCCTATTTATCGAGCTTGTTTTTATGTGTTTAAAATGTAGTATTTGGTTGTTCACGGCTAGATGTACATTTGTTATGTTCAATCACAAAGTGTGATTCGCTGGGCTGACCAGCCACGCACTCAAGCGACCCCCCATACACTTATGCGGGCTGGATCATGTATTTGTATATGTATAGTGCGGTCCACTGTTAAAGGGAAACGGCGAGTGCGTGGCCGCTGCACTCTGCGAAGCGCCGACGCCGAGAAGTGGCGAGCATCGTAGACAGCCTGCACATGCCCACTGACCGCTCTAGGCGGGAGAAGCCGCTCTGTCGTCTGCTACGGCGCTACTCTGCGCCGCTCAGCTCAAGCTCAGCTTGCGATAGCTGGGGAATTTCGCAGTCGAAAGATATGAGCGGTACGGCCAAACGCCGTAGCAGCCGTAGCAGACAACAGAGCGAATGTTCAGTGCGCATGTGCAGGCTGTCGCGAGTCTCGCCACTTCTCGGCGTCGGCGCTTCGCGGAGGGCAACGGCTACGCGCTCGCCGTTTCCCTTTAACAGTGGCCGCAGTATGCAGTGAATAAATTATTATTATTATTATTATTATTATTATTATTATTATTATTATTATTATTATTATTATTATTCCTATAGTAGGAAAACTCAACAGCTGCAATACTCCTATAAAATAGCAAGCACTGCACTGCCGAGGGTGACCGAAATTCGGGACTTGGGAGTACTATTTGATTCTTCTCTGACTTTCTCTTCCCACGTTACACAAATTACCGGACGCTCTCTTCGATGTCTGGGTGCTGTTTGCAGGTATTCTAGAGAGTTTAAAAGTCCTCTTCCTTTCTTAAAGTTGTATTCGGCTCTCTGCTTACCTCTTCTCGAATACGGTTCTGTTGTTTGGAATGGAACTTGCAAGTCCAATAGTGACAGCATCGAAAGGGTTCAAAATAAGGTCCTTTCTGTATTTAGACACCGTTTCCGTCATGTACAAGAAGACGCAAACGGCAGCATGTCTTGTCTCAAAAGTATTCCTTCCCTTTGGTGTCGACGAATGAGAGCTGACATTATCTTTCTTTATAAACTTCTTCATGGTGATATTTTGTGTGATGACTTGGTTGCACTTATCAATGTCAACTTGCCGAACAAACTTTTCCGAAGATTTCGAACTTTCAGAACAGATGCTTTAAGTAGACGACGCTCGTCCATCTGCAGAATACAATGTGCATATAATGAATATTCCGATCGTCTTGATATATTCCAGAGCTCTTTGTCTTTGTTCTCTAATGAATTGAAAACTGTTGTAGCTTAAGTGCCTTTATGTCATTTATGTGCCGTATTTCTGTTCCGTATTTATTTTATGCAAATCATCACCTTGCTTGTTTGTTTTTCACTTTTCCTGATTTTGTGTTGCTTGAATTTCTGTCGGTTTAAGTGTCAGTGCTTGTAACGCTGAACTTCGTTTTTCCATTTTGAAACTTCCTAACATTTTGTTACAAGACCTTCTTTTTATGGGTATAATCTATCTCCGTCATGTTCATTGAGTATTTGCTTGTGTATTTTCAATTTTTCACGTGCCTTCAACGTTTTGCTGGCCGGGTGTCATGGCTTCTAAGGCTTCCTTTTTTTTTTGCTGTTTTGCTTTCTGGGATCTCTGTAACTATTTTTACCTTATTGTTTCTTTCATATATATGGCTTTCTGTGTTGTGTTGTCTTGATTTTAGTTTGTTTTTATGAATGCTTGTATATGGTGTACCAGTACCAAGACCCTACGGTTGTTCCTGGGCACCAAAAATAAAGGTTGATTGATTGATTGATTGATTGATTGATTGATTGATTGATTGATTGATTGATTGATTGATTGATTGATTGATTGATTGATTGATTGATTGATTGATTATATTATTATTGTTGTGACTTCCTCGCTCCTAGCAGAAGACACTTATCATCATCATGTCATGCTGCTTTTCACGAGCTGCCGCATGCTCTCGTGGCTGCGTCGGCTCGCTCCGCTTCTTCTGTTTGCCATAAAAGCCTCATCGCATCACGACGTGTCGCTCCGCTTTCTCAGCATCGCGCCGCAGCTGGAGGACCCAGAGGTCCAACAATTATTATTCTTATTATTATTATATTATTATTATTATTATTATTATTATTATTATTATTATTATTATTATTATTATTATTATTATTATTATTATTACTGCGCTGAACACTAGGGCCGCGTCCGTTCGGGGCATACTGCGTTATGCTCATTCCCGCAGCACAGATGTCTTTTTAATATCCATTATTTCCCGTCAGCCGGGGACGGAGGCATTCTACTATAGTGAGCCCGATATTGCGGGTTCCATCCTCGACCGCGGCTGCTACTTTTCAAACGGCGACAAAAAGAATTACAAGGTGAGGCATTTTCGGGAAATTGCCAAGATCCGAGTGAGGTAGAAATCAATGTCACCCCGCACAACGGCACGCACTATAGAGGACAAATGCAAAGTTTAGGCGTGGAACCCTAATTTAAATTTTATTTTACTCTTTACTTCTTATGGTATTGTCAAGCTCTGCTATGAGGGTTATTTTGTAACATGCCATATTATTTTTTTTTATATTCTGCCCGCTGCAGTGTTTTGACGTTTCTTAGCACTATGCAGGTGGAAAAAAGCCCGTGTTTACTTTTGCGCTCGCGAAAGCTCCTTCCGCACACGCTTGACACCACCGCTGACTTGTCATATATATAGGTTCCTAATCAGGTTAGTGTAAAATCGCTTATAATGCCCTTTGCACATACCTTATGAGCAGACAATTTTTTGTAGCAGCGGAGCTGACTTCACGCGCTCGTTATTATAGAGTTCTATGGAGGTGTTTAAATACCACCCAAGAGCTGTCATACCTTGATGACAGACTCCTCATGCTGCCCGCAAAAAAATCCTTTCTGGTGCATAGTATTAGCCAACTTTAAAGGGGCTCGGTGTATAGCGCTTCGTAGGGATGGCGTGGGATCTTATGGAGGTATTTAATAAACAAGCTAGGGAAGCTTGCACTCATGCGCAAGACTTAAATCGCTAAGCTACTGTAGGTGAGCATTGACGGACACGTATTTTCTGTAGCACGCCCTGCTTTTCAGTGCGCGGCCACTTCCACGGCCATGCGAACTATCCGCGGCCGGGCCATGCTGAGAACTGCGAAGACGTTGCGCGCGAGGTCTCTTGGAGTTTACTGAGCGCATGCGCGCGACGATGCGAGCTCTAGCGCGAAGGTCCCTCCTACGATGTTGAGCGCATGCGTACGCTCGTCTCGAGTGTTGTGGCGGCCGCTATCACGTGTCTTTCCGTTGTAAAGTGGGTAACGCGGCAGCTGCGTGACGCCTACGCGATAATTAACGTTCTTCGCGAGGAGTTTTCGGTGCGCCCGAACCCAGAACTTACGGCCAGTAACAACAGCTCGATGTTAAAAGGCCCTTGGGTCATCACACTTTGATATGATCTAGGCCTTTTATACTGCCCCTAAAAATGTCTTCAACGCAGTACATGTCGGCAGTAGTGAAGCTTACTTTGAATGGTCTGGGTATATATACGCTCAGTAGGGATACAAAGCGTTATATATATAGTGTCAATTGCTTTCGGTCTTGCTGAAATATTTAACAGAAAAATCACATACAGACATACATTTTATACTTTGTTGTAAATCCGATGCAACCAAAAACTCGTTCGCAGAAAATTCAGAATAAAAATTCGCCTCGATGGTGAGAGCATTTGCCAACTCTCTCTTCGGCGTCTCATCGTAAACTACATTTCTCTGAACCCTGCAGGAACTGATAGAACAGATCTAGCAATTGTGTTATTGAGGAACCTTTGCAGAAATTCACTTGGTGCTCTTGAAAGACGAGTGGCCGACTGCAGTAAAGCGCGCCGGGGAAAAAAAAAGGGTGGGGGGCTCAGGCTTTTTTTAAAATTTCCGGTACATGGGGAGATGGGGATTTAAACTTGACAAAACCACTGATACTGCCTATCAGACAAAGGCTTTAGATAATGATAGTTTTGTAGCGACTGTACACCCACCAACTTTACAGGGTTTCAAGATATGCTCACCACGACGTTCATTTATTTTGCAGGGCTTCGAAAGAAAAAGAAGAATGAAGAGAACAGCCAGAATATCAGGTAGTGTATTACTCTCACTAATCACGCGCATCCTGTTTCTGATAAATTTTGAATTGAGTTCTTTCTATTTATTTTTCTCTTCTGATATTCTATATTTTTCCTTTTCGTATTTTTGAAGTCACCGACCCCTCCCCCCCTGTTTCTCACGAAATGAAATCCTCCGTAGTATGCGGCTGCCTGTATGATGTGCTTGACACTGTGCCTGTATATTCATGCCTTCAGATCGATAATAACCCAGCCTAATACCTCAACACTCCAGTATGGATTGCTTGAGGGCGTTGCTGAATGTGGTACCAAGGCTCTAAATAATCGATGTCAGGTAGTTGCCTTTATTAAGGTAACTATACATCGTGAGGCCCACTCAGCTCTCCACAGCATTAT
The DNA here is from genome assembly GCF_048455015.1 of Haemaphysalis longicornis. Taxonomy (NCBI): domain Eukaryota; kingdom Metazoa; phylum Arthropoda; class Arachnida; order Ixodida; family Ixodidae; genus Haemaphysalis; species Haemaphysalis longicornis. The sequence goes on from NW_027526203.1 coordinate 5,743,070, forward strand.
CATTTACCTCCCTGGTGTACATTCTGACACTACAATGCAGCAAGGATGTGCAATAGGGCTCGTCACTTGCAGTGACGCAAACCACCAACCATCAACTATGCAAATGCACACATTTGGGTTTGTGAGGTATCAAATGAGGCTTGTGAGGGATCAAATTGAAGGTCTCGTTGCGGGAAATCACGAGGGACAAATTAAAAATTGGTTCCGAGTTATAGCCATGACAGTTACGTGAGTCATGGATTCGGTTAAAAGTCAGTCATGAAGCTTGGGCTTGTGAGGTATCAAATTAAGGGTCTTAATGAGGGGAATCACGTGGGACAAATTAAAAATTGCTTCCTAACTACAGCCATGAGATAGTCACGTGAGTCATAGATTGGGTTAAAAGTGATGTCACTAGGGCTTGTGGGGTATCAAATTAAAAGGTCTCGATGAGGGGAACCATGTGGGACAAACTAAAAATTGCTTCCTGGTTATAGTCACGATTCACGTGCGTCATGGATTCGGTTAAAAGTCAAAAAGGTGAAACTAGGGCTTCTGAGGTTTCAAATTGAAGGTCTCAGTGAGGGGAATCACGTGGGACAAATTAAAAATTGCTTCCTAGTTATAATCATGAGATAGTCACGTGATTTATTTATTTATTTATTTATTTATTGATTGATTGATTGATTGATTGATTGATTGATTGATTGATTGATTGATTGATTGATTGATTGATTGATTGATTGATTGTAGGGATTAACGTGCCGACGCAACGCAGGCGATGAGGCGCGCCGTAGGGGAGGGCTCCGGGTTAATTTTGACCACCTGGGGATCTTTAACGTGCGCCGAAATCTCGTACGCACGGGCGTTTTTGCTTTTCGCCTCCATCAGAAAAGCGGCCGCCGCGGCCGGAAATCGAACCCATGTCCTCGTGCTCAGCAGCACAACGGCTCAGCCACTGAGCCACCGCGGCGGGTGAGACAGTCACGTGGATCGTAGATTGGGTTAAAAGTCAAAGTGATGAAACTAGGGCTTGTGAGGTATCATGTGGGACAAATTAAGAATTGCTTCCTAGTTATAGTGATGAAACAGTCACGTGAGTCATAGATCGGGTTAAATGTCAAAGGGATGCCACTAGGGCTTGGGAGAGATCAAATCGACTGTAACCATTCCTTCGTAGATAACCTTAGGAGCTGCATTACCAAAGCCAATGAGCTGTGTTCCTCAGATTTCATTTACCTTCTCGGCGATTTTTATTTTCCGGACATTAACTGGGCTACTCTCTCATCCTCCTCCCAAACTTCTCAAGAATTTATTAATCTTTCGTTAGATTTCAACCTTTCCCAAATAGTCGAAGAACCAACCCGCGGATTAAACCGATTAGATTTAATTTTTACGTCGGCCCCTGAAACCATCCACACGATGTCTAACCTAGATGGTCTTTCTGACCATAATCTACTCCAAGTTACCCTTAAAATGTCTTTACCTCTTACAGGCCATTGCACTAAGCAAATTCGAGATTATAATCGAGCAAATTTTAACCTTATCAATGCTGAGCTAGAAACGTTTTTCGACCATACTTTCTTACCGTCCTTTAGTCTACACAATGTTGAAGAAAACTGGCTAAGTTTCAAAAATAAAATAACGAAACTGGTAAGCAAACATGTACCGGTAATTACTATCAAAAACGATAAATCAAACCCATGGTTCACAAAGTCCCTTAGACAACAGCGTAATAGGAAAAAGCATCTGTACAAACGGGCTAAACGCGCCGGTACACAGGAGACATGGCAGGAATATAAAAGTTATCTATTAGCATACTGTGAAGCAATAACTGCAGCCAAAAGTAAATATTTTTCACATGACCTTCCATCCTTGCTCAATTCTAATCCCAAAAAGTTCTGGAAAGAAATATCCCCTGCCTGCGATACTAATAAAATCTTGTTAAAAAATAATGACCTTGCTTTGGTTCCAGATGCAGAGTGCCCCACCGTATTTAACAGGTTTTTTAGTTCTGTCTTTACCACGGAAAGTCCCTGTAATATCCCTGTAATTCCTGAATATGATTGGGCCTATATGCAACCTATCAATATAACCGTCGCTGGCATAGAAAGTCTTATACAGAACCTTAAAATATCAACTTCCGCTGGCATCGACAACATTAACTCGAAAGTGCTTAAAGGGACGATTGGAATTACAAGCAAAATATTATACCACATTTTCTGCCAGTCGTTATCATCAGGGAAGTTACCATCTGATTGGAAAATAGGCAAAATAGTACCCATTCACAAATCTGGCGACACTGACTCCCCCAACAACTATCGCCCCATTTCTTTAACTTGCGTTTGTTGCAAAATGCTCGAACATATCATTGCATCCCACGTGTTCAGCCACCTGGAACATAACAAGTTTTTCTTTACAAACCAACATGGCTTCAGGAAAGGGTTGTCGTGCGACACGCAGTTGTTCGAGTTCACCACTGATCTGCATTCTAACATGAACAATACCTTACAAACTGACTGCGTGTTTCTCGACTTCTCGAAAGCATTTGATCGGGTCGCCCATTCACGTCTAATATCAAAGCTATCAGCTCTTCGCCTAGATTCGCAAACTTTATCATGGCTTCGCAACTTCATCACCCTTCGACAACAGTTTACATTTGTCAACAACTTTTCTTCTCCCTTTTCTGACGTGACTTCTGGTGTGCCGCAAGGCAGCGTCCTAGGACCTTTACTTTTTTTAATATTCATCAATGACTTGAGAAAAAATTTCACATGTAGTGTGCGGCTCTTTGCTGATGACTGCATTATCTATCGCGAAATAACCTCCAGTGATGACCATTTTGCCCCTCAAAACGATCTTAATCTCCTGTCCAGCTGGTGTGAAACATGGCTAATGACACTAAACTTAAACAAATGTAAAGTAATGACGTTTAGTCGTAAACATAATAACTCTGACTTCCCCTACATGTTAAAAGGTAGCTCACTAATGCGAACGTCGACATACAAATATCTAGGTGTTATTCTAACTCCCGATTTGTCTTGGTCTGACCACATTTCAACCATTTGTGCAAAAGCATCTCGATCACTTGGATACTTACGACGCAATTTACGGCATGCCCCATCAAATGTTCGCCAACTAGCGTATCAAACTTTCGTTCTTCCACAACTGGAATTCGCTTCGTCCATTTGGTCACCATTTCAAAAATATTTAATTGACATGATTGAATCCATCCAAAATCGAGCTGCTCGCTTCATAACTCGAAATTATAACCGGCATTCTAGCATCACACAAATTAAACGCCAATGCTGTCTCCAGCCATTGCAAACACGTCGCTATATCGCAATCATATGCCGTTTCCATAAGTACATTTATGCGTCGACAACGCCACCGTTTAATCTTCAACGACCATCTATCACGTCACGTCGACTGTTCAACCACTACAGCTTTTCACGCATTTACGGTGCCACACATGCTTTTAACTCATCTGCCCTCCCAAGTGCTATACGCCTTTGGGACGATCTTCCCGATCATATCGCATCTGTGTCATGCCGTGTAACCTTTAGGCGCCTTGTGTCTGACTATTTTGCTTCTGAACTTTTCGCTGACAATTAGACTGCTTGTATTTTTTACTAGTTATTTTTTCTCTCCTTCGGCAAGTGTCCGATATTTCAAAGGGCATTGATGGGCTATCGTATCCTGTATGATCCTGTTCATTTTTGACTAAATGCTGTTTGACTAAATACTGTGTATTTTAAAGCAAAGCTTTTTACCTCTACCCCCCAAGGGTTCTTTCGCGACCGTTGGTGTCACCAGAAAACTCCAGCGAACAAATAAAAGAATACTGGCACCGCCGGGAATCGAACCTGGAACTAACAGACTAACACAGCGAGAGCCCGTTGTCTTACCGATTTAGCTACGAGCCCACGCGAAGACTGGGAAGAAAGGTGGTGTACTCACCAAGTACATCTACGGGTTTACCCTCTGCGTTCTCGCTGAATGGCGCGTGAAAGCGTTACGCCACCACTCACGCCCATCTAGTGGCCCTGAGCGCACCTTTCTCATGCGATTAGAGCTTAAAAAATTCAAGGAAGCTCACACCAATGCATGGCATCTCACTTCTAGTAAGCCAATGTGCTAGAGCCTGTGGCCTCCAGTGTTCACGTAAACACTTACAGCTCCTTGTCGTCCGCCCTCACGCCAAACCAAGGAATACATTCAAATACTCCTTGATGGCCAGGACATCACTCCAAGCCCCAGCATCAAGATCCTGAGCCTACATCTCGAGGCTAACACCAGGAGTGACGTCTCCTTGCAGCGCCTCAAAAACAGCATTAATCAAATCATACACATGATCAGGCGAGTTGCCACCAAGAAGCTAGGCCTAAAGGAATCCGGTACCTTTCGATTAACTGAAGCTTTTGTCCTCTCGAGAGTTACTTATGTCAACCCCCTGTCTTCTTCTCGACAAGGAAGGCATAGAGATGCTTTATATAATGATTAGAATACCGTCGAGCAGGCCATTCGTCTTCTCATGAGTGCGTCCACACAGACGCTGCTAGCACGGGGCTACACAACACGGTGGAAGAGCTGATAGAAGGCCATCTTTCCAACCAGAAGGTCCGGCCATTGTTCTTCTTATGAGTGCGTCCACACAGACGCTGCTAGCACGGGGCTACACAACACGGTAAAAGAGCTGATAGAAGGCCATCTTTCCAACCAGAAGGTCCGACTCAGAACTGCGATGGGTAACCGCATGCTTCACCAGATTGGCTGGGCAGCCCAGTATATCACTCCGCTTGACGTACTCCCAGACTCCTGGCGACTAAAACTAAAGCTGCTCATTTTGCTTAGAAATATGAACCCCTCACATGACGAGGGTCACCAAAAAGCACTGGCTCAAGCGCTAACCACCACCATCGGTGGGGATCATGCAGTTATCTACACAGACGCCTCCAAACATCGAGGGCAGCAATACGCCATCATCGTGGCTACCTCCAGAAGCAACCTCCTTGCGTGTACCTCGCTTAGGACCCAAGAAATGGCGGCAGCAGAAGAGGCAGCCATCACCTTGGCTCTCGCTCAACCAGGGGTTCGGAGGGTAGTCATCGATTCCCAGCAAGCCTACTGGAATTACCAGTAGGGTTTGGTACCTGCCCTGTGCGTGTGAAAAAAACCACTCCCCAAACGGTTCCATTCAGCTCATCTGGGCATCCGCTCACGCTTCAATGGGGGGCAACAAATGCGCCCACCCAACAAGCCTGCGCTTTTACCTCCCGTGCTATGGAGCTGCCCGAGGACAGTCACCAGCTTGTCACGGTCAGGGAGATAACCCAGCATTATAGCCTTCTGAGTCAGACCGTACGTTCGCCTTACCCTGCCCTTTATAGAGAACAACAAACTACCCTACGCCTCATAGAGTCGGGGCTCCTTCCCACAACCTACGCGTCTTCACTTCATGTATCCGAATAGCTACGACGCTGAATGTAAATTTTGCTCAGAAGTAGGAACACTCCGCCCCGTAATCGGGGTGTGCGACTTTAGCCCTGAGCACCCTCCTCTCCTTCCGTCAACTACCCAACAAGAGCAATGGGAGATGCTGCTGTCCAGGCCCTCTCTACCTACCCAGCTTCAGCGGGTGTACAGAACACAGGCCGCGCGGACTGCATTTGGGCTCCACAGAAGAATCACTCCCCAGAGCTGCACTCTGGGCAGTTCAGAAATCTGAACAGAAGTATTTCTTCCTCCTCCTCCTTCTCTGCCCCAAATCTCGTCGCCTCCGTCCGCGGTGCAGAGACGGAGAAGACAGATCGTATAACACCGGGTTGGAGCTTACTTTACTTTTATAAAAAAAGTTTCCACTCTTGAGCTACACAAATACAACTCAAACAAACACCGTTCAGGCTTCATGCATTGATTTAACCTTAACAAGAATATCTCTTTGAGGTAATAAATGGTGTGCTTAAGTGCATTTCACTTCTCTCTGGTTTTGCTATTTGTAGAGCGATCTGAGGGAATTTAAGTGACGTCACATGGGTAATTGTTATGGGTGCCGTTTACAGCTTTGCTTTCCAACCACATTCACGGGGTGGATTGGCGCGATTTTTTTAGCTAGTACTTGTTTGTCTTTCTTTATTTTAAAAAACAACATGCGGGGGAAAGATGTTTGCTGACAGTTTTTAAAAACCGTATTTTTTGGTGCATTGCTGAACTTTCTTCTCTGGTGACGCACCACTGCTCTCGAAGCTACTCATTTCGCCACTGGATGAGCTCCCAAACCTCAGTTAGCTGCTAAATGTCATTCGCCTGAAATGTCCTTCGGTGTTGTCGTGTAGCGCTGAATTATTGACATTTAGAGCTAATGTCATTCACTCTAAATATAATTTGATCTGCAGTCCGAGAGTGGTATTACATATGCTACGCAGTTTGGATCGTAATCTCATACTGTTGCTCATAAAATAAAATAGTAATAAGGTGAAGCTTTTCTGGGCAACCGCATGTGTACCCAAGGTAACGCGGACTTCGCAGAACACTCCGTGCCAATACGCCTCGAGCTTCGCGATCGCTGCGCCGCCTGCCGCCGCTTCTCCGCGGCGTTGACGGGATTTGCGCTGCGTGGCTGATAGGGGCTCGTGCAGTGTTTTGGTTCTGTTTTGCTTCTTTCGCCTTTCCGTGCCCTAAAAGAACTTGTTATGGTGACGTATATAGGCAAAGAGTACGTTTAGATCACTGAAAAAGCAACTGCGCCTTAGTAGAGTACGCGATCGCCTGCAAGAGCTACCCGGGGACGCGGTTCTGCGCACCTCGTCGCCGCTCTTCCGTGCGTCGGCGACGGCAGCAGCATATCACCACTGTCACCTCCGAATACGTCAGGCACAAGGGAATTCTACATTCGTCTCGTTTAGACCTGATACTGGCAAAGTGAGAGGTTAACTTCATTTTGCAGCGTGGACAACGAATGCGGCTTCGTTTCGAATATACACGTAGCAGAAAAATATGTTTCGGGGATATGATTACCCAATCCCGGACAATAACTTGTGCCTTTTATAAGAATATCAACCGTGCGAAAATGTTAAGTATATTCCAAGCCTGTGCGTCGTTAAATATTTGCCCACACACGCCTTATAGTTAACCAAGGCAAGTTAATGAAACCACGGAAAAATAAATGCTGTGCAAGTGCGGAAGAAACACAAAAGCTCTAACGGAAATGAAAAAAAAAAAAGAAAAAACATGCAGCTTCTGAGATTCTAAAGACGTTCCTCGAAACTTAAGCCAGGTAGGGTTTACCAGACCAACTATACGCGAAATGCACTGCTATTTCGCGAAACATCGGTGGGGGGACAGAAGGGGGACGCTGTGTACAAATGCGGAGCGGAATCAAGCAATGAACGGTTTAGTAATCACTCACACAAATCTCGCGTTCACTGCATCCTTTTTAGACTTAACGAACAGCTGATCGTACGGCGGACGCATTTTTGGAAGTATACAGGGTAGGCAGCTCAACAAGCGACGAAAGGGGTCGTTGGGAGAGTGTGGCATGTGATAAGGCCCTCTGATTTCCGTTTCTGCTTTATTCTACAGGCTCCCTGTGCCATATGACGATATTTCGAAGAAGCATTTAGTCGCGGACGCGGAATATATCCTAAGCCCGTCTCCAAGCTGCTCGCAGAGGATATATGTAGCAGATGAATGTTTGCGGGCGCTCACCTCACGACAAGACGACTGTTTGTTGTGTGCTGATCTCCGAGTCTAATTATGCATTGTCCATCGTACTTTTGTTGAATATTCCCGGAATTAACACAGACTGGCTTGTAAATGATGGGGATCAATTTCAGAGGTACAATATTGGCAAATTTAACTGGCGTGCTGTCAGGTATGAGTGCTCCGCTGATTATGTAAGCGCACAAAACTGATTTACATCGTAGTGTATAGCCGTAGCATGAACATCTCAGGAACCGGTGGTTACGGAGACACTGCAAGTAAATTAAGGGCAGTGTAACTACAATCTGCTCCATCATGCGCCGGGTCCGCGACGCTGGCCAGTGACAAACACCTGGCGCTTATACAGACCGAATATACCACACTAAGATCGCGTCAGAAACGTTTGCACTCTTGTAAACACACCCCATTTGCGAACAGAGTGACTGCTCGACATAAAAATAGATTTCAACCTCCCACAAACGGTAAATCTCGGTCGTGAACGTGCCGCAAAAGCAGCGGTGACAGTGGGGAGCGGGACGCGGGCTCCCGCGGCTAATTGCGAAACGGGCCGCTAGGGGGATTTCAGTGGCGCCCTTACAGGCCGCGCTCGAGGCGTATACATGGCTTGCACGACGTTCGCGCTCGCCGCTTACGTAATGTAGTTGGCCCACGCGGGGCGCGTTGGTAAAGTAACACAAGGGCGAGTATGGAACACAGTGACAGGCTCACATGTGTTGCTATCCATCCACCCCGAAAATATTTCTACGGGGTTATTTCTAAATACGGGCTGATTTTATTATATTTATTAATTTATTTATTTTGCAGATACTGCTAGCCTAACAAATGCTTTGGCAGGAAAGGGTACAGTAGTGAAAGGTCAACAACGTACATAATCATTCACACATAGTTCAAGAGTAGCAAGAAGCCTTTGCCTCGGTTGAAGCAATCATAACGGTAACACCCATGCTACGACATATACACAATGCGACATCTTCTCGAGAAGAAAATTCAAAAGGAAAAAACAAGCGGGCATTATAACGTAGTAACAAAGTAAGGATTAGACAACCCGGACAGAAAAGTGTCAAGGGACGTACAATCAACAAGTTCTTGGGGTAACATATTTAATTCTCTGATGGCTTGCGGAAAACAGGAATACCTGAAGATGTCGCTGTTAAATCTGTATTCGAGTAATTGTTTATTGTGTTTTGTTCAAAACTGTCTTGTATCAGAACGTGTTAGGAACCGGTGTTTGTCTATTTTTAGAGAATTTCTCTGGAGAAGAAACAGGAATTTTACTCCAAGGTATCTTGCGCGATCACTGATTGTTGGGCGCCCAGCTAATCGTAACAATTCAGTTCGTGAATCGTGACGACGGTATTTGTTATATATAAATCTGGCTGCTCTTCTTTGTACACACTTTAACTTTGCTATTGCACACTTTGTGTATGGGAACCAGCATATGACGCCATATTCGATGATAGATCGAACGAGTGACGTGTATGCAAGTAGCTTGGTTTTTGCCGAAGCGTATCGGAGGGACCGTTTGAGGAAAAGAAGCGCTAAGAGTGATTTAGTTTTGATGTATGACACGTGCTTGTTCCATTTTAGATCAGAAGAAAGAATGATACCTAAGTGTTTGTGTTCATTGACCCTTTGTAGTTCACTTTGGTGGATTTGGTACGGAAAAAATAAAGGGTTTTTCTTTCTCGGGCAAGTAATGAAAACAGTTTTTTCTACATTTATCGTCATCAGCGAGTCCTTGCACCACTTATCAATTTTTTTGAGGGCATCATTGAAAACTAACTGATCATTCGCGGTCTGTATTTCTTTGTAGATGATATTATCGTCTGCGAACATGCGCACTGTTGCTTCTATATCTTTTGCTATGTTGTTGATGAAAAGCAGGAAAAGAGCAGGAGCCAAAACTGTGCCCTGAGGCACACCAGATAAGACGTCAACACATTGTGATGACTGGCCTTCGAAGTGAACGAACTGCTTACGTCCTGACCACGGAGCAAGAATGTCCTGACAAATAGCCTTTTAGCCATTTCGTTAGAACGCCGTGCCCGAAAATGCTGTGCAACTTATAAACTAGTTTTCGGTGCGACACGCGATCGAAGGCTTTCGATAGATCCAAGAACACAATGTCGACCTGTCCACGCTTATCAATCGTTAGCGCTAGGTCATGTACAGTCTCTACTAACTAAGTTACTGTCGACAAACCGCTCCTAAATCCGTGTTGGTTAGGGTTAATTAGTGATTGGCTTTCAACGAAGATTACAATGTGTTTTAGTGTTAAATGCTCTAAGATTTTGCCTGCTGTACAAGTCAGCAAAATAGGACGAAAATTACAAGGATTTGAAGCATCACCAGTATTGGAATTATTTTAGCAATTTTCCACTCTTGTGGGACTTCGCATGTTTGTAATGATTTTTTAAATATCAACAGTAAGTATCTAGAAACCAATTCAGCATACCTTCTAAGAAAGGCGTTTGGAATATTGTCACGGCCAATGGATGTTTTTGTATCGAGATTGAGTAATAAAGATGGAATTCCTGCTTCCGTTATGGAAAGTTCGCACGATACCTCACCTATGCCCTGTGTGAAAACATTATCTGGGATAATGTTATCGTCGATGGTGAAAACTGTTTGAAAAAAAAAGCTATTAAACTGAGTACCCCTGGTTAAAGTTTCCGTTGGCAATAAGCTGCTACGCTTAGTATCCCTAGATTTGAGGTAGTGCCAAAATTTATGAGGGGCTGTTTTAATGAAGTTACTTAACGTTACATCCAAGTACTTTTGTTTAGCTGTTTTTACTGCTGTCTTCATCATGCGAGACAATTCACTAATTTGTTTTGAATAGTGCATATGAGAAGTTCTTTTGTGTCTAAGCTTTCTTAGGCTCGAAATTTTGGTCTTTAAGTGTATAATCTTCCTTGATATCCATGGGCTCGATTTGCGTACGGTATTAATTTTTTTAGGAATGCATTTTACAAGAGAGTGGTGAACATTGGCCTTGAAAAGCATCCATAGGTTATTAGTTGACATTTTTTCATCGTTGTAACACCGAAGGAATTCAGGCTAAGATTCTTCTAAGAAATCGAGGACACTGACGTCATCCTCATTTGTCCAGTCATATATCTGGGTATTTTTCTTTCGGGCCTGTGGCGGGTTATATAGCATTAAAGAGCATGTGGTTGCTTTGTGATCCGCAATCCCAGTGACTGTTTCCCAAAAAATTGTGTTATCTGGAACACTGTTACTTAAAAAGGTGGGGTCTAATATACTTCTGCTGTTCTGAGTGACTCGTGTTGGGGCGTGTATAATCTGTTTAAGTTCAAAGTTAAAAGCAATTTCCAGCAATGCTTCTGGGCAATACGAATCGGCAGTTCCATGGTCTAGGGTCTCCCACTTTATTGAAGGCAAGTTGAAGTCAACCGTGAAAATAATTTTTTTAGTTTCCTGAACATCACGTTGCATATAATCTGCCAGCGCGTGCAGCGTGCTGCAATCGGCATTTGGGGGACGACACATAGCTCAGACGAAAAATACAAACCTCCCGACAGTAATCTTACACCACAGCGCGTCTATACCTTCAACGTCAGGCATCGGCATCGTTGGAATATCATCCCTCACCCCCTCGAGTGCATCTATCTTGGCGCAAAACAATTAGCCTGGTCGGAAGACATCGCTGCGCGGAATTCGCGACGGCAGCCATGTTTCCGTGATTGTGACGACATGCTGGGAATGCTCGAGAAGAAACGCTTCTAATTCTTTTGTTTTGTTCACAACGCTTCTTGAATTAAGGTTAACTATAATTAATTTGCTCTGGCTGCTCGGGCTGTTCCCATTGTTTGCAAAACTCATTTTCTTTCTGTTCATGGGTACTTCGTCTCCCCTTTCTTCGTCCCAGACGAACACTTCGTCATTGATTTCAACTTTATCGAAGATCAGTTTGGCTATGTCTTTGTTTTCTGGATTCGATTAGCAGCTTTTCCTGACATTACGCACCCTAAGGGGAAAACCTTCGCTGACCGAAATGTTAGATCATTTAAGTTTGGTGCAATTCTTAAAAATTTTGGTTTGGTCTCTAGAATCAAGTAGTTAAAAGATTACAGGCCCGGTTTTGTTTTCCTTTTTAGCGCCGAGTCTGTGAATCCTCTCAATTCCGAAGATATTGACCCCAAGCGTATTTTCAATGAGTTTTACACGTATTTCATTTTCAAGGCGTTCTGTAGTCTCGTCGTTTTCTTCGGTAATACCGTGAACGATAAGGTTCGAACGCCTACTTCTGTTTTCGAGGTCGTCAACCTGCCCTCCTAGGTTAGTTACGGTTTGTTCCAAACGACCAATTTTGTCTTCTACCTTTACTACCCTACTTTATGTTCGACGGAACATTCAGATTAGCGTGAATGGTTGCCAGAGATTCTGTTGTCGCTTTGTTCTCCTGTTTCATTTCTTTGATATCGGCAGCTATTTTGCGTACTTCATTCATGACTTCTTGAATAGTGGGGCCGGGGTTGGTTTCGATGTCTCCAGACAATAGTTATCAATTTTTCAAAGAAAGGGCATAACCAGTAACAAGTCAGCACATTTGCCATGGGCACGGCCGCACCACAAGAAATACATTGCTACTACAAAAAAATTGGCCGCCATCCCGCCCTGCGAACGTGAATTCAGCGCGCTGTATTGGGGCCTCTTACGTTGATAAAGTACGGCGTGTGCTATCATCCGCATGCAGCACCCTCTGAAATCGCTCTCCAATACTCATTCCCGAACATCAACTAAATAACCCCACTGCTACTTTGAAATCCCCAGCGTGGCTGTTGGCCACGCCCGGTAAGGGGCGGTCCGTTTTTCTCGGTGTTCTGTTCTTCCACTAAATTACGTTTGCAACGTGGCCTGCGGGCAGTCCCGGTGCAGCTCTGCGAAAGCGCAAACCAAGATGTAGCGAATGGAACGCGCCCTGCTCCCGACCATCAAATATGGATTTTGTTTACGGCTTGCTTGAGTGTGCACGGCGGGCGTTTATCAGAAATCGTCCCGTGACAATTGAAGAGCGCGTCTGAGAATTGGCGAGTGTGTTTTAGGCATTGAAGTTGTGTCATTAGTCATCGACTATGTTTTCACGGTGTATGCAGAAGGCTCCCATGGGAAAATCGTGTCGTTTTTGCCTCTCCTGTCGGCTTGTACAATAGTGAACTCCAGTTCGGACCGAAAACCCCCGCGACTGTGACACCGTTAGCTGACGGTGGCCTGGGGACTTCATTTTTGTTTTGTGCTAAGTTCTTGTCGCTGCTAGGGGGCATCAAGGGCGATCTAGTGGCTACAACGCTACGTCCCCACAAAGCGGACGCCATGGGTGGGTGTGGCTTCGGTTGTTACGCCGCGCCCCCGAAGGGGCTGGATGTGTTTGACTGACATTAGAACTCGGAGGAAACTCGGGTATGGCACAGAACAGGGAGGATTTTAGAGAAGCAAAGGTCTAGCCTTGCCTGTAGTGCCAGAAAAAGCGTAGTGGCGGCGTCGTGAACTACCGAGTTCGCCCGCTTGATGGCGCTGTAAACACGGCTTTGTAAACATGGCGGATGCTTTTTGCACAGGCCGCTTGAGATCCTTAATAACATGGCTGCCCTCGCACGGCGGCCGCCGGCTCGCTGCTCCACGGCCGGACTCGACTCTCCTCCTCCCGCGCGCGAAAGGAGCGTCGAGTCCGGCCGTGGCTGCTCCTGCTGGTTCCTGGCTGGCACGCTGGCCGCGTGTTTACTTGTGCCGCGCTAGTGAAGTGATGTTACGCCAGGTGACCAGATGGCCTCGACTGGCACAGACCACAGTGAGCAGCAAGTGAGAACAAATCGTTTATTGACATCCGCAAGTTTACAGAGGCCACTACATCATTTCATTTCGATCGCTGCAATTGTACGTCGCTTTCGTGACAACATTTTTTTTGCCATAACAACTCGTTCACTTGCGCTAAGATTTCGAACGAAGGGCAGAAATGAGGTATTGACGGCGACAACGGTTTCGTTTGCACCGTCTTTCCAGCGGAGTGCATAACACTCACCTTCTGTTGGAAGAATCAAATATTCTGGCCTCGACAGCTGTCTTCCGATGCGGAATTTCCCGCATTTGTCACTCCACAAGCACTCAATTCCCGCGTTTGGCCAGTCCTCTCAACAACTGATGGACGCAAAAGCACATAACAGCAATAACAGTCACGAAAACAGTGCTCCGCGCACATAGAAGCGGTGGGCCGTTGCAGCGGTTTCAATTTGAATTGGCGGCTTTGTGGTTGCGAATTCAGAAACGAGGTGGTGCACCAGTCGGCTGTTCGTAAAAAGTTGCGTACATTTTTGCTCAACGGATATTTGATGCGGAACTTGTTAATAATATTTTTAAACAACACATTGTAAGCGAACTGTATTGGCTGTTTGAGTCACGAAATGAATGTTTTGTATTCGATACCAAAAGTAACCTTTCGGTTGCGCCGTCTGGTGGACTTGATGGTCGAAAATTTCGCTGTAGGTTGGTCACGTGGGGCGTCGATTTTTACGCCGCCTATAGGGAAGACAGGGAACGTCCGAGCTTGGGAGGCCTGGGGTATGGTTTTGCACGGCCGAGTTGAACTCGGGACGTCCGTGGTGGCCGCCGCTGCGGCGTGGTTTATATTTATGGTCTCCGTAGCACGCGTATTTCTCCTCCCGACAGGTCTTTTAAACGAAATAGAAATTTCGAGCCCGTTTCGTTCTCTCGAAAAGTGCTTTGCATTGGCTGTGCAGTCGTTTGGCGACAGACCCCCGTTTGCTATGACTTAGAGGCGGCTTTAGCTCCATGATCGTCGAGAAGCAAGTGCAGTGTGCGCTGCGGTTTTACGCGGCGGGCAGCTTTTACAGAAACCTTAGCGGCGACCGCATCATCGTCCGTCACCAGTCGACTGTCAGCGGCTGTGTGCGCAATATACTCAGCGGAGACGTGTTTTGCAGACCTCGCCTTTCTTTTAGGTGGTTTGGTGGACATGGCTTCCGCAGGTTCCTACCGCACGTCTATCCGTTGTTACGAATCTGCCAACGCCGCAGTACTTCCCAGCAGTACTTTCCCGCATCACTCCTCGGCTGTGCAGCGAAGCCACTCGTGCTCCTTCGAAAACAGGCGCAACCATGTCGGTGGCAAGTTGCGACAAGCCGCGTCAGACGCTTCGCTCTCAGCCCATCAAAACTTCGGCGGCTGGCGGCGTGGCTCGTCTCCACGCTCTTCAAGGACACGAGGCCCCGTCGATCGCAACGGAGTCCTCCTCTCTCCCCTCTCTCGGACTCAACGTGCCGGAGGCTATGAACGGCTTACGAACTCTGGAAAGAGTGTTGTGCGTGTTCCCACTTGTTGCGTTTGACCGTTACCGCTTTTGGGTATAAATAGAGCTGCCCAAGCGTTGTAACTCATTCCTGTTAGAGCAGCGAATCGATGTTGTCGCTCTGCTCGAGTCCTGTATTGTAACCTCGCCCGTCGGGGCATTGTTCTTTGGCTTCGGCTCACCTCTCGCTATGAAGTAAACAGTTACGTTAGCCTACGGCTTCTGGACTTCTTCACGGCTGCAACAGCGGCTGGCCGCTCGCATCATACACGCTACCACTCGTATGTCGGAGGCCACGGAGCTCGGATCGGGTGCCCCCGCTCGGTCGCAACACCGTCTACAACCGCCGCGTGCACTTCAGTTATAGCAGAGTTCTTCAATGCTTCTCTGGTCATGAAACTCCCGGCCAAGTTTCGTACGGGGACAAAGGCTACCGCGAAGGGCGCAACCGCAGATCGGAGGGCATCGGGCGGCCACCGCTGCTCTCTAGCCACACCAGCAGGCAGGAACGCAGTGGCAGCATGCCCGTTCGCACGAAATTTTTTCGCCACTCACAAAATGACAAGTCCATTTGAGCGGCCCACAACACGTAAAGCGAAAGCGCACTGCTGATAAGGCGGCGAGCGTCTGTTTTAAGTGCGAATGCACTTTATAAGCGACCCCAAACCATCCACCGCCGGCGGCGGCGGCGGCGTCGGCGTCCGCAGTGCTCCTCTATATTTAAAAAAGAAACAGCATCCGGCGCAGGTTTCGATCCGAGGACTTTGCGGCCGCAGCGCGACGCGCTACCGACTAAGCCACGGACGCCACACTGATATCAGTGTGAGTAACGCGCCTTATATCTTTAACGCATTCAAACTACGTCGTCAGAGGCGTGCGTTGGCGACTCAGCGGCGTAAAGCGCTGGACACATGTACGACTGGTACACGCGATTCGCATGCGACTGATCGTTACGATTGATCGTTAGGACCCGTTTTGGCGTCGATCGCTGGTCGGAAGAGGCTCACGACGTGCGTCTGGCAAGCCAGATGCAGTCGTGCCATCGTTGCAATCGTCGTGAGGCCACAGCCAATGAGAGCCCGCTGAGCCCCAACCCCCCCGCAACCGGCGTGCGTTGCTCTGGTCGGCTCGGGTGTTGGAAAGTTTAGGCTTAGCATCCTGGCGGATATTTGATTGCCGCTATCTGTGTAACTGCGAATGACAATCCGTAACACAACTTTCCACCACACTATCATCCCTTTTCTCGCATAAGCTACTTCTTTTTAGCGATCAGATTGATTCAGAAGAGTAGCGACAAGCGCGGTTGCTACCGTGGTCTGCGCCGTTTCGAGCCGCTGAGTGTGCCGAGCTGGCAGGCGCGACCGGCGTGTGCGCGGACTGTTTCCGAAGGCAGAAAACACTTCGCGATTGCCTGCTTTATAAATTTCTTGCGAACAAACGCGCGGAATCTACAAATTCAGCTCAGCGATCGTCGTAGTTGATTCATCTGCGTAGCCTGTTTCGATGTTTCCGCGCAGGTATTGCCATCTCTCGACCGGTCGGCGCACCGTCCGCCGCGCGCCGCGGGGGCCGGTCAGCGTATACGCTTGCATCGCGGCAGATATCTGATCGCCGCTTTTAAAATAAGCCCTGATAACAATCCCAAGCACAATTTTTCACCACACTAACACCTACTTTCTCGCATGTGGAACTTTTTAGCGATCAGATTGATTCAGAAGAGCAGCGACAAGCGCGGTTGCTACCGTGGTCTGCGCCGGTTCGAGCCGCTGAGTGTGCCGAGCTGGCAGGCGCGACCGGCGTGTGCGCGGACTGTTTCGGAAGGCAGAAAACACTTCGCGATTGCCTGCTTTATCAATTTCTTGCGAACAAACGCGCGGAATCCACAAATTCAGCTCAGCGATCGTCGTAGTTGAACATCTGCGTAGCCTGTTTCGATGCTTCCGCGCAGGTATTGCCATCTCTCGACCGGTCGGCGCACCGCCCGCCGCGCGCCGCGGGGGCCGGTCAGCGTATACGCTTGCATCGCGGCAGATATCTGATCGCCGCTTTTAAAATAAGCCCTGATATTTCACCACACTAACACCTACTTTCTCGCATGTGGAACTTCATTTTAACGATCAGATTGATTCAGAAGAGCAGCGACAAGCGTTTGCTACCGTGGTCTGCGCCGGTTCGAGCCGCTGAGTGTCCGAGCTGGCAGGCGCGGCCGGCGTGTGCGCAAACTGTTTCCGAAGGCAGGAAACGCTTCACGATTGCCTGCTTTATCCATTTTTTGCGATTAAACGCGCGGAATCTACAAATTCAGCTCAGCGATAGTCGTAGTTGACCATGGAGCAAAAACGGTGGGCGGAGCGACGCCGACGACGCATCGCATGCACGCATCGGGTCATGTGTCTCAAATTCACGCGTACGACTAGTCGTGGTGACAGTCGTAACGATCAGTCGCATGCGAATCGCGTGTACAAATCGTACATGTGTCCAGCGCTTTATAGCGGCTTGATAACTGCGTGGTGTACACGTGATACTACAAACCCGATGGAAGAGATGGAAGAGAAGGCGGCGAGGCGGTGGGCTGCGGGGGCCGAGCGCAAGCGCCGCAAGCGGGCCGACAACCGTGCATTCGCACTTTCACATTCTCCCCCTCGGGGAAATGCGGGGGAATTTTATCTTACTCCGCTGTCCGTTCCCTGCCAAACCACGGCCGGACTGGAGCAGCGGCGAGCGCGCACTTTCATGAAAGTGCGCGCCCGCCGCTCCTCCAGCCCGGCCGTGGCCAAACGCGCTCTGACCACGCCCCCGGCTGCCCTCCGACTCTCCGAGCAACACCAGCGCCGCGGCGCGGCTTCCCTGGGCAGCGTACGAAGCTCTCCCATAGCGTGACGGCGAAGTTTCATGACTAGAAAGGCATTGAATGACAGCAATTTCCCAAAGCAGTTTTGAACGAAGCGTTGCATGACCGTGTGTTTTGTTTATCATCAGCGCGGCGCACAGCCTCCCTCGAGGGGTTGCGTAGCGCGCATTTTTTGTGAAAACGTTACTGACAAGATAGCTTATACCAGAGTCCTTCAATGCTTCTCTGGTCATGAAACTCCCGGCCAAGTTTCATACGGGGACAAAGGCTAGCGCGAGTGGCGCCACCGCAGATCGGAGGGCATCGGGCGGCCACCGCTGCTCTCTAGCCACACCAGCAGGCAGGAACGCAGTGGCAGCATGCCCGTTCGCACCAAATTTTTTCGCCACTCACAAAATGATACATCCATTTTTGAGCGGCCCACGACACGTAAAGCGAAAGTGCACTGCTGATAAGGCGGCGAGCGTCTGTTTTATCTTACTCCGTGGTCCGTTCCCTGCCAAACGCGCTCTGACCACGCCCCCGGCTGCCCTCCGATCAACTCCACCGCCGTGGCGCGGCAGCGCACGAAGCTCTCCGATAGCGTGATGGCGAAGTTTCATGACCAGAAAGGCATTGAAGGACTCTGCTTATACGTATTAAATATGCTGTCAAGGAGACAGTCGACGCACCGATAGTCGGTTGAGGTGGTGTATTCGCAGGGGTGAAGCCGATAGGAACGCAGGTCCGAACGTTGAGATAACCCAGCTCGTTTCTCGCGCATTCACCTTATGGGGTTCATCTTCTTCCCCTGACACGCCTTTGGCGCATATCCCCGTGTCTCGATTGGACATAATCCCGCCTTTTTCTTCCACATGGCCGATGCTGGTACGGCGAATACCCCGATAGCTTGATGGCCTGTTGCATCTATTCATTATCATCGCTACAATACAATCTAACGGCGCGTGCCTATTGGGAGAGGCGATCTTAGCACCTTTCAACGGGTTTTGTTCAGCGTCACCGTCGTGTGGTAGGAAGCAGAGCATGGAAAGCGAGTAAAGGGGAGGGCTAAGAATAAAGCAACCGCGGGACGCCAGAGGGAGGGTAAGCGGGGGTGGGAGGGGCGCGAAGGAAGAGAGGGTTGCGAAGGGATTTAACTTTATGAAAAAAAAAAAAACTTACTGTGGAGATCTTCTTCGAACAAGAGGGGTGAAGAGCAAAATGAAATAACGCAAACAAACCTGAAAAGTTGTTTTTCTTGTTGCTATTCCTTCCTTCGTAACCCATGGCCACTTGGGGGATGAGCCCGGAATTGGGACCTTTGAGGAACTAACGTGCGCGGTTCGCAAAATTCGCAACACTGTGGATCCGAACAGTAACACTTGTAGGATAGTGCGTGCAGCGTGAAGCCTGAACGTGATGTCACAGGAGTAGGACAGGTGCACACCACCGTCGCAGAACCCCGATTCTAGGGAGGCTGTGGCGTGTTCCAGTCTGCTTGCACACTAAGACGAACAAATGAAAGAGAAGAAACTGACGCAAACACGAAACAGCAGAAAAAAAGCCATTTGAAGTAATCCGTGCCAAAAGAAAAAGAAATGAAAGCTAGGAAAAAGGCGCAAGTACAATACATTAAAAAAGAAGTTGCTAATACGTCTCACCACGGCTTTGCCTTAACAGCACGTTAGCAGACTGGACCGCGCCGAGGAAATTTTGTCTCGAAACTCGGAGGGTTTTGATAAAGTAATACGAGCAGCAACTGTTTTGAATGTGGCGCGCTTTCATCACCCGCTTTCTTTTTTTGCCAGTCGGCCATAGTCACGTGATTGCACTGTGTGCCACCAACGGCAGAGTCAACTTTTTAGGACGAAAAATTCCAAACGAAAAGCTCTATGAACGCATGAAATTAAAAATAAAATGGACTTTGTAGTGAAATACAGATTAATAAAGTAAAAGTACAATCAAATAAAGTAGTTGGATTTGCTTGCCCCCAGTAGCCACCAGTGCAGCAGGGGAGCGAGAGAAATCACTGAAAGATGCGCCACGCCCCAGTGGTTCATCCTTGGTGCGTGCTGCCTTGGACGGATTACGTCACCTCAATAATCAGCAAATAGCATGAATCACATTTTAATGCGTTTAAACCCTGCCCCGAAATATTATCAGCTTATTATTGTCACCACAGCTCCGCCTTGCCCGAGTTTCTCTCAAACTCGGGCCTTCTGGAATAGCACCCCTGAACAAGAAAGACGAAATAGTTGGTGAGCGTCGTGCTCCCTGCGGTGCAGCCGTGCCCAATAATTTTTTCAGCCACTGCAAAAACAGGAAGCCGGGTTCAGATATACTCTAACGGTCGAAAGAAGCGATCTTCAAAGCTATGCTATCTGTTGAGATAAAGGATGTCTAGCGGAGCTGCAGAAGAATGATCGTCCCAATAATAATCATAACCACTTCTTTGTCGACGCCTGGAATTCATACGGTATTAGAAAGAAAATGGGCAGGTTGAGTATTCACGTTCTGGAACCACACATGTGGCAATAATTGATCGATTACCTTTGCGGAAATGCCAGTAGGGTGCCATAAGCCTGCTCTACATGGTGCGTATTTACAAGCGAATTGGCAGCTGCGACGTCGCTAGTGCGGCAATATGTCGTTTTGCTGCAGAAGCTAAAACAATCCAAGCGATCGATTTTCGTTGCTGCCGAAGCTACAAAATAGGTCGTTTTGCCACTCGAGCAGTGCCGCAAATGCGAATTCGCAAGTAAAGTCGCACCATGCAGAATGGGCTATAGGCTATTAAAATCTCATCGACAAACGCTTAGGAGAGTTCCCATCCAACCGGCGTATTGCTAGAAATGTGGAGGTATTCGCGTTTCTTTTCATGCTCTCGGGCGTCGCTAGTATTGCCGTTATGGTAATAGTGGTGTGGCGAAGCACCGACCAACCGAAGACCTACGTCACACCAATTCCAACCAGTGTCCACAGGTTCAGAGGCACAGTTGGAGAAGACAAAGCGAGAAGCGACTTAAGGAGAACCAAAGGGAGAATGGGCTCAACAGACAAGAAAAGTGAACACTCCTGAGATGGCGCTACTGGTTGCACGAAAGAGATGGTCACAGCCTCTCCTAAACTTTCCTTATCTTCATGGTGGAATAGTTTACAAATGGTGACGCCAGTATTCAGATAGTTGTGAATAGTTGTACCGAGACGACACAGGTATCTCTATATTGGGATACATGTATATCGATCTATTAATTGCACTAGTATAAAGCAGAAAAAGAGTATAGTGCTGTTACGTTACAAGAGTAACCCTGCGAAATGTCTTGCAGGGGGCATCATGGCGCTGTTGCGCCGCGCGCTCCCTAAGAAAAGAGTGACGTTGCCACGAGTATTCTTGGTGACACTCATCCTGCACGGCGGATCTCGTGACTGCGGCGTTACTCGTTCCGTAGATGGCTCTCAACATACTCTCTAGAGCATGAAGCCGTTTACACCAAAGTTCACTATAGGAAAATCTGGCACTGCAATCAGGTGCCATCATGGGACTGCTGGAAAAGGTTACATTTTTACTTCACCTGCCTTTCAAATTCTTGTGCTTCGTGATTGACAACTCTCTTTTCCCGACGGTGGCTCGAGTTTCTTTTCCTCCTAGAAGCACGACCCTCCCTATGCACTACTTTGGAGCAAGCACTGCATGCTTTCTTGCGGCGCTGTGTGTGGCTTTTTTCTGGGCTGTTAATTCGCGGCAAAGAGCCGTAGAAAAAAGAGCTGTGAACGGATGGGGCGAACGCAGGAAAACTGGATCGAATTGAGCAAACTTCGATTGCATCCATAATGGGGGAGGGGGAGTGGAGGAGACCAGATTGGGGGGAGAGAAGGGGGTGTTACAGGCGCAGGTGGCAGAAGACTACTGTCTTTCGATGACATTTGCTGCAAATGAAGCAGATACAGGGCCTTTTTTGTATTATTTCAGTTCAAAATTCAAATTATGCGGGTTTAAAGGAGCCATGAAGAGAAAATGCAAGTTGGTTTTATTCGAAAGATTTCGTGTTTTATTGTGCCCCAGCGCTTGTCCGGATACAAACGGTGCTTTATTCACTGAGAAATTAAACAATTTAGGTTAAAATTTTGATTTTCCCGCTCAATCGTGCGTTTTCGTGGTCCCAAGTGACATCACGGGAACCGACCGCTCTGCAGCCTAGAATACCTTCATTCACGCATCCGCCGTACAGGGTAGAGACACGTAACGCTGGCGCCGCCATGTTCGGTTGCTCGCTCACCGCCGAAGCAAGTCATTGTGTCGAAACCGCGCTAAAATTATCGCCGCAACGCGGTTTACTGAAGAAGTTTGAATCATATTGTCTGTTTCGCGTTGCTAGGTCTCGTGGGAAACGAAAATATTAACGCGTTGAGCCCGTTGGCCCAATTGCGGCGGCACGGGACCGTTCAAAGGTTGTCTCCACCCTGTAGCGGTGTTGGTTTGTTCCCGCATTTCTTTACGTTCCGTAACCTAGATGGCGCCACCATACCGTGGCAAGCGTTTGGTTTGTTTTTGCCCGCATTTAAACCTGGCTTGTTTTTGTTCTGGGAGAAAATATTCGTTCCCTGAAACAGTGCTCGCTCGACAAATGGGGTCACGTAAGACACCGTTGCTTGCGTCAATCGGCCAGTGTCGTCTGAGACAACCCCAAGCCCCATAGTGCTGTGCAGCTAAACCAAAGCATGCTGTGCGCAGTACGAACAGCAGAACGCATCAGTACTTCTATGTTTACATGTGCTTTCGTAACTTCCACTGTTTGTCCCATCATTCCTATTGCTTTGTAAAGAATGTGCCCTAAATTTAAGCGCAAATCGCTCGTTCGTCTAGTTTGTAAGCTCTACCTAATTTGCGTCTGCTTCTGCCAGCCTCCGCCAATCGCAGAGCTTAGCCCATGTGACATCACAGGTTCTGTTGCGGGAAATGAGCTGGTGGGTCGCATGACCATTCCCGTTTTTCCTAATTATGTAGCTTATTTGAGCGAAGTTTACGTTAAAAGTGGTGTCAGTATGATTCTAACGAGACAATCTTTTGAATGAACCAAACTTGTGTTTTCTCTTCATGGCTCCTTTAACGTGTGTTGCGACCGTGTCATCTCAGCGCTGACACCATTGTTGCGACCGTGTCATCCCAGCGCTGACACCAGTTACTGCGACCGAGTGGGGGCACCCGATCCGAGCTCCGTGGCCTCCGACATACGAGTGGTAGCATGTATGTTGCGAGCGGCCAGCCGCTGTTGCAGCCGTGAAGAAGTCCAGAAGCCGTAGGCTAACGTAACTGTTTACTTCATAGCGAGAGGTGAGCCGAAGCCAAAGAACAATGCCCCGACGGGCGAGGTTACAATACAGGACTCGAGCAGAGTGACAGCATGGATTTGCTGCTCTGACAGGAATGATTACAGCGCTTGGGCAGATCTATTTATACCCAAAAGCAGTAACGGTCAAAACGCCAACAAGCGGCAACACGCCACGAACGTCACAGACACACACAACGCCTTTTCTAGAGTTCGTGAGTCGTCGGTAGCCTCGGCGCACGTTGAGTCCGAGAGAGAGGAGAGAGGAGGACTCCGCTGAGATCGCGGGGCCTCAGTGTCCTTGAACAAGTCTCGGCGCGCCGCTGCAACCGCCGGAGTATGAAGCGCGTTGAAAGCGAGGCGTCTGGCCCGGCTTGTCGAAACTTGAATAATGAGTAACCGACATGGTGGCGCCTGACGGCTGAAAGGCGCACGCAGTGGCTTCGCCGCACAGCCAAGGAGTGATGCGGAAAGTACGGCGGCGCTGGCCGATTCGTAACACGTGCCAGGGCTGTGCACCTGGGCCATGAGGGTTCTGGATTACTTTTTACCACCTCGGGATCTTGAACGTGCGACGAAATCTCGGCATACGAGTGTCTTTTTTTCTCCTACATATGAAAAGCAGCCACCGCGGCCGGGATCGAACGCGCGTCATTGGGCTCAGCAGCATAACTGAGACACTGTAGCGGGTGGTATTTTTTGTTACTGCCGTAAGACTGATTGGGGATGTAAAGCTGCTTCCGAAGCGCACTGCTTCGTCATGTGTATATTTGTTGACTACCAAAAAAAAAACGTAAAACACCATAGATATGTTTACCATCCTGTTACAGTATTGTGTTGGTGCTACGTTGCTCCACATGGCACATCAGCCACGAGTAACAAAGTAGCAATGAATAAGCAAAACAAATGCATGAATTTAATTTATATATAAAGGAAAAACGTTCATTCGAATCGCAAGGAGATGCCACCTAAGTAGGGATTTAACTTTCCATGAAATAGTGAAGGGAGTGAAAAAAATGTTCTTTTCATGTATTTTAAAAAAATATGAAAAATTTAAAAAGACGGTTCCGAACATATAAAACTCGACATGCTCTTAAAGGGCTGCTGAAGAGCTTTTCAAAAAAAAAATTTGGGGGTATTCCTTTATAGTTTTCTTGACGCTGAATTCAGAAAAGATGCCCATTCCTTGTGAAAATAAACCCAAACAGCCTTTTTCGCGAAAGCAAACGACCCCTGCCCAGGGTGCGGTCAGAGCCCTGGCTGCCTTTCGTGATCGGGCAGGGGTAGATAACGTCCTATTCGGAAGCCGCGGAGCTGCTATTTGATACCTCACAAGCCATGGTGGCATCACTTTGACTTTTAACCCAATCTATGACTCACGTGACTATCTCATGACTATAACCAGGAAGCAATTTTTAATTTGTCACCCGCGATTCCCCTCAACGAGACCTTTAATTTGATTCCTCACAAGCCCTAGTTTCATCAATTTGACTTTTAACCTAATCTATGACTCAGGTGACTATCTCATGACTATAACTAGGAAGCAATTTTTAATTTGTCCCCCGTGATTCCCCTCATCAAGACCTTTAATTTGATACCTCACAAGCGCTAGTTTCATGACCTTGACTTTTAACAGAATCTGTGACTCACGTGACTATCTCATGACTATAACTAGGAAGCAATTTTTTTGTCCCACGTGATTCCCGTCACTGAGACCTTCAATGTGACACCTCACAAGCTCCACTGACATCACTTTGACTTCTAACCCAAACTATGACTCACGTGATTATCTCATGACTATAACCAGGAAGCAATTTTTAATTTCTCCCACGTGAATTCTCTCATCGCGACCTTTAATTTGACACCTCACAAGCCCTAATGAAATCACTTTGACTTTGAACTCAATCTGACTAATCAATAATAAAGTAATTAACTTAAATTATGTAATTATCATTCGGGTCCTACTGCCACGGGAAAAACTCCCGGCGATCAAAGACAGCGCTCGCGCGTAAAAAAAAAAATAATACGTGCCGCATCTGTGGGAGAGATGGCTAACTTTCCGTCCACAACTTCCGTTTTCGGCTGCTACGGTAAAAAAATGGCGCTAGTGTCGAGCGGCAAACTCCAGGTTCCGGTCCCTATAACGGGGAAGCAATTTTTAATTTGTCCCCTGTGATTCCCCTCATCGAGACCTTTAATTTGATGCCTCACAAGCCCTAGTGACAGCAATTTGTCTTTTAACTTCTTCAATGACTAATGAGTAATTAATTAACCTAAAATGGTAATTAAATAATATGAACGCGCATCGACCGGAAGTAATTTCTGGCAAAAAAAAAATATGTGTGCCATATGAATAAATTAATACGGTAACGAGCAGTTGTACTTTGGAACAACACTGAAACCCGCGTGCTCCACATGCACACGTCAGGGCATGTCCGCACAATTTTTGCGGTTTTCTTCCGATGGTGGCGCTGTTGAACGGCGCCAGCAGCGCCACCTGTTCCGTGTTCGGGCCCCTTATAATAGCGCAATTAAAAACTGCATGCACGCGTTGTGCTGTTGTCCCGCGCAGATTAAATTTTCCCCCCGATTGTATGCTGGGCCTCGACATTCGTCAAGCCCACACATTTGGGTACCCCTGATTGGTCGTTCTGGAGCAGTGTCGTGTATCTGACCTACTGGTAATTTCTAGAATATTTTATTTTTTCTTTTATGTTACGCAGACCCCCTCCCCCTTGTCGGAAATTAAATTCGGCGTGCACAACGGACTACTGCCCTGGTTTCAAATAAACAGGGAAGTTGGAATGATCCCGAGACAATTACAAACTTTGCGTCCTCCTACCACAGTGTATACAAAATTCATCAAACCTAAGGTGCCCCAAAATTCCAAACGTACCCAAAAAACCTTAGACATTCTGGGACTACCCTCAACCTGCTCTACATTCCTTCCTGAATGACAAATTTTCCTCTGAAAGCTGGCTGACCTTCCCATTAAGCAGAGATACCGAATTTGTCGCGGCGCGAAACCCTCAGCAGCCATTACAAAGCACCCTGAAAATATAGCTTGCTCCACTAAGGTGGCTGAACACGCAACGAATGGGACCTGCACCAGGTCAACTCTCGCAGCAAAACGTTTCACTCTATGTCATCCTTTAAGCCCCCCCTCCCCCCACCCTTCCCGGGTACTGTCACCTGTTGAACATGAAATGTCAAGTTTGCCTGGCGGCCACAATGGTCTTCTTATTGCTTCACTGAGCCTGCAAGAATACTCCAGCACATGATGTTCCGGCGCACGTGTACTAGTTCAATATGCTCTAAGATGTTTCCGTGCCGTTGAGGTACCCGTAAGTACAAACAAATGCACGGGGCGATAATAGCCACATTTAGTTATATTTTACATCCCGCGCTAGAAAGCAAGACACATAGCGTGGTCCGCAAAGCTTCCTTCTCATTCAATCGCATCCCATTCATCTACATGCATCCACCTATTCAAGACCCACCACAAAGGTTCCTTTGTGCGCTTAGAGCAAAATGATCACCAACTGTATAGACTTAATTTTCTGCATTCCTGCGCTAGCACGGCTTTTTGCTTTTTAAATGATAAGCGGGGACAGAAAAGCGGAATGATCTTACGTGTGTTTGCGAGAATTTCAGGTTCACGAAGAATATGGCAGTATTATGAGGGATCATTTTCGATTGTCATAGATGAATTGAAAGGTTGACTAACTTTTCTTACTATTTTTCCAGTGAATTAATCGATCAGTATTTGACTTAGTAACTGAATGACCAATTGATTGTTTAATTGGTTGATTTTTTACATGCAGGTCGAACATTTCAAGCTCGAGCATCGACACCTGGCTACGGACAAGCGCTGTTTTTTTAAACGCCACATAAACGTTGCACCCTTCCCAATACGTGTATTGTGCTTCATGTTACTTATACAGTGACAGTTCTCTTTTAAGGCAGGCATGGCTAGGAAGTGTGTAAAAATTTTAATTTCAGATCTTTTAATCCCTCAAAGTAAGAAAATCGGTAATCTTTGTCCTCATTCGAGGCTTCGCCATTTTTTTTTCGCTTCCGGGATGCTTGATGGTGCCTTGTATTCAAAGTACGCCCACTTTATTAAGCGGCTCCATTTTTTTTACTTCTTTTTTTGCTAAGGTAGGAGAGAGTGCTTTATATCTGGGGTTGCTTAGAATCAGGCCCAAAATATAGATATTGTAGAATCTTTTCGAGATCACAGCTCCATCGCCATCGACCGCCATCAACCTGCTGCGGCCAGTTAACCTGATCGACGTGATGGCCTTCGGCCAATCTCCCTTGGCTGGCATCATCATCGTCTCGGGCCGCATGAGCGCACGCATTGCTTCTTCGTTTTCTCTTCCCTTCGACGTCCCATTAAAGAAGACCTCGATGGTCGCTTCTGTCCTACCTTGACGCTCGAGTCTCGTCCTTGGGGATCGACGGATCCCACAGATATGTTATAGTATATAAGCTTTACTTCGTAGGCAACCATGCCAGTCACTTATGCAGTAACTAGACTGTTAAGTTCGTTAAGACAGCACCCAGGAAAGTGGGCAAGACAATCTTAAAAGACGACGCCCGGTAATCAAATATATTCATACTGTATCCCTGCTTCTGCCAAGTTATAGACAAATAAGCGTAGTTATAGATTGCACAGACTGATCCAAGACCCACGCATGTTTCAAGGCAAAACCCTTCAGTGCCCCATTCCGCGAAAAAGCGTCATAGTTACTGTTGGACTAGTTGTTGTTGTTCGGTCAAAAAAACGGCCCCCACAGCAAAAAAAAAAAAAAAAACAATCACATGACAACATAAGAGTTCAACGCGGATCTGCACAGTAGCAGCCCAGTGCTTCGCTAACTCCACTATCTCGGCACTTTGGTCACTTGGAACAGAAGTTGTCATTGTTGTGTTCATTGTGGTTCATTGCGCATTGCGCTTAGTAGATTGGTCAGCCAGGTTGACGTACCTGATTTATTATTTATGAAGTGGTGAAGCGCAGTGGCGTTGCTGGGTAAACTTGCACCCGGGTACCAGAAAATTTACCGCCCCCTCACATATGCGAAAAAATTAATAATGATAAAACAAGTACTATTATGTTTATTATTAATAATATTAATTTCTTCCATCGTTACCATATAGTCACGAAGCCAAAGACAATGCAGTTGTCTTTAAAGGAAATACGTTTATTGGAGCGAACTTGTGCTCTCCTAACAACTCAAAGAATACACAGGCGGCGAAACAGCAGTCAAGAAAGTGGCGTGCGCTAACGAGCGTCGGCAATAGTAATAACGCTGCGTCTGCTCTGCAGGCTTTTTATCTTTCAGCGCGCGTGGTTCTCGAAGCGTCGATTCACATCCAGAACATTGTAGATCAAGGAAGATTATTCTACGCTAGTGACGTTAGGGCGAAACAGTCTCCTTATCTGAATGAGATAGCCCGTGCGGCATAAAAATAAATAATGAAACACGCACTTCACATGGGACAGAGATAACAAAACCGGGCGCGGCCGGGAATTAAAAAACAAACACTAAATAAACAAACCCGTCAATGGTTCGCGGCATTACCCCCCTCTAAGAGTGCATCGACCCGATGATAAAATAAAACGACAGTCCGAACAAACAGCAACAACAAAACAACAGCAAAAAAAGTGTCATCTTGCGAAGTACGGTTTGATGCGAACCACGTGGACGACTTCGGGTCGCGTGAGTCGTCGTGATGTGCCGGAATCGCAACCGGAGATCACTTCGTAGGTTAGTTCGCCAACACGTCGTAGAATCTGGTAGGGTCCAAAATACCGTCGCAGAAGCTTCTCACTGAGTCCGCGTCGTCGGATGGGAGTCCAAACCCACACACGATCCTCTGGTTGGTACTCGGCGTCTCGGCGTCGGAGGTTGTAGCGGCCGGCATCTACCAGCTGCTGGTCCGTTATACGAACTCGAGCGAGCTGGCGGGCCTCCTCCGCACGTTATTCTTGGACGTCGGCGTTGAGGTCGTCGTCTTCTACGTGCGGAAGCATTACGTCGAGCATCGTGGTCGGCCGTCTTCCGTAGACAAGCTCGAACGGTGTCATCTGCGTAGTTTCCTGGATTGCTGTGTTGTACGCAAACGTGACATACGGGAGGACCTCATCCCAAGTCTCATGTTCAACGTCGACGTACATAGACAGCATATCCGCGATCGTCTTGCCACAGACGTTCCGTTAGTCCGTTCGTTTGGGGGTGGTACGCCGTCGTTCTTTGGTGATCTGTGTTGCTGTAGCGTAACATCCCTTGCATCAGCTTCGCAGTAAGCAAAGGCCGTTCCGCGGTCCATGATTAGGACTTCAGGGGCGCCTTGTTGCAGCACAAGTTGGTTTATGAAGAACTTCGCGACTTCTTTTGTCGCTACGACAAACCACTTGTTCTCCGGTAGTGACGTAGGGAACGGCCCGAGAAGGTCCATTCCAATCTGCTGGAAAGGCCTCGATGGGACGGTGATCGGTTGCAGAAGTCCGGCAGGTGTCGTCGGTGGCGTTTTTCGCCGCTGGCAGTCATGGCAGCTCCGGACGTAGTGGGTGACGTCGGATGTAAGGCGCGGCCAGTAGTACTTCGCCTTGATTTTTCGAATTGTGCGAGCTGTGCCTAGATATCCGGAAGACGGGTCGTTGTGGCTAGCTTCCAAAATTTCGTCACGAAGATCAGCCAGTATGACAAGAAGATAATTCGTTTTCGTTCCGGGGCTGAAATTCTTCTTCACGAGGATGGAGTTTTTCAGGCTGAATGCTGGTAAGTTGCGTTTGAAGGCCCTGGGCCCGGCGACGTTGCGTCCTTGGAGGTAGTCGATCATGACGCGTAAGTCGGGGTCGGCACGCTGCTGGTCGGCTAGGTCGCTCTCCATCGCGATTCTGAAGACGTTGTCTTCATCGGAGTCTTGTGGTGGCGGGTCGACGGGGGCGCCGGACGGGCAGTCGGCGTCGGAGTGTTTCCTGCCGGATTTATAGGCGATTGTAACGTCGAACTCTTGCAGGCGCAAGCTCCACCGCCCAAGACGGCCAGAGGGGTCCTTCAAATTTGTGAACCAACACAGCGCATGGTGGTCTGTCACAACCTTGAATGGCCTACCACATATATGGGCGAAATTTTGAAATCGCCCATATAATACCGAGGCATTCTTTTTCGGAGGCTGAGTAGTTTTTCCCCTCCTTCAACAGACAACGGCTGGCATAGGCGATTACATTCTCGCAACCGCTTTTCTTTTGGACGAGGACGGCACCCAAGCCTATATCACTGGCGTCCGTGTGCATTTCCGTTTCGGTGTTTTCGTCGAAATTGGCGAGCACGGGCGGGCTTTGCAGGCATTCTTGCCGCTCGCAGAATGCTTTTTACTGGGCGTTTTTCCTGGGCTTTTTCCCAGCTGAAAGGGGTGCTATCTTTCGTCAAGCATGTGAGTGGCTCTGCAATGCGTGCGAAGTTTGCGACAAAGCGCCGTTAGTATGCGTACAGTCCGAGAAATCTTCGCACGCCCTTCTTGTCTTTCGGCCTTGGGAAGTTCGCAATTTGCCGGGTCAGGTAGGACTCCCGCGGCGTTGACGACGTGGCCCAAAAACCTGAGCTCCTCGTAGGCGAAACGGCACTTTTCAGGCTTCGGCACTAACCCCGACGTACGAATGGCTTCGAGTACAGACTGCAACCTTGCGAGGTGTTCGTCGAAAGTCCGGGCGAACACCACAACGTCGTCGAGGTATACGAGGCAGGTGTGCCACTTCAGGCCAGCTAGCACAGTGTCCATGACTCTTTGAAACGTCGCTGGCGCCGTGCACAGCCCAAAAGGCATCACCTTGAACTCTTATAGGCCCTCCGGGGTTATAAATGCGATGTTCGCTCGGTCTCTCTCATCCACTTCAATTTGCCAGTTGCCGGTCTTCAGATCCATCGATGAGAAGTACTGCGCGTGGCAGAGGTGGTCGAGGGTGTCGTCGATTCGTGGCAGGGGGTACACGTCCTTTTTGGTGATTTTAGATGCGACGCTGAGACCATCTCTTATCGGCGGCCCTGTTCTTCCTGCGTGCGTCCGTTGTTGTTGTCCGCAGCTACTCTCCCCCTCTCCCCTTCTATAGCGAACACTCTCTCGCGAGGGGCATTGGATTGGTTCGATTGGCTTGGCTTGGCTTGGCTTGGATTGGATTTGGATTGGATTGGATTAAAGTGGATTGTGTTTGATTGTGTTGCGTCGTAGCCGCGGCACTCTCTCTCTCCGCGGTCTCCTCTCCTTCGGGCGCGCTGCGCATATTAACGGTGTGCCGCTCTCCGGCGGCCTTTCGGTCGACGGTTGCTCTCCGCTTGCGCTTGAACCCCCTCAGCGTCGCATCACAACAGGGTTCCCGCGAGGGGAGGTGGGCGTAATTTTAGATGCGACGCTGAGAGCATCTCTTGTCGGCGGCCCTGTCCTTCCTGCGTGCGTCCGTTGTTGTTGTCCGCAGCCACTCTCCCCCTCTCCTCTCCGATAGCGAACACTGTTAAGGTGGCTAGAATGGGGAGGTGTGAGTACCGCGGCGCCTTCCTTCAGCCGCGCATGACTCCCTTGCGCGCTGATGACACCAGGGAAAACGTGGCGCTGGCCGTCGAGGCGCGGTAGCCTCAGCCGGCTGCGCCGTCCTGCCCGCGCTCTCCCTGCCCTCGTCGCGGCCAGCTTCGTAGTGCGTTGTGGACTGTCTCGCGTCATTTTCCCGTTCGGGGCGCGATGCTGTCGACAGCAAAGAAGACGACGGAGCAAACGGAGAAAACAAACTAACTCGCGCATTCAGCGTCACACGTTTGCATGCTAAAGCCGCGGCAGAAATTCGCTAGTCGTTGGGTGATGTGCCGCAGATTGGCTGCCGAGACCATTCTGCTGCGCTGACGGAAACTGGTCTACGGTTTTATTGCCTTGGGTGGATACAGTTTCTACTTAAGGTGGGAAGCAGTAAAACCTTGCGTGATGCAGGCTGAATTTTAGCATTTTTTTACAATTCTTTGCTTTACAATTACTGTACAATTTTACAATTCTTCACTTGTAAAAAAAATCAGGGAAGCTTCAATTCACGCGCAATACTTGAATGGCGAAGCTGTTGTAGGTGGGCATTGCCGGACGCATAGTTAAGTTTTCAGTATCATTGTTTAGTTGCATTGTTAAGGAGCTAGTAATCGTCGTCATATGCATCGAAGAGGCCGTCGTCGTCTTCGCCGCGAGTGGTAGATGCAAAGTCATCCTCAGCATTGTAGACTTCCACGTACCATGCTCTTCTCATCAATTATCGAGGTAGCGGTGGCGGGAACTTCAGCATTACGCGCTGAAGTTTTTTTTGTTTGTTTGTTTTTACAGGGGAGGTAGCGCTTGATGACAGCGCTGTTTTTTTTTTTAGATGCGACTGCATCTCATTCACTCGCCTTGTCCATGCAGCGTCGGCGTCGTTGTCGTCCGCCCCTCCCCCATTCTCCTCGCCGCGCGAGCTGCGCTCTCCGCCGCTCACCCCCTCTCCTCTCCAATGCCCCTCTCTCGTCCACACCCCTCCCCCTACACTATAAAAAATACTAGTTAGCGGCGCCCGGTTTCGATCCCACGTCCCTGTGGGCGGAACGCGAGGTACATGGTGCTCTTCCCAGTGCGCCACAAAGCCGACACAGAATCAAATGCTACGAACGCGCCTTATATCCTTGACTCATTCAAACTACACCAAGAAGCTACTGATACAATGCATGATGGGACAATGCTTTACACTTGCAATAAAAGACCAAGATTGGCCAATAAAACATAATAATAATAATAAAACATAATAATCATACGCGTTCCCGACACGTTTCACGCGATTTCAGAAGCAATCCAACGGAAACACCAAGTGAACCCCACGATGCGTCGCATCTACACAGGGTTCCCCTTGCGGGGAGGTGGGCGAACTTTTTTAAACTAAAGCCACTTCCCGTGCCGCGAGGCACGCGCTTTTCTTAATACTATCTCTTTCCTGCTACGGCGAACTTACGGCTTGTACAACAGCTCCGCTGTTAATACTTTATATTTTCCCCCAATAAATATACTTTGTCCTCTCTTTACCTGTAAATACTTTTTGTTTCTTCATCACCTGTCAGTAGTTTGTTTTTCTTCACCTAAAATAGTTTTTCCTACTTCATATCTTCTTTTAGTATCCTCACTATGAACATTTTTTTTGTTTTTTTTTCACCTGTTAATGATTTTTTGTTTCTTCTTCACCTTCAAATAGTTCTTCCCCAGTGAATAGTTCTTATTATCTTTTCAGCGGTAAATGCTTTGTGTGTTTCTTATATACAGGTGCTGATGGGCACCTGTGTAAACATAGGGCCTCCTCGATTATCAGTCCCGGATCGCCCGCGGACTGCCCGAGACGCGATCCGGCGCTCGATTTTCCCTTGTATTCCTATGGGAGCTCCGGTCCGGACGCAGTTCTCGGACTGCCCGCGGATCGTCCAGGACTGGTAAATCGAGGAGGCTCATAGTTTGTATCTTCACATGTAAATAAAACGTTTTTTTTTCATTGTAAATAAACAATTTCATGACGAGACCAGATGTGTTTGCTTCAATGTCTGCTATCATTTCTGATGTGAGCGGGATAACTGCATGCGGTCTGCTGGTTTGTTAGGGGTAGCAGAAAGCGCTGTGTGCTTCGAGACGCCTTCAGTAATTGACAGTTCAAAACAAAAAAAAAAAAAGAAACAAAAAAAAACTAAGAATAACACAATAGAACAAGACTGTTCAGAAGAAAACTATCAGAGACACAATGCGCACAGAAATATTAGGACGACAGGACAAAAGTAGATTAACACAGTATGAGAAATAGCTAATGATAATGACAAAAAGTCAGATAATATACATACATACATACATACATACATACATACATACATACATACATACATACATACATACATACAACAATGTGCCAGATAAACTAAAAGAGAAGGATAGAACAAATTGCACATGTGATGTTATCTTATAACGTTAGAAACCTTGGAGGAAAACGATAACTGTGACCCATCAAAAACATCGATGTCAAGAAAATAAAAATTATAAAGACTTTGTATCCTGTTGAGGGTTGAGTGCAGCGAGAGCCTGGTAGTTACAAAAACGGCCTGCTCTGTCTTGTTAGCTTCAGCGGAATTCGAAAATTAATACTATTGAGCCGTATAGGACAGGATATAGTACCGCGAACGAGCTTGAAAAGAAAGAGGAGATCAGCGCGATTTCGCCGGCAGCGAAGTGAAGGCAGTGACAATAGTTCAACGGTGTTAGAACACGAGCCAGAGTCATTTTTAGCGAAACGATGGTTGTGTACGCTTAGAATTTTTTTCTGGACACGCTCAATTACGTTACTTAAGGAATTAGAGATGCCATTCTAGATCACTGATGCATACTCAAGTTGAGGAAGACATATTGCGGTGTACAATTTGCGGAGGGGCATAGGAGAATTGAATTCTCTCGATATTCTACAAACACAGCCGAGAGAACGAAGACCTCGCATAGCAAAGCGCTTAGTATGAGCGGAAAAATGCAAGGTGCTATCAAAGAGAACGCCGAGATCATTGATCTCACAAACCCTACATAAAGACACAGAATTGACAGAGTATAAAAAAGACACGCTCGATGATTTGCGAGTGAAACTCATGACTTTGGTGTTTGAAATATTGAGAGAAAGGTTATTGTTTTTGCACCATTCTGAAAAAGAACACAAATCAAACTGCAACAAGCGACAGTCGTTAAATGAATTAATTTCCTTAAATATCTCTATATCATCCGCATACAAAAGGAAAGAAGAATTGCGAATGGCAGAAGAAATGTCATTAACATACATTAAAAAGAGGAGTGGGCCTAATACCGAACCCTAAGGTACACCCAAGGAGGTTAAAAAAAATTTAACCTCCTTGGGTACACCACTGGTCACTTTGTAAAAGGAGGACGTTTGGCCATTGACGGCAACATAACATGATATGTCACGAAGATAGCTGTACAATAGATTCACAACAGCGGTGTCAACATCAAAGTGAGCAAGTTTAACCATAAGTATTGAGTGACTGACTACATCAAACGCTTTGCTGAGGTCACTGTAAATGGTGTCTACCTGTGCTCTCTGGAATACAGGTGTAGATATTTGCGTCATGAAACTGCCAAGATTAGTGACGGTTGAGCGGCCAGAGACAAACACATGTTGATTATTAATGAATGAGTTTTTCACATTAAAAGACAGTATGTGGTGAAGGGCCAGCTCAAAAATCTTTGACATGGCACAGAGAAGAGAAATCGGTCGACACTTCGAGACATCAGTTTTAGAGCCAGACTTAAATACTGGAAAAACACGAGCAATTTTCCACATGCTAGGAAATGTGGAAGTAATCAGACAGTTATTGAATATGCTAGTCAGTACTGGGACCAATATACTGCTATAAGCTTTTAGTATGGCTGAGGGAATACCATCTGGACCACATGATAAGGATGGTTTCAAGCGCTTAATGCATTCGCTGATGAGATTTTCATCTAGCGACAGAGCATTGGGTGTGTTGATTTCCAAATGTTGTTCGATAGTAGTGCTAGTGTAAGAGGCTTTATAAACGCAAGACAACTGCGTGGCAAAACAGTCAGCGACGGCTTGTAGTTCTGTTCCATTGGATACCAGTAGTATTAAAGACTGTCCACTTTTTGAATTTTTCGAATTTGAATTTATTTCATTTTGTGTTACAAAAGAATGTATTCAATAGAAGCTTTCAGAAGGAGGTCCCAGAGTCAGAGACTGAAGAGCGGACCTCCTATTATTCATTAAACAGGCGGAAACACACGTTATAAGCACGAATATATCAATCAACGAAACGCAAAATAAAATCAGCAAGATAAATTACGGTATTGTTGCGACCGGGCGGGGGCACCCGATCCGAGCTCCGTGGCCTCCGACATACGAGTGGTAGCGTGTATGAAGCGAGCGGCCAGCCGCTGTTGCAGCCGTGAAGAAATCCAGAAGCCGTAGGCTAACGTAACTGTTTACTTCATAGCGAGAGGTGAGCCGAAGTCAAAGAACAATGCCCCGACGGGCGAGGTTACAATACAGGACTCGAGCAGAGCGACAACATCGATTCGCTGCTCTAACAGGAATGAGTTACAACGCTTGGGAAGCTCTATTTATACCCAAAAGCGATAACGGTCAAACGCAACAAGTGGGAACAAGCACAACACTCTTTCCAGAGTTCGTAAGCCGTTCATAGTCTCGGGCACGTTGAGTCCGAGAGAGGGGAGAGAGGAGGACTCCGTTGCGATCGACGGGGCCTCTGTGTCCTTGAAGAGCGTGGAGACGAGCCACGCAGGGAGCCGCCGAAGTTTTGGAAATGCGCTCAAAGCGAAGCGTCTGACGCAGCTTGTAGCCACTTGTCACCGACATGATTGCGCCTGTTTTCGAAGGCGCACGAGTGGCTTCGCCGCACAGCCGTGGAGTGATGCGGGGAAGTACTGCGGCGCTGGCCGATTCGTAACAGCTTCTCCGCCGGGGGTCCGAGATCCTGATGGATAAGGGTCTTCAACCGTTGTCCGGAGGGATGCTTTCGAAGTGAAGTGCTCGGCAGACGCTCGACTCCTGGCCTTGGCTGTACGACACCGTGCTGGAGCTTCACCGGCCGGGTCACTGGACGAGTAGTGGCTCCCCAAGAACGTCTCTGGCTTGGTCAGGCAAGCAACAGAACAGCACAGGAAGACACAACCGCATCGCCGGCAAGTGCGAAGACAAATCCACACTGAAGCTCTACCAGGCTTTTAGTTGCGATAAAATACGCTAATAACTAACTACTCTAGTTATATTTTTGCCCAGCAGTACTTTAGACAAGTGAACAAACCTGAAAGTTGACATTCCGCGTGAATGGAAATGTCCCACACAAGAAAAACGTAATCGTAAAGGGCGAAACCTGTGTCAGGAAAAATAATGAAATTGAGAAAGTCAGGCGTCTACAGGCCACTTCTCGCGCTTAGAGCTGCGATTCCAGCTCTCATCATTGCTCCGAGTTTTCCCCTTCTTGTATCGCACTTTCGGTGCGCCTGTTTCCTGAAAGCGACTGCTGCGACCGCGTGAAAGGACACCGGGCGTTGTTTTCGACAACGGCCGAGCGCGCGGAGGAGCGAGCGATATTTTCCAACGTTCAAACAAGAGGCGCGCACTCCTTTTTGGAGGCGGCGTTCCCCTGGCGCGATGCGAGCTCACGGCTTTGCCCCTCGGCGTGCCCGCACTGAAAGACGCGCCGCAAGTACGTGCAGAGGTTTTCCCTCCATCCTTCTTGCTCGCCTTTTTACGAACGCGTTTGGCACGCAAACGCCGGAACGCGTTTACGTTCTCTCTTGGCTGGTCGGCTCCCAA
Organism: Haemaphysalis longicornis; assembly: GCF_048455015.1. Lineage (NCBI taxonomy): Eukaryota > Metazoa > Arthropoda > Arachnida > Ixodida > Ixodidae > Haemaphysalis > Haemaphysalis longicornis. Next base: position 5,780,653 of record NW_027526203.1, read on the forward strand.
CTTCGGCTCAGCCACAGGCGACACCGGAACCTCAACTAGCTCCGCCGATGTTGGCCTATCATCGGGAGCGTCAGCTGGGAGTGAAACGGGCACGACGAGCTCTTTAGACACCTTGTAGTGCTTGCAGTTCCCAACAGTCACTGCCTCGTCGTCCCTCGCGCTTTCGGCGGCAGCCTCAGCACGCGAAGCCCGAAGCGTGTTCCCGTTCTCCTTCCTCACTGCTAGAACTACACTACAACCAGGCTGCCCTGTCTCAAAAGACGGCTCAGCCGCCCCAGCCACCTGAATCTCTACGAGCTCGGCTGGCCGTTGCTCGAGGTCAGTTACCTGAGCTGGTGGCAGGACGGAATCGGCCTGCTCAGTGGCGAGGTCGTCACGACTCCCATCTGAACCGTGCAAACCATTCGCTGCCTCGGCTGCAGGCTTTCCCACCACGTCGCTCGTTTCTGCACTACCGCCCGAAGGAACCACCTCCGTTTCAGCGGACTCGTGCGGCGTCTCGGAAACCCCATCGTTTACGCATTCCTGCGAAACGTCGCTATCTCGCGAAATGTTCACGTTCAAGTCGGTAGCCGTTCCCAAGGCCTCCCGCGAATTTGAACCGTCCGAACACTCCGCCGAGATCTCCAAAACAAACGCCGACACATTATCGCACTCAGTGGACACGCACTGCCCTCTGCCGCCTCTGCCGACAGTCTGAGCTAATGCGCCTTCGTTATCTCTCTCAGCAACCTTGACGCCCTGCGGGGCAGCAACGGTCGCCTCTGACTCGCGCTCCCGAGCGTCTGCTACTGGCAGCGCTGGCACGGTGCTTTCCTCGACAACGAGGTCTTTTTCGAGCAACAATTCTAACTCGGGCTTCACTTCTTCCTGCTCGAGTTGAATTTTGTGCTCTAGGTTCTTGTTCTCCCGTTGGAGTCTCTCTTTTTCGAGCTTCTTTCTTTCCCTTCGGATTCGCTCGATATCGAGGTCGTACTCTCGCATCTGTTCCTCGTGTTTGAGTTTCTTCTCGCATCCTTTCCTCGTGTTCCCGTAGGAATTTCTCATGTTCTCGCTTCTTCTCCTCGCGTTCCTCACGCTGGCGCACAGCATCTGCCTCTGCAGCCTGACGTTTAGCGGTCTCCCTGTCATTGATCAGCTCAATGCACTCAGACAGCTCGTCATCGTCAGCGCCAACAGCGAGTATAGCCTGTATCAGCTCTGGCTTTCTCAGCGCGTCCGTAACATCCAAGCGCAACTCTTTTGCAAGCTCCAACAACTGCGGTTTTTTCAACGCCTTCAAATTCATGGCCGGTCTAGAGTACTGCTTTCCCACTGCTCCAAAAATGTTTTGCGCGAATAACCCACGCGACAAAAACACACGCCCTACCAGCTATCCTCAGAAGCCTGGTAAAACTCAGTGAAGAAAAGTCCCGCACTCACCCTTGACCGCCGTGAATTCTGCGAAGTCCGAAGCCGCCTTGACGTCCGTGGTGTTGAGTCTCGCACCGCTGGCTCCAGGTGTTACGAAGTTGCCATCCGACCGCTGCCAACCAGTTGTTGCGACCGGGCGGGGACACCCGATCCGAGCTCCGTGGCCTCCGACATACGAGTGGTAGCGTGTATGAAGCGAGCGGCCAGCCGCTGTTGCAGCCGTGAAGAAATCCAGAAGCCGTAGGTTAACGTAACTGTTTACTTCATAGCGAGAGGTGAGCCGAAGTCAAAGAACAATGCCCCGACGGGCGAGGTTACAATACAGGACTCGAGCAGAGCGACAACATCGATTCGCTGCTCTAACAGGAATGAGTTACAACGCTTGGGCAGCTCTATTTATACCCAAAAGCGATAACGGTCAAACGCAACAAGTGGGAACACGCACAACACTCTTTCCAGAGTTCGTAAGCCGTTCATAGCCTCGGGCACGTTGAGTCCGAGAGAGGGGAGAGAGGAGGACTTCGTTGCGATCGGCGGGGCCTCTGTGTCCTTGAAGAGCGTGGAGACGAGCCACGCAGGGAGCCGCCGAAGTTTTGGAAATGCGCTCAAAGCGAAGCGTCTGACGCAGCTTGTCGCCACTTGTCACCGACATGATTGCGCCTGTTTTCGAAGGCGCACGAGTGGCTTCGCCGCACAGCCGAGGAGTGATGCGGGGAAGTACTGCGGCGCTGGCCGATTAATAAGCAAGACACATATTAGAAAGGCATGAAAAAAAGAAAAAAAACTATCACCAAGATAACAAACGGTATATATGAAAGAACATAATAAGCAAGAAACGTAGTAGCAATGCATGAAGAAAAAAAGAAACAAAACTAATATTAGCAGCAGTGTATAGGCAAGAACATCATAAGCACAAAGCATATTAGTGATGCCCGGAATAAAGAAACAAAACTAAACATGGTACAACCAAGTCACATTATTCAGGTTGGGATAAGAACGCCCGCAAATTATTTTTAAATGTATACACGGTACGGCATGTTTTAATAGAGAGCGGCAGCGTATTCCAAAAGTGTATAGCCGAAAAATTAGTTGAAAACTATCCGTAGTTAGTTGTTACTTTTGGCAATAAATAGCTCATGTTTAAAGAAAATAGTGTGGAGTTACCACTAGGAAATCGGTCAGTACTAATTAACTGTAGGGGGAGGTTTCCATTAATGAAATTATAAACTAATAGGCCATGGGAATATTTAACAAGTTCTGAAACCGGCAAGATATTATGAGCACGAAGCAAGGAAACGGCGTTCGATTGGAAGTGGCTAAAGGTTATAATTCGAATAGCTTGATTTTGAATATGTTGCAGTGGAGATAAATGAGTTTTGTATGTATTTCCCCAAGATGTCTCAACGGTAACTTTTGCGCACTCGATACGGGGACACAGAAAAAGGTGACACGAACACAAGCGCAGACTAACAATTGAATTTCATTAAGAACATATGCCATATGCTATGTGACTGTGTAAGAATGCGTAGTAAAGTGAGATAAGGATGCGTTCACTAAAAAATAAACGAACTTTATAGAGCACTCTAATACCGTAAGCTGTTTTTCTTGCTATTGATGCGATATGGTTGTTGAATTTCAAGTTCTTGTCAATTTCTACGTCAGAAAATGTCACACTGTCACATGGAAAGAGTAGACCAGACTCAAGGTTAATGCAAGGACGTCCGGGAACGGTCCTTTGATGTGGCGTGAAGATCATGAAATTTGATTTGGCCGCATTAATGCTCAACAAGTTATTTTTACACCATGTCACTAAATTAGATGCATCTGTATTGAGTTTATCTACTAATGAACCAAGGCACTTATCTGATGTAAACATTGCTGTGTCATCAGCGTAAAGTATGCTGTTAGAATAATTGAGACAAAGAGGAAGATCATTAATGTAAATCAGAAACAATAATGGGCCAAGAATTGACCCCTGAGGAACACCAATATTTGTTATCTTAGTCCGAGAGTAACAAGTTGACACACATACGACTTGTTCTCTATTAAAGGAGCCATGAAGAGAAAATGCAAGTTGGTTTTATTCGAAAGATTTCGTGTTTTATAGTGCCCTCAGCGCTTGTCCGGATACAAACGGTGCTTTATTCACTGAGAAATTAAACAATTTAAGTTAAAATTTTGATTTTCCCGCTCAATCGTGCGTTTTCGTGGTCCCAAATGACATCACAGGAACCGATTGCTCTGCAGCCTAGAGTACCTTCATTCACGCATCCGCCGTACAGGGTAGAGACACGTATACGCTGGCGCCGCCATTTTCGGTTGCTCGCTCGCCGCCGAAGCAAGTCATTGTGTCAAAACCGCGCTAAAATTATCGGCGCAACGCGGTTTACTGAAGAAGTTTTAATCATATTGTCTGTTTCGCGTTGCTAGGTCTCGTGGGAAACGAAAAGAATAACGCGTTGAGCCCGTTGGCCCAATTGCGGCGGCACGGGACCGTTCAAAGGTTGTCTCCACCCTGTACAGCTGTGTTTGTTTGTTCCCGCGTTTCTTTACGTTCCGTAACCTAGATGGCGCCACCATACCGTGGCAAGCGTTTGGTTTGTTTTTGCCCGCATTTAAACCTGGCTTGTTATTGTTCTGGGAGAAAATATTCGTTCCCTGAAACAGTGCTCGCTCGACAAATGGGGTCACGTAAGACACCGTTGCTTGCGTCAATCGGCCAGTGTCGTCTGAGACAACCCCAAGCCCCGTAGTGCTGTGCAGCTAAACCAAGCATGCTGTGCGCAGTACGAACAGCAGAACGCATCAGTACTTCTATGGTTACATGTGCTTTCGTAACTTCCACTGTTTGTCCCATCATTCTTATTGCTTTGTAAAGAATGTGCCCCAAATTTAAGCGCAAATCGCTCGTTCGTCTAGTTTGTAAGCTCTACCTAATTTGCGTCTGCTTCTGCCAGCCTCCGCCAATCGCAGAGCTTAGCTCATGTGACATCATAGGTTCTGTTGCGGGAAATGAGCTGGTGGGTCGCATGACCATTCCCGTTTTTCCTAATTATGTAGCTTATTTGAGCGAAGTTTACGTTAAAAGTGGTGTCAGTATGATTCTAACGAGACAATCTTTTGAATGAACCAAAATTGTGTTTTCTCTTCATGGCTGCTTTAAGTAGGTAACTTTGAATTAAATTGAGGGTAGGGCCGGTTATACCAATCGAGTTCAGTTTGCTAAACAATATCGTATGGTTAATAGAATCAAACGCCTTTGAAAAATCAATAAACAATGCACCAAAAAATTCCCCCGCATCTACTGGCGCTTTGATTTTATCGGTTAAGGAAATTAGGGCGAGGTCCGTTGAGTAACCAGCCCTGAAACCAAACTGATACGGCGACAGGATATTAATTTTTTTAAGTACTTCATTATTCGTTCAACTAAGAGCTTTTCTATTATTTTACTAAAAAATGACAAAATGGCAATTGGGCGATAGTTAGAGGCATGGCACTTATCACCTTTCTTGAAAACAAAACTAGTTTAGCTTTTTTCAAAGCGGACGGAAATAGGCCTGTTCAACGATTCTGTATTCTGGTGAACGGAAATAGGCCTGTTCAACGATTCTGTATTCTGGTTAACGATGTATGAAAAAACACCCGAAACATATTGTGCGATAAGTTTATTGATATGACAAGAGTGGAAGTTGTCAAGGCCGGGACCAGTGTTCTTCAGGGTGCGTATGACAGCACAAACTTCCTCGGGCGTTGTAGGAAAAAGAAAAAAAAACTGTGGGGGAGGCGGGGGTTATTTGACTGGAAGATTTCATCTGAATGAGCTTGCTTGAAGGCGAAAGCATCCGCAAAAACGTTTGCTATGCCCTGTGGATCATTGTAACTAACGTTCTCAGTATTAACCATGGTCACTGGAGCGTTAGAGCGATTTCGGCCCAAGAAGGACCGTTTTGTTAGACCGTTTGCGTACATACTTCCAGAACTCAGCCGGCCTGTCAGAGGCGCTTTTTTCTAAGTGTGCAATATATGAAATGTGGTCCCGTTTATATAGGCGTTTGCAGAGAGTTCGAAAGCATCGGAAATCTTCCTTGCGCTCAAGAGATGTTGTGCTTTTAAGTTTTCTGTGTGCGCGACCTTTATGCTTTAGAGCACTTATAAGTTCAGACGAGAACCAGGGGTGATATTTATGGAGTTTAGGAGTATATTGTGGAATATATTTGCGCATACTGCTTAAGATAAGTTCCGTAAGCTGATCTACCGTATAAACCGGATTATAGGTCGACCCGGTATATAGGTCGACCCCCTACTTTGAGGTGGGAAAAGTTGAGAAAAAAAATAATTCGGCACAGAAGCGCACTCACAATGACTATATTTATTTTCGACGCCCGTCCGTCACTGCCACTCACTATGCCTGCCGAAGTCACTCGCCCGAGCTCTCAGAGTCGTCCGAGGATGACTGCTTCGCACTGTCATCTTCCATGCCATCCGGCGCGTTGCTGATGGAGCGCTTCTTGAACGCTCGTGTAACCACGTCGTCGGGCAGCGACAGCGAAAGACCCGTATAGGTCTTTTTGTTGTCGCCGGCTATCCACTCATTGTACAGTTCGCGGAGCCGGTCCGCGCATGGCCTCCGGAGCGATCGTGAGCGAAGTTCCCGGACGAAGTTCGCCACTTTGTTCTCCAACTCGGGGTGCACCGCTTGACGTCCACAGAACGATCGGTTTCGGGGGTTGCACGCGCACACCGCCAGTACCGCACACTTTTCTTCGAAAAGCCTAACTGGCGTTGCGCCGCCATATTCCCATTCTGCTCGGTGACTCAATCGCCGTCAGCTTAAACGCCGCAGCGAACTGGCGTCGACTGCCGCCACTCATCTCGGAATAGAGACGTACAGAAATGTAAGCACGGACCCATAATAGATGAGTAAAAGACGAAAAACTAGAGAAAAGCGAAATCAAATGAAGGCCTGATAGTGCGAGAGAGCAGTCTGACACAAATGGCGATGGCAACGGACTACCACAGAACTACGCTTGCACATTGTTGCCAGACAACGATTTACATTCTGCCAATGCCCGCTATATCAGACATATCAGACGAGGGGTGACTTTTGTGCAGATTTTTTTGAAAAAAATCTCGACCTATATTCCGGTTTATACGGTACTTGGTCATCAACATTGGTTTTTTCAGTTACCATTGACCAGTCAATGGAGGACAAGTCACGGTGTAAGCCAACGTAGACACCTCTTTTGAAAGCAAATATGGGCGATTTGTTGACATTATTTTGAAAGCTCTGTTTTTCCCCTGACAGAGAGAGTGTTAGGTGGTGGGTGAAATTTATCGGGACAAACAAGAAAGACGTTAGAGAGTGACACTTCAATAGGCTGATAGTTCGAAATACACAGATCTAAGATGTTACCGCAAGGATTGGCAATAGTATTAGGTTGTTGAAGGGAATTAAAAGCAAGAAAATCTAAGAGCAGGCCGCACTTATTCTCTATGTATTGATGGTAATGAGAATATTTAAGAGTGATCCAGTCAATCCCAGGGGTACTAAAATCGCCAATAACAACAATCCTGTGATTCCTATGTGAAGCTATGACATTTTCAATGGAAGAGATGATGTCATTAAAAGAGATTGGGGTAATGCTAGGCGGCACATAGAAGGATCCAATCAACAATCTTTCGCAGCGATCAAGGCTAATTTCAACCCATATTGATTCAGGAATATTTTCAATGTCCCTTTGGCGAACAGATCCCACAGAATTATCTACACCCATAAGTACGCCACCACGTTTTTGTTTGGTTGCACTTTAGTCACGTTCACTGCAGAAGGTGTTGTAACTTGACGGAAAATAATCTGATGAGGGAATCGCATTGCACAGCCAAGTTTCGGTAATAACAATGACCGGAAACGAAGACGAAATAACATTAGCGAAGAATTCAGTTGGCTTAGTTCGTAGACCACGAGCGTTTTGGTAAAAGGTACTACTACTACTACTACTACTACTACTACTACTACTACTACTACTACTAATAATAATAATAATAATAATAATAATAATAACAATAATAATAATAAGAATCAACCAGTCAATCATGTTTATTTACGTGCCCAGGAACAGCCAGAGGCCTGAGTGCTGGCGCACGGATAGTTACATAAAAACAAAATGCCAGAAACATATAGCAAGAAACAAACAAGCGACAAGACACACACAAATTGAAGTAGTGAAAATGACAGAAATAAAGCACAAGTGGAGCCTGGGTACAGGTAAAAAAAAAGATGCCTTTGTTGCTCTGCCTGTTGTAAAGGCCACACGACAGGCAGAGCAACTAAGTTTGACAGAATTACAACAAAAACAACGGCAAGAGTGTAGAGACAAATGATAAGACGAACAAATGACAGTAAGTTTCAAAAATAGGCAACTATCAGTTGGACAGACACAACCGCAGAGAAACCAAATTCTGGAAAAAAAAGAAAAAGAAGAACGACAGACATATAGATGTTTAACATACTGTATTCAACAGCGCAGTACGGTAAATTGTAAAGGATTTCTGAAAGATGCCAAGGCGTTAAAAGAAGCGGTTGTAATGATTCTGTATTCTGCGCACAGGAGAATGGTTGGAGTTGCGCGCAGCGGTCAAGAACGGGCGATGCGACCTGGTGGGCCTTTGTGGTACACTAAACTCCAAACAGTTAAGCAGGTCTGCGCAAGAAAGGTCACCATGAACAATTTTATGAAGAAATGTAAGGTCTGCACGCATGCGTCTGCAGTTCAAGGGAGGGATGGAAGGAACTATGGTTAAGTCAGAATCAGGATGAAAACTGTGATTGTGATGACGGTGCTTAAACATGGATAGAAACGTCTTGATGCCATTCCAGGCAACAGAAGCATATTATAACTGTGGTATACATACTGCATTGTATAGCAATAGAAATGGATCTGGAGAAGAGAATTCCTTTGTAATCCGACACACATTTCCAAGACTTCGGAGCGCTCGCTGGGTGATGAGCCTAATATGAGGAGAAAAAGAGACGATACTGTCGAAAAGCACCCCTAGGTCCCTAATCTCCTCAACCCTTTGCAGAGGAGCTCCCTCAATACTGTAGGAAAACAGCAGACGGTGGGTTTTCCGGCTGTACGTGACAAGCTTTGTTTTAGCGCGGTTTAAAATCAGGCAGTTTTTGCTGCACCAGACCGATAATTCCGACACATCTCTCTGCAAGGCACAGCCGTCCTGAACACCGCGAATGTGCCTAGATAGTTTCACATCATCAGCATAGAGAAGAAAAGAAGAGTGTTGACACATCATTGATAAAGATAGAAAACAATAATGAACCCAGCACGGAACCCTGAGGTACACCACTTGTTGCAGGGTAAACACTAGACTTTTTGTAGTTTACATCTACATAAAAGGACCGGTCAAGAAGATAGTTGGACAACAAGGCAACAAGGCTTGCGTCTACACCGGACGTAGCAAGCTTGTTAATTAATAACTGATGGTTCACCGCATGAAACGCCTTACTGAGGTCAAAATAAATAACGTCCAACTGGCCGTTTTCACAAACTGCAGCCGAAGCCTGTGTCATAAAGCTTGCAAGATTTGTGGCCGTCGATCGACCCGAGAAAAAGCCGTGCTGATTTGGTATCACAACGTTCTTGACGCAGGCAGCAAGAACTTTGTGCAGAGCTGACTCAAAGAGTTTTGAGGCGACACAAAGGAGTGAGATCGGGCGATAGTTAGAAATGGCTGACTTATCACCAGACTTAGATAATGGAAAAATTCGAACGATCTTCCATGCACGAGGTAATTGGCCGGTTAAGTAAGCAGTTATTATAAATGGAAGTTAAGACAGGCACAAAAATGTTGCCGTAAGCGTTCATGAGTGCTGCTGGAATTCCATCTGCACCACAGGAAAATTATGGTTTCATCCGTTGAAGGCTATCATTGACAATTTTTTCATCGAACATAAGTTTATTAAAATTAGAGTTATTAAATAATAGGCATTCGTCGTTGCCATCTGGCAGTTGAAAGACAGAATGAAAGTACTGAGCAAAACTGGTGGCAACATCCTCAACCTCTTCCCCATCGGAATTAAGCAGGCTAACGTGTTCTTTAGACGCCTTAGAACGGCCGCGTACATACCTCCAGAATTTAGCCGGTTTCTGAGACGCAGAAGCCTCTAACGACTCTATACGCCTCGAGCGCGGCCTGTAGGGGCGCCACTGAAATCCCCCTAGCGGCCCGTTTCGAAAGCAGGCGCGGGAGTCCGCGTCCCGCTCCCCAGTGCCGCCGCTGCTTTTGCGGCACGTTCACGACTGACATTTACCGTTTGCGGGCGTTGGAAATCCATGTTTATGTGGAGCAGTCACTCTGTTCGCAAATGGGGTGTGTTTACGAGAGCGCAAATGTTTCTGACGCGATCTTAGTTTGGTATATTCTGTCTGTATAAGCGCTAGGTGTGTGTCACAAGGCCAGCGTCGCGGAACCGGCGTATGATGGAGCCGATTGTAGTTACAATGACCTGAATTTACTAGCAGTCTCTCCGTAACCACCGGTTCCTCAGATGCTCATGCTACGGCTATACACTACGATTTAGATCGGTTTTGTGCGCTTACATAATCAGCGGAGCACTCATACCTGACAGCACGCCAGTTACGTTTGCCTGAGATATTGATCACCACCATTTACAAGCCAGTCTGTGTTAATTTCGGGAATATTCAACAAAAGTGCGATGGAACCGCATAATTATACTCGGGGATCAGCACACGACAGAGTCGTCTTTTCGTGAGGTGAGCGCCCGCAAACATAGCTGCTACACATATACTTTGCGAGCAGCGCGGCGACGGGCTTAGAATATAATCCGCGTCCGCGACTAATACTTCGAAATATCGTCATATGGCACAGGGAGCCAGCAGAATAAAGCAGAAACTGAAATTAGAGGGCCTTATCACATATACCACACTCTTCCAACGACACCTTTCACCGCTTGTTGAACAGCCTGTCCTCTATATACTTCCAAAAATGCGTCCGCCGTACGATTAGCTGTTCGTTGAAGTAGAAAAACAAAAGGGAAGTGAACGCGAGATTTGTGTGTGTGATTACTAAAAAGTTCATTGCTTGATTCCGCTCCGCATTTGTACACAGCGTCCCCCTCCCCTACCCCCCCCCCCCCCCCCCCCCACCGATGTCTCGCGAAATAGAAGTGCATTTCGCGTGGTCTAGTGAACCCTACCTGGCTTAAGTTTGGACGAACATCTTAAGCATGTCAGAAGTAGCACTGCATTTTTTTTTTTCATTTCCGTTAGAGCTATTATGTTTCTTTTCCGCACTTGCGCAGCAGTTATTTTTTCGTGGATTCATTAACTTGCTTTGGTTCTTGGCGTGTATGGGCACATATTTAACGACGCACAAGCTTGGAATATACTTAACATTTTCGCATGGTTTATATTCTTATAAAAGGCATAAGTTATTGTCCGGGATTGGGTAATCGCATCCCCGAAACATATTTTTCTGCGACGTACATATTCGAAACGAAGCCGCATACGTTGTCCACGCTGCAAAAAAAAAAAAAAAAGCCAACCTCTCATTTTGCCAGTATCAGGTCTAAACGAGGCGACAGCAGAATTCACTTGTGCCTGATGTTTTGGAGGTGACAGGGGTGGTATACTGCGGCCGTCTCCTACGCCCGTAACAGCGGCGACGAAGCGCGCAGAACCGCGTCCCCGGGTAGCTCTTGAAGGCAATCGCGTACTCTACGAAAACGCAGCTGCTTTTTAAGGGACCTAAACGTGCTCTTTGCCTACAGACGTCACCATAACAAGTTTTTTTAGGGCGCGAAAGGGCGAAACGAAGCGAAACAGAACCAAAACACTGCACGCGCCCCTATCAGCCACGCAGCGCAAATCCCGTCAACGCCGCGGAGAAGCGGCGGCAGGCGGCGCAGCGATCGCGAAGCTCGAGGCGTATATAGAGCTGGTGGTCACGCCGGTAGAGGCTTTTACAAAGTGAGCGATACCGACTAAACTCCGCTTTCCACTTGTCAAGACCAGAACGCTTGGCCTTTTGTGGGCGCTGTCCTTAACTTCAAGCGAACTTCGAAGTTCTTTAGAAAACCAGTGGGGAAATTTGGAATGCATAGGCTTATAACAAGGGATGTACTTTTACATGCTACTCCTGAAGATTTCGGTAAAACGTCGAACCTGTTCGTCAACATCATTAACATAACACTAGACCATTCAGCAGATGAATAGAAGGGATACAGCCCAGCATAATATCCACGCTTGAAAGCATATCGCGGGACTGCACAATTTTCAACACCGCCAGAGCGATGCTGGGTCGCGACCGAGACAGATACAATAAGAGGGGGGTGAAACTTGTCGGGGTGATTAAGGGATATTTCGGACGCACACACTTGAACTTTTTTCAAGTTCGAGAAGCACACATCTAGGACATTACCACAGAAGTTTTCTATGTGGCAGAACTGCTGCAAGGAGGTGAACGATTGAAAATCTAATAACATGCTGCATTTCTGCGCTGCATAATAATAATAATAATAATAGTTATCAATCATTCAATTTATTTTCAGTGCCCAGGGATGGCGGTGATGTCTTAGTGCTGGTACACTAACAAACATAAAAACAAACAAAATGACATGATACATACAACACGTATCACTAAAAGCACGCTGCACTAATAGAACCACAAAGAACGGTAATAACAATGATATTACACTCTATGGACGGAAGAGTTAGCCACAAATAATGTACTAGTTAAGTGAACATACAGCCAATTAGAAGATAGTGAGGTGAGGATAAAAGCTATACAAACGAGAAGTTGAATAAAATGCAGTAAAGAGCAAACAAAGGAAGGTTTCATAGCAAGATTATGTGAACGGAGTAAGACATATACTGTTAGCTACAAACAGCACTACTCAGCCCTGCACGAAACTGGGCCAGGAAGCAATTAAAAACAACCAATTTGTCCCCAAGAGAGTTGTACAAGCTTTGCAGTCGGTGGATAGGCGAGTGACGACTACTAGTTGCACCAGTATGGAATGAATAGCGCGATCGCGTGCACTTCTGGGGAACTCGGAGCATAAGCCGGTACAGAAGTTCTGGGCAGGAAATGACTCCGTGTAGTAGCTTTTGCAGAAAAAGTAGATCAGCTCGATCAGGCCTAGAACTCAAAGGAATAAGCTTAGGTAGCTGTTGTTGACTAGAGGACGAAACAGAACTGCGTCCTCGTCGGTGTTTATATATTGACAGGAATTTTTTCTGCACTCGTTCAAGATACTGGTGGTTGGACTGCCAGGTTCAATTCCAAACGACAGATGAGTATTCTAATTGGGGAAGGCAAACTGATGAGTAAAGCTTTAAAAAATGAACAGGAGAAGGGAAGTCTTTTGTAAACCTGCACAGCGCACCCAGAGAGCGGAGGGCCCGCCCGACTATCTGTCGTATATGGGGAGTGAAACTGAGGGAACTGTCGAACAGCACTCCAAGGTCTCTAACCTCGGAAACTTTTGACAGACGAGCATGATTAAGCGTTGTAAGAGAATTGGAAGGGATGTGTTGTCAGACTGTAAGGGATAACTTTGATTTTATTAGAGTTAAGAATTAATCCCCGCTCAGCCCACCAGCGCGCGAAAGATGAGATGTCATGTTGAAGGGCGAGGCAGTCCTCTGTGGAATTAATTATTTTGTAAACCTTTATATCGTCAGCATACAAATTGAAAAACGAGCTGTTAATAGAGGTAGATACGTCGTTAATGAAAACAGAGAAGAGAAGAGGGCCCAACACGGACCCCTGAGGTACGCCGCTGGTAGGAATGTAGTCGACAAATCTTTGGCCAATTATACTGACATAACAGCGTCTGTTAAGAAGATAGCTGCCCAGTAAGCCAACTAAAGGAGTATTGACGCCACAGAGCAACAGTTTTTTGAGCAACAGTGGATGAGCAACAAGATCAAAAGCCTTACTAAGATCACAGTAGACTGCGTCAATCTGGCCTCGGCCTGTGACTGCTTTGGATGCATGCGTCATAAAGCAGGTAAGATTCGTTGTCGTTGACCGCCCAGTTATCAAGCGATGCTGATCGGGTAACAACGCATTTTTTACGCACGAAGACAAAACTGTCTGTAACGAGGACTCAAAAAGTTTGGACGTGGCACAGAGGATTGGCAGAGGCTGGTAGTTCGTTGGATCTGTGCGGTTGCCTGCCTTAAAGATAGGATATATTCTAGAAAGTTTCCATGTACTGGAAATATCTTTAAAAGCTTTAAGTATGGCCGCAGGAATGCCATCATGGCCAGGCGACAAATAAGGTTTCATGAGCTTGAGGCTTTCAAATACAAGCTTCTGATCAAGAAGAACTGAACTTGCTCCACGCACGCTGTTGATAAATCGAGGTGTCTCATTGTCTCTGGGAGATGCGAAAGTGCTACCAAAAAGACTCGTGAAGGAATTGGCTACATCAGTTACCTCAGCCCCGGAAGAATCAACTAAACGATTGCGATCATCCGCGTTATTTGAATGGGAACGAATGAACTGCCAGAATTTTGAAGGGTCACGCGTTGCACTAATCTCCACGAACTCAAGGGAGGAACTATAGTCTTTTTTATAGAGCTTTTTACACGTTGAACGGTGAATTCGAAACTCTTCCTTCCACTTATCGAGGCCAGAGTCACGTGCCTTTCTATGTGCGCGATCTTTCAGCTTAAGGGGAGCTCGGAGTTCATTCTGTGCGAGTTTTTGCTCTTTGGGATAAACTGGTCCATACCATTATTTACAATTTCAGTGAAGCAGTCGACTTGCGCGTCAACATCGGAGTGGATCAAGACAGTGGACCAATCGGCAGAGGAAAGATATTGCTTGCTTTAAACCTACATAGTCACCCCGCCTAAAACAATAACGGCGAGGGGTAGAGTATGAGGATGGAGCTATGTCAGGCTGTAGGGATAGAGATGCGGAAATGAGAAGTGGAGGGTGAAATTTATCATGACGGACAACGCCAGTGTCCGAATGAAAAACTTGCGCATGTGAGATGTCAGTAAAACAAAGGTCTAAAATGCTACCACTTCAGTTCTTAGTACGATTTAACTTCTGCAAAGAAGTAAATGCGGAGAAATCAAGAATCATGCTTCACTTTCGTTCATTGTTGTAATTGTAGTGAGAAAAGGGGTGGTTATCCCATTCAACGCCTGGTGTGTTGAAGTCGTCCAAGACAAGCAGCTTGTGATTGCTGTTAAGTGTAGATGCTTGCAATATAGAAGAAAAAATACTATTGAACACCAAAGGGGTGGTATCAGGGAGAACATAGAACGCCCCAATAAGGAGCTTCTTGCCTTCGAGGAGGCGCACATCAAGCCAGACAAATTCCCCTTGTGTTTCAAGCTACGCACGTCGAACGCATAGCAGCGATCTCTCTACCGCTACAAGAACACCTCCGCTTTTTTTCTTAGAACCTGCCGAATTTCTGTCAGCACGATAAACTTGATAGTTAGAAGGAAAATACGGAGCGGAGGAAATGTCGTTTGAAAGCCAAGTTTCTGTGATAACAATGATTGGGTATGTAGAGGACAGAACATTCACGAAAAACTCAGATTTATAATGAAGCCCGCGGGCATTTTGACACAATATTTCGAAGCTAGCGTTACTTTTTGTCATCGAGTGGAACGGAGTTGGAGTTGGTGGAAAGAATCATGTCCGAATGAAGTCTACCTCGAAAGGGCTTGAAAAAACAGTCCGAGGGCCAGGTACAGGGGTCACATAAACGCTGAAAGTACATGTCATCGGCACCGACACAGAACGATGCATACGTTTCATACTTGGTCCTAAGACGGTTGCAGAATAGCGGTTCAACATTCACTTAAAGGGACACTGAAGTGAATTTTTCAAGCTCCCGTTTTTGCTTGCACTGCGTAGACTGGCTCAAATTAGCACACTTTTCATCGTTTATCCGGTTGACTAATCGATAATTATTTTACAAAACGCGAAAGAAGAAAAACTACCATGCGCGGTTTGCGGCGGCCGCACCAACTAAGCTGTGACGTTGGGAGGAGGGGGCACCGTGATTGGACGATGCCCAAGGTTAGCAATCAAACAAGTTTCGGTTTCGGTTTCGGTTCTGTAAAACAACATGTTTGACATCCGATGGCATCGTTGGATGGGCATTCTCAATATCACAGTAATCGTAGTACCGCGCTTCTGCCATGTTGTCGACTGTAAAATGCATAAGAGAAGCCTCCCAGGACGGCTTGGAATCGTAGCATTCATTGGCTGAGCCCTACGCAGTGCATGAACGCCCTCCGCGTCCCCGCAGACGCTCAAATGCATGCGCTTTTCCCCCATATTTGGAGCTTGCCTCACTCATGCCTGTATCGTAAAAAGCGTGTTCGCACCAGTCCAAGGGTCTGTTGATTCTGGCCTGGGCCCACTGCCTGCATGCAGTCGGTGCATATGGCAACAGCACGCCAACGAGAACTCGCTAGCGCGCCAGTTCCAGCCTGCGCGAGTTCTGTGGACTAGTTCGTGGAGCAATGAACGTTGCGGCCCCAAAAAAGGTGAGCCCAGTATAGAAAACATCGGCGAAAAACGAAAAAGTGAACTTATAAAAAAAAAGCATCTACACGCGGGGATTCGAACTTGTGACTGGAAGAACAACAGGGGTGACATACCTATCGCTCCAGACCAATAGACTACGGGAGGGGCGATGCCGATGATGGAAATATAAGCTGTATAATGTATAACCAGTTTACACTTCTATTTATTTTTAGTATTTGAAGCAGCTTAGGGGACTATTTGTTGTATTGCGCTCGTGCAGTAAGCGTCCCCCGAGTTTCCATAATAGCTCACGTCTAGCAATTGCATTTCGTAGACGGAAAAGCGTTCGCAGATGCGTAGTCGTGCTGCTGACCGCTGTGCTTGTTCGCCCAGAGCAAAAAAAGTGCTTCCCGCACCCTAGTTTTACGCTGTACGATAAAAATATCAGTTGATTTTATTTCCTTAGTACCTATATTGACTTCGCTGACTCTTGACCCCCTTCAAGAGGCCTTATATTTTCCTACTGGCGTACCAGTCAGCGAAGCGTCGCATGTGCGCTTGTGCAGCGCTTGTGTGAAGCGACCTTGATTTGGAGGTAGATACAGTGTACAAACTAACGAAGTAAAGAAAAGCACATTCCTCCATTCCCAAACGTGTTGTGGCGTAGTTTCAACTGATCGAGTGAATTGCGACGACCCGTCGGCGTCCGACGGACTAAACGCTGGGCCGACTGACTCGGTCGCGGAAGGTCGGTGAGCCGTGCAGTAGCGCAGCCAATTGCCAGCTCCTCTCCCGCTGACGTCACACGAAAACTCCACAGAAAATGGGCGAGCGTAAAGAGAGACGGACAGCATTTTCGAATTGATTTTTCTACTAAATAAATTCGCGTAAACGCGCTCAGAGTGGTCAAAACAGGGGCTATGGGACTCCGGACTACAATTTACGCTCGTAATCCCGCATTGTTTACAAATCACTTCAGTGTCCCTTTAAGAAAGGTGAGCTTGGAGCTGCGCCGCCGTCGTACTTGGACTTAGTTTCGACACGAAAACAAGCTTGGGGCGCTTCGGTGGATTTACAACAACCAAGGCAGTCGAGTCGGACGATCCAAGTAAGGTTGGTTCCTTTCTCTAATAATAATCAATCAACCAATCAATCAATCAATCAATCATTTATTTAACGTGCCCAGGAACAACCGAGAGGTCTTAATGCTGGCGCACAAAAAAAAAGAAACAAAAAAAACTAAGAATAACACAATAAAACAAGATGACTGTTCAGAAGAAAACTATCAGAGACACAATGCGCACAGAAATATTAGGACGATAGGACAAAAGCTTTGTATCCTCTTGAGGGTTGAGTGCTGAGAGAGGCGGGTAGTTACAAGAAACGGCCTGCTCTCTCTTGTTTGCTTCCGCGGAATCCGAAAATTAATACTATTGAGCAGTATAGGACAGGATATAGTACCTTGAACGAGCTTGAAAAGAAAGAAGAGATCGGTGCGATTTCGCCGGCAGTGAAGTGAAGGCAGTGACAATAGTTCAACGGTGTTAGAACACGAGCCAGAGTCATTTTTAACGAAGCGATGGTTGTAAACGCTTATAAATTTTTTCTGTAATAATCAATCAATCAATCAATCAATCAATCAATCAATCAATTAATCAATCAATCAATCAATCAATCAATCAATCATGTTTATAATATAAAAATAATAATATTATTTAATAATCACCAAAGAAAAGCTACAGCGAAACGGACCCATCTAAGCCAATAGCGGCTTGTGTGATGTGGCCTTTCATCGTAAGGAAGACATGCGGTCTCTTTGTAAATGTATAATATTCAACATTGAAACAGAAAAGTAATTAGTACAAATTGAATATATTTACAGGGAAACGGAGTAAAGTAGCAGCACACTCCATACGGAGCAGTAAAACTTCAGAATACAAAAAATACGAGAATTACTTATTTACATGCGACTCTAGAAGTAGAAATAATAAACACTTCAACTTTGGAAGAGAAAAGTGACGAGAAAAAAATTTACACCATCTTCCCGCGAGGGGAACCATGGGGTAGATGTGACGCATCGGGGGTTGCCGTTGCGTTTCTGTTGTTTTAGCGACGTCAGCGTGTGGATTGCTGTTGTTGTGTATCCTATTTACGCAGCATGTTCACCCCCGATGCGTCGCATCTACCCCATGGTTCCCCTCGCGGGAAGATGGTGTACATTTTTAACCGAGCGCAAGCTGCGCGCTAACGCACAGCTGACACGGCGACGGGAGCGAGCGCAGCCGAGCGCAAGCTGCGCGCTGACGGTGCTGACGCACAGGTGGCGCTGCGGTGAGAGCGGCGGAGCGCGCAGCTGCCGCGGCGAGGAGAATGGGGGAGGGATGCGGACTACGCCGCGACAACGACGCAGGACAAGGTGAGCTAAAGAGATGCGTTGCATCTAATAGAACTTACATTCACAGTGAATCGAAGCAGAGCAATCGTATACTCTAAACAGTAGTGAAAGCAGACCACCATGCAATAAAACGAGAATATATACGTACATTTTACTCTTGGGACAGAAGCAATAAGAATTTCAATTCAGAAAGCGATTTCACAGAAAAAGTATCATCGTGCAAGTTGTTAAATATCTTTGTGATGTATACACATTGTCTCGCTGCTCCATATCTAGTTGAGAGGCGCGGAACAACAAAGCGTGTTTTTTTGCGCAGCTGACGCGGGGCGATATGAGGGACCTTAAATTCATCCGCCCAGTAATGGCGCAGTACTACAGTAGAAGTGGATAAAGATTTAAATGAATGAAAACCAAGTTCGGAAAAAAATGTCTTTGCCCAAAGATGCAGTTCGATTGTAAGCCACACTCTTTAATATATTTTTTAACAGGTTATCAATTCGGTCTTGCCAAACTTCGGAGCAGAAACCGAAAACCGTTATTCCATATCTTAAAACACTTTTTCGGTTGTCTTTATGACTGTGTGTTTTCTTTTGTCGCGATGCTGCTGTTGGGCAAAAAGGGGGCTGCGGCCTCGTCAAGCTGTCGATGACAGCTTTTTTCCGCGGTTCTTTTTTCTGTATATGTGTTTATGTACCTGTATCTGTGATTATGTAACAGAAATAAAGTTTCATTATTATTATTATTATGTTTTGGGGACATTTTTACAAGGCCTTTTCGATGAATGAACATACCATATTACATGCACAGTTAAGCACCCACACGTTCCAGTGCAAGGCGATTTCGGTACAAACAGGTGCATGATTCAGGAATCGATGATAGGAAAAAAACATAGTGAACAGTTGCAATCAATTACCGATTTTTTACGTTATTAATATTGTCTTTATCCCAGCATAATCATAGGTGCACTCAATTTCTTCGAAACGATTCCTCCACTAATTGTATATTAAAGACGGTTCCTCAAACACGTTGTATTGATTTGTGTTTGGGGAGTATCTCAAGAACATATTTTCCTTGAAACGGTGTCTGTTCTCTTATTGTAATATTTACGCGTAATTATGAATCCGGATATTTTTTAATGATTGAAATTGTAGTTATTTATTAAGTATCGTTCCTCAATCCTCTTTCATTTATTTACCTTTCTTGTAAATGTTCTTTGAATGGTAGCGCTAACGACTGAAACAAATTACTGAAACTGCGAATTTATGATGACTTAGTTATGCCCTCCGTTTATTTTTTTTAATTGCGAAATGTATGCATACACGGCTCAGACCTAATTGTAGCCTGTGCAAAATCAATACCACTTCAATGGTGAAAAATATTGCAGTCAATTCGTTGTTGCTTTCACACTTAGGCATTTAAAGAGCGCAAGTAGTTCATGAACCGATTATTCATGGATTCTAGTAACCAAAAGCAAACCGATAAACACAACGACCACCCAATCCCAAGAAATACAAGCACGCGCGGTTCCTCTCTTTGGATGTAATGGCTCATTGGATCTAGGGACTCGGATGGATCTCTTGACTCGTTGGATCTATTGGCGCGTTGGATCTAGTGACTCGGTTGTACCTCATGACTCGTTGGATTTTCTGACTCGCTCATCACGTGACCTAGTGGATCTCCCGACTCGTTGGATCTAGTGACCATAAGCGGTTGAGAGCCGGACGTCGATGAGTGAAGTCGTCCGGCGTTTGGGACGGAGAACCGGCACGTGGCCGGAAGCGTTGTAAGTGAGGTGTGCAACTTTTGCTGTGTGTTGTAGCCAAAGCCAGTGTGGTTTGAGAATAAACAGCGAAACAGCCTTCCATCCTGCAACGAGTCCCAGTGTCCCCTTAGGGGTTGTCAAGAACCCGAAGAAAAACGTGACTAGCTGTATCACAACAAGGATGAACCGGGTCATGTAACCGCTTCATTGAAGACACTGTGAATAAAAAGAAACCTGACCATGACTAATTTTATATCTCCCTCAAAACGCTCCCTCAAACAAAACACATGTCAGCCGCCTGGAAGCTCTCGGTCGCGGAGAGAAAGCTTTCACGTGTTCTCCCTTTGGTTCGCTTATCCCCACGAAGAAGAGGGCTTCACTCGGCCGGCAAAAAATGTTCGGTACAGGGCACTGTATACATAGAGCACAGGGCGCATCAGCCTACGCGGAGTTTCGGATCGGGTGTACACCCTCGGGCTTTGGAAGATGTGTCAAAATGCCAGGTGGTCCGACTTTTGAAGAAGTTATCTGCTTGCCACTGCGTACCACTTTCGGACGGCTAAACGCGCTGCGTTTTTTGTTCGCTTGTTTGAAGGCCGGCAGGCTATGCTAGAAGTTGGAGCAGCTGGTTGTCTCTCCGCACGGATTTCGTTTCTTTATACCTGCACACACACACCAACACACACAGACGAACACAAAAAAATGGGAGGAGGGGGGGGCAGAATGGAAGCTCGCTTTTTTCTTTTTTCCGCGCCGTCCCTTCTCATTACTTCGATACAGTCGCGACACACTCACTGGCTCTAATGGTGGAAGAAATCGAGTTGTCATAAGTCGACAGGTGCTGGCACAAACGTTACATTTGGTCGTTAATTAGGCGGGAAAATTTAATTAACCCAGGGTGAATGCCTTCAAGCTAACGGCGCTTG
Organism: Haemaphysalis longicornis; assembly: GCF_048455015.1. Classification (NCBI taxonomy): domain Eukaryota; kingdom Metazoa; phylum Arthropoda; class Arachnida; order Ixodida; family Ixodidae; genus Haemaphysalis; species Haemaphysalis longicornis. The sequence goes on from NW_027526203.1 coordinate 5,801,690, forward strand.
TTTGTTTGTTTCTGGTATCATCGGATGTCTTTTTCCAGGACCTTTCCGTGTACAACTTGTCGGTGCGAAGATATCAATGAGCGGCAGTCACTGGAAATTCGGTTTATGCTTTTGCTATCAGAGTCCTTCAATGCTTTACTGGTCACGAAACTGCTCCGTAACTCATTGGGAGAGCTTCATATGCTGCATTTGGCCGCCGCACGGTGGCGACACCATCTCACTGAGGTCACTCCTCGGGCGGCGTTGCGCTGGCTCGAACGGCGGAGACGCGGCGAGTTGTGTTTGCTTTGTGCGGAAAAAAAATCTAACCTGCATCTCGCGGTGTTGTGGTGCGACTTTAACACGTGTTGCGTCCCGGGATATCGTCCCTTGTACAAAGATACAACAGAAAATGTTTCCTTGTTCTGTTTACCGAGCGACGGGGAGCTGCGTGAGAAATGGAGGCGCGCCATTTCAAGGCAGGCAACGGGAGATTTCAGCTTCGAGTAAAAATGTGTGACAGTGTGTGGAAATGCACTGTATGTGAGAATGAATCCTTTTGAGAGCATCCTGGACCTAGAGTTGTACAAGACTAACTTAAAGCCAGATTTTTGTCAGATCAGTCAGGTAGTAGCGGTGCTTCATTACCCGTTTACAAACTTGTATTACCTTGCGCTCAGGCTCGCGTGTAAAAAAAGCTTTGCGATGTCCTGGTGGTTTTACTTTTCATATTTCCGCGAATTATCCCTTGGGGTTCGTTTTTTTTTTTTGTAACCACACGTGGCCGCTTCCGGTTTTTCTTATCTGGCAGCGCCCGTTTGCTCTTTTTGTCGTACGTTGCGTCAGGCAATATTGTTTGATATTGAAATGGTGTCACCTTGTCACTAACTTGATTTTTTGGTTCGATAATGTTCTCGATCCTGTTTCCATAGATCTGAATTTAATAACGTTCCGGGAATGATGCATGCATAGCAAACGCCACACAACTCACTTTATCGACGTTTATCTGTGCACGTCACGCTGCGGAGTGCTTCTTCGGCGTTTGTGTTTCATTCTAGTCTTTTGTAGAGCAGGAGGCCGCTTTAATAAACTTCATTGAGAAAATCTTTGCGTCGTTCTTGGCTACGTGGCAATATTGTGTTTCCTCCGGTGTGCTGCACATCTCAGCGCGAAAAAATAATTTTTTTTAACGCTGGACCACGCTCTTTCGTCTCCCTTCGTAATATTAAAATTTTTTTGTTTCGTGTGATAAAGTCAGTTTTATTGTTTTTTTTCGCGTCCTTTTTTGCAAGGATTGCCAAGCGTGGAAGCGGAAAGACACATGGTGCAACATATATCTTTTCGTGTTTTGATCCTTCGCGTTTCTGCAGCGTTTTTAGAGGTTCTCAAGTATGTACCCACTCATCGAAACGACAATACTATTGGGCTATCTTTTTTAGCGTTCTGTGCATTCCAGAGCAATCAAAGGATTCATTAAGCGTAGTCTGAACGACGCGTACTTGGTTTCTTTCAGTTTTTTTATTGTATTATCGATAGGCCCGCAGCAGTCCGTGACTACGGAGCTACCATATGTATGGTATTTACAGCTTTACAGCTTTTACAGCTTTACAGCTATTTACAGCTTTACAGGAAGCAATAGAGATTTAAAGATCCGTAAACACGACGGCGCAGCGCTTGTGCCAGAGGACGCAGAAGCCGTTGCCGTTCGCGGTAATTTACTTCGAAAAATAAAACACCATTGAAGGCAAGTGATATACACAATGGCGGGACTATTCATCGCTAACTACTACGAAAAGAAGCACACTTAATCATCGCGCAGACACCAAAAGCAGCGAGAGCTTGCACGCCAAGAGCTGGCCAATATGCCGCACGCGCTGCGGCTGGATGCCCTTCGTGCGGCGGTGGCGCCTGTAGTGGCGCCCGCGTTACCTATATGAAACGAGCGCCGATGTTTCGTGACCAGTAAAGCATTGAAGGACTCTGGTACTATGTATTCTTTGCCCCACCAACGGCAGGGCTTGCTACTTTAGATGGATATGAATATGGCGAGACGAAAAAGGAAAACAAAGGAGTAAAAAAAAAGAACGAAAACAGGCAATACTTTCGAAGCCTTGGTGATAAACTGCGGATAAATCTAGGAAACACCCACAGTAGCTATTGTATAAATGCGCGCGAAGATTGATTGACAATAATATTGACAATCGACCTTTTTCCTGTAGCGATCTGCGCATGCGCGCCATGCCGGTCCCGTCTTCTCAGCAGTCACCCCGGGCAATACAAACAAAAGAGCACTGGAAAGAGTCGACTGCTTTCTAGAACAACTAGGGCTGCACCTTTCTATCCCTGCTTTTAAGTGCGAATGCACTTTATAAGCGACCCCAAACCTTCCACCGGCGGCGGCGGCGGCGGCGGCGGCGGCGTCGGCGGCGGCGTCCGCAGTCCTCCTCTCTATATATAAAAAAAAACAGCACCCGGCGCCAGGTTGCGCTCCGAGGACTTTGCGGCCGCAGCGCGACGCTCTACCGACTAAGCCACGGACGCGACGCTGATATCAGTGTTAGTAACGCGCCTTATATCTTTAACGCAGTCCTCCTCTCTATATAAAAAAAAACAGCATCCGGCGCCAAGTTTCGATCCGAGGACTTTGCGGCCGCAGCGCGACGCTCTACCGACAAAGCCACGGACGCGACGCTGATATCAGTGTTAGTAACGCGCCTTATATCTTTAACGCATTCAAACTACGTCGTCAGCGGCGTGCGTTGGCGACTCAGCGGCGTTATAGCGGCTTGATAACTGCGTGGTGTACACGTGATACTACAAACCCGATGGAAGAGATGGAAGAGAAGGCGGCGAGGCGGTGGGCTGCGGGGGCCGAGCGCAAGCGCCGCAAGCGGGCCGACAACCGTGCATTCGCACTTTGACATTCTCCCCCTCGGGGAAATGCGGGGGAATTTTTTCGACAGCAGCAGATTAGTCTCGCGTGGGGGGATTAGTCTGGGGGAGGGGGGGGGGGGGGCACTTTTTCGGTCGCCTTCTTGTGAAAGGAACGGGCGAAGGGTGGGTTTGGGAGAACGAGCGAGTCGCGGCAGCGAAGTCACTGCAACCAAACCACCCCATTAACGCATCCACCCGTGTACTACAGCGAAGAAAATCGGTTTGCAATGGTTCAGGGACAGCCACAACCCCCCCCCCCCCCCCGGGCATCGGAGGTCAAAGAGAGGGCACCTAGCCTTTTTTTTTTTTTTCTCGCAAAACCCACCCCGGTCCCGGTCGCTTTCTCAGTCGTGGGTCAATGGCGTAGCCTGGTGGCAAAATTTGAACTACATTCAAGATGGCGGGTGTGGAACCGCCACCTTAATTTCGTGCGCGCCGGAGCGCAGGACCCTGTTCACTCAGACAAACGCCATGCAAATATCTGTACATAAAGTTTCTTTCTTCGACCTACTCGGCCCCAATGCTTGCCCCAACTCCGGTTAAACAACCGCCATCACCGGTCACGCTACCAGATCCGCAACAGAAGCGAGACACAATAAATGTAGCCATCAAAATGAAATGTAGCGACCATCAAAATGAAATGTAGCGACCATCAAAATAAAATGTTTCACGAATGGTATTGCGAGAAAAATGAAAAAAAAAAAGAGCAATGTATGGACAAAATTTATGCGAAGGGATAATACTGTACCCAAGCTAAACTGATGCTCATTGCTTAGTTGCGCCAAAAACGAAAAATTCAGTTAATACATGCATACATACATACATACATACATATGGTATGTAATTCTTATTGTTTCTACAGATTTTATACAGAAAAAAGTCAGCAGAAAAGCAAAAAAAAAAGAAGCACTACAAACAAGAAATAAGTGATTAGTGAGACAACAAGGAACCCACTTTTGGGTTCCTTGTTCCGGGTTCCGGGTAATTAATATAGAATCAGGGTGGTTTTTTGATGTGCATAGCCCTCAAAGTTTTGCGCAGCGATTGCATTGATTAATAATAATAATAATAATAATAATCAATCAATCAATCAATCAATCATGTTTATTTACGTGCCCAGGAACAGCCATAGGCCTGAGTGCTGGCGCACGGGTAGTTACATGAAAAACAAAATACAAGAAACATATAGCAAGAAACAAACAAGCGACAAGACACACACAAATTGAAGTAGTGAAAATGACAGAAATAAAGCACAGGCGGAGCCTGGGTACAGGTAAAAAAATAAAAAAAGAAGATGCCTATGTTGCTCTGCCCGTCGTAAAGGCCACACGACAGGCAGAGCAACAAAGTTTGACAGTAATACAACAAAAACAACGGCAAGAGTGTAGAGACAAATTAAGAAACGAACAAATGACAGTAAATAGTTTCAAACATAGGCAACTATCAGTTGGATAGACACAACCGCAGAGAAATCAAATTCCAGAAAAAAAAGAACGACAGACATATCATAGGTGTTTAACATACTGTATTCAACAGCGTTGTACGGTAAACTGTAAAGGATTTTTGAAAGATGTCAAGGCGTTCAAAGAAGCGGTTGTAACAATTCTGTATTCTGCGCACAGGAGAATGATTGGAGTTGCGCGCAGCGGTCAAGAACGGGCGATGCGACCTGGTGGGCCTTTGTGGTACACTAAACTCTAAACAGTTAAGCAGGTCTGCGCAAGAAAGGTCACCATGAACAATTTTGTGAAGAAATGTAAGGTCTGCACGCATACGTCTGCAGTTCAAGGAAGGGATGGAAGGGACTATGGATAAGTCAGAATCAGGATGAAAACTGTGATTGTGATGACGGTGCTTAAATATGGATAAAAACTTCTTCTGCACACGTTCTATTAATTCACTACTAGATTTGGAGATGCCGTTCCAGGCAACAGAAGCATATTCTAACTGTGGTATACATATTGCATTGTATAGCATTAGAAATGGATCTGGAGAAGAGAATTCCTTTGTAATCCGACACACATTTCCAAGGCTTCGGAGTGCTCGCCGGGTGATGAGCCTAATATGAGGAGAAAAAGAGAGGGTACTGTCGAAAAGCACCCCTAGGTCCCTAATCTCCTCAACCCTTTGCAGAGGAGCTCCCTCAATACTGTAGGAAAACAGCAGACGGTGGGTTTTCCGGCTGTAGGTGACAACCTTTGTTTTAGTGGGGTTTAAAATTAGGAAGTTTTTCCTGCACCAGACCGATAATTCCGACACATCCCTCTGCAAGGCACAGCAGTCCTGAACACCGCTAATGTGCCTAAATAGTTTGACATCATCAGCATAGAGAAGAAAAGAAGAGTTTGTTAACACTGTTGAAACATCATTGATAAAGACAGAAAACAATAATGGACCCAGCACGGAACCCTGGGGTACACCACTTGTTGCAGGGTAAACACTAGACTTTTTGTAGTTAACATCTACATAAAAGGCCCGGTCAAGGAGATAGTTGGACAACAAGGCAACAAGGCTTGCGTCTACACCGGACTTAGCAAGCTTGTTAATTAATAACTGATGGTTCACCACATCAAACGCCTTACTGAGGTCAAAATAAATAACGTCCAACTGGCCGTTTTCACAAACTGCAGCCGAAGCGTGTGTCATAAAGCTTGCAAGATTTGTGACCGTCGATCGACCCGAGAAAAAGCCGTGCTGATTTGGTAGCACAACGTTCTTGACGCAGGCAGCAAGACCTTTGTGCAGAGCTGACTCAAAGAGTTTTGAGGCGACACAAAGGAGTGAGATCGGGCGATAGTTAGAAACGGCTGACTTATCACCAGACTTAAATATTGGAAAAATTCGAGCGATCTTCCATGCACGAGGAAATTTACCTAAAAGTAAGCAGTTATTATAAATGGAAGTTAAGACAGGCACAAAAATGTTCCCGTAAGCCTTCATGAGGGCTGCTGGAATTCCATCTGCACCACAGGAAAATGATGGTTTCATCCGTTGAAGGCTGTCATTGACAATTTTTTCATCGAACCTAAGTGTGTTAAAATTAGAGTTATTAAACGATAGGCGTTCGTCGTTGCCATCTGGCAGTTGAAAGACAGAATGAAAGTACTGAGCAAAACTGGTGGCAACATCCTCGACCTCTTCACCATCGGAATTAAGCAGGCTAACATGTTCTTTAGACGCCTTAGAACGGCCGCGTACATACCTCCAGAATTCAGCCGGTTTCTGAGACGCAGCAGCCTCTAACGATTCTATATAGAGCTGGTGGTCACGCCGGTAGAGGATTTTACAAAGTGAGCGATACCGACTAAACTCCGCTTTCCACTTGTCAAGCCCAGAACGCTTGGCCTTTTTGTGGGCGCTATCCTTAAGTTTAAGCGAACTTCGAAGTTCTTTAGAAAACCAGTGGGGAAATTTGGAAGGAACAGGCTTATAACAAGGGATATACTTTTCCATGCCACTTCTGACTATTTCGGTAAAACGTCGAACCTGTTCGTCAACCTCATTGACATCCAAAACACTAGACCATTCAGCAGATGAATAAAAGTGATACAGCCCAGCATAATCTCCACGCTTGAAAGCATATCGCGGGACTGAACAATTGTCAACACCGCCAGAGCGATGCTGGGTCGCGACCGAGACAGAGACAATAAGAGGGGGGTGAAACTTGTCGGGGTGCACAAGGGATATTTGGGATGCACAGACTTGTACGTTTTGTAAGTTTGAGAAGCACACATCTAGAACATTACCACAAGAGTTTTCTATGCGGCAAAACTGCTGCATGGAGGTGAACGACTGAAAATCTAATAGCATGCTGCATTTCTGCGCTGCATAATGGTTTTTGTGCTCAAAGGAAAGACTGTTCCAGCGAATACCTGGGGTGTTGAAGTCTCCAAGTATGATGAGCTTATGGTTGGAGTGTGCATTTGAGACATTTTCTATGGATGTGAGTGTTCGATTAAATTCAGAAGGTAATACATCCGGGGATATATAGAATGCACCGATGAGTAGCTTCTCGCCCTTCGTGAGGCCTACCTCAAGCCAGACTGATTCGTCTAGGGTCTCGAGGTCAGCACGCCGCATGCACTGCACTGAATGATCAACGGCAACGAGAACCCCGCCACCTTTTTGTTTAGGTCCAGTTAATTTTCTGTCGCTTCTAAAGATTTGGTAGTTAGAAGGGAAATAGTCGGAAGACGAGATATCATCGGAAAGCCAGGTTTCAGTAATGACAACAGCAGAAAATTTAGAGCATACAATATTTCTAATAAATTCAGAGGACTTAGTTCGTAGACCTCTAGTGTTTTGATAGTATATGTCGAAACTCTCGTACTTACTGATCATTTTCAGTTATTTCAGAGCTGTAATAATAATAATAATAATAATAATAATAATAATAATAATAATAATAATAATAATAATAATAATAATAATAATAATAATAATAATAATAATAATAATAATAATAATAACAATAATAATAATCAATCAATCAATCAATCATTTATTTGCGTGCCCAGGAACAGCCGGGGGGGGGGGGGGGCTTTGTGCTGGCGCACGGAAACAGAAACACACGAAACATAATGTACACATCTCTCAAATACAAAATAAAATACAAAATACAAAAAAAAAGTTACGGAATGAAAGTAATTTAAGTGCATGAACTCAAAGATAAAAGACAAATGCAGAATAAGAGAAGTTGGCAGTTACGCCAATACAAACTCACAGACATGTTTGCGAAACAGAGTAGGGCAATCATTAAATATATCAAGGTAATCCGAGTACCGATTGTACGTGCATTGCAGTCGGAACACAGGGCACAAGACACGCAGACAATTGGGGTTGCAAAAGGTATCATGTTTCCTGGTCCACTTTTGCGGCACATAAAGACGAACATGTTGTAGCAGCTCACCACAAGACACTATGCCGTGCATAATTTTAAAGAGGAAGAGAATATCAGCCTTGTTCCGCCTGGAAGTTAAGCATGATAGCGTCAATGAAGAGGGCGATCCAGGGTTATAATTACTACTATCGCCAAAGCGATGGTTGAAGATAGATATGAACTTATTTTGGACCCTTTCTACTAGCTTACGGTTTGTTTTGCTCGTGCTGTTCCAGACAACAGATGCATATTCAAGCTGAGGACGACATATAGTTGTGTAGAGCTTGAGAAGAGAAATCGGCTCCTTGAACTCCTTGGACACGCGACAGACAACGCCAAGCGATCGAAGAGCTCTACGAGTAATTACCTGAATATGTGGAGAGAAGCTCAGTTTACTGTCGAAAGTGACGCCTAGGTCATTAACCTCTACCACACGTGGGAGTAATTCACCGTTGATGTTATAGGGAAACAAGATGTTGTCAGTCTTTCTTGTGTATGTCATTACCTTAGTTTTAGATGTAATAATGAGGAGTTTGTTGCATGAGCACCAATGCGAGAAGGACGAGATTGCTCTCTGGAGAGCGGAACAGCTGGCAGAGTTGGAAACAGATTTAAATATTTTTACATCATCGGCATATAAAAGAAAATTACAATCATTAAATATTGTCGCGACATCATTTATAAAGATTGAGAAGAGAAGTGGCCCGAGAACTGAGCCCTGAGGGACACCACTGTTGACCTCATAGGAAAGAGAAGACTGTCCATTTACATGCACGAAACATGACCTATCACATAGATAATTGCATATAAGAGATATCAGGGATGGTTGTATATCAAGCTCAGATAGTTTTTTGGCTAAGAGCTCGTGGCAGACGACATCAAAAGCCTTGCTTAAATCAAAGTAGACTACATCAAGTTGACCTCTCTCTTGCACAGCTTCCGAAGCATGCAGCATGAAGTTGACGAGATTGGTAGTGGTCGATCGGCCCGCGAAAAAACCATGCTGTTCAGGTATTAATGTAATTAAGGTAATTAAGGTAATTAAGGTAATAATAATAATAATAATGAAGTGACCCGCCGCGGTGGCTCAGCGGCTAAGGCGTTATGCTCCAGAGTCCGAGGTCGCGGGTTCGAATCCCGGCCGTGGCGGCCGCTTTTCTGATGGAGGCGAAAAGCAAAAACACCCGTGTGTATGTGGTTTCGGTGCACGTAAAGTCCCCAGGTGGTCAAAATTAATTCGGAGCCCTCCAATACGGCGCGCGCCTCATCGCCTGGGTTGCGTCGGCACGTTAAACACCACAATCCAATAATACTGACCCACATGGTTTGGGCCTGCCATCTCAAACCCCAGTCCGCCAACCCCGGATTCCACATCAGTAATTCCGAGCAGTGGGAGGCCGCGCTGCTCAGCTGCATTCCCGAAGTACAAGCTGCGGTCATCCAGCTGGCGGAAGACGCCGCCAGGGTCCATGGGCTGCTGGCCGCCGTCTGACGAAGCGCCCACCCGGAACCTCCCTCTCGGGTGGTTACGCTCAGCAAAGATGACAAATAAAGTTTTATCTCTCTCTCTCTCTCATTCACTCACTCACAAATACACGCGCACGCACGCACGCACGCGCGCACGCGCGCTATGTTAGATCGCGCACAACTGCTCTCGTGTCCTGCTTTAGCTTATAATCATGCGCGCACCAAATGCAGAGTGTATGCCTTGATACCGAAGCAACATAATGCATGTATTGGTGTATTAATAAGGCGGAATAATGCATGTATTGGTGTATTAATTGCATAAAACACGTGTGCTTTCATGTCGACCCTTGCCCTTAGTTTCATTTGTTAATCGGCTGCAAATAATTCTGATATCATCACAGTTGCCTTATATCTTTACAGATTCGCAAAATAATAAGCAACTGCTAATTTTTAGTTCATCCTACAGCGCCCGCACATGCTAAGCACTTTCCCCCTGGAAATACCAGACGTTTATGCGCGTCGACCAGATCGGCTGTGCCGGATTAATTCATGTGCCAATTTTTCAACAGATCCATCCACACAGATGCAGTAGGGCGGTTATTCGTTATGTGGACAAAACGAAAACGTTGCATTTCAGCAAGAAGTTTATTGCATTCGCCCAAGTGCTTGCATGATTTTATGCCAGTCTTACTAATGTGGTTTGCAAGGAGGCATATGTCAAGGCAAGCTGCAAATAAAAATGCGACAAAATAGACAAACCGTGGTTCTGACGCCGGGTGAAACTATATCGGCCTAGGTTGAGGGTCCTACTCTTAGTGACACGCGAGGATATTATTTTCTGGGGTTGGGGAGGCGATAGGGGGTTCAAAAGGGTGAATCCTACACTCTGTGAGGTTGTGTGGGGGTTGTTCCACGGCTGTTTGCAACTTGCTCATTCATCAACAACACGCTCGACATATGGACAGCGGCAACGTTAGCTTTTCTATCGACGCCAGAACACACCCCTCACAAAAATAATAGAAAGATTGAAACACACGAGACCATCAACTAAAGCCATTTTTACGTTTGTTTGGCCTGCTTGCACTATATAGTAGTCCCTTTAGTCGGACGGCAGAAGCCTAACGCATTACCGGTGACAGTGAACAGAATTTTTTTCTTTTCAAACGTGGTTATAATTAAAACTACCATAAGCTCCTGTTTCGAGTCAGTGCTCGTCCTTGTTGCGTTTTTTCTTAGCTCGTACATGGTCAACCACAGTTGGGGGGTGCGTTGAAACGTAGGAATGCTACTATTTATAGTTCTTTTTATGTAAATAATTCGCATACTTGCAAATGCTTTAACATATTCGTGTTTGGCTTGCAGAGCAAATTCCTTATAATGGAAATTCATAAATTGAAAAAAAAATTGAAAATTACCCAAATGTAGGGTCTTTTTTCTCGGAATCTGAACAAGCTAGCAAGTTGAAATTTTTTAGTGTTCTTCGTCTATCTTTGTTCAATCCTCTAGGAAATTCGAGTTTATGTGGTGAATGTGGTTCAAGTTGGCGAAAGCACCCTACTGCAGGTAACGCATTTTGTTATATTTTGAATGCCAATTAAACAACAGGCCGTCTTCAAAAATTTTCAAACTTTCGCAAGTTAAAGCCAAGAATTATCTCGATCACCCACAGCAAAGACGTTGCATTAGTTTTGTTGTTTTGCAGCTGGAAAGCGCCAGATATGGCCTTGTTAAAAGTACTGTGGAGACATTCCAGTGGTTTGGAACAAGCTTATGACCGCAGTGCAGGGCGAGAAATGGCCGTTACAAAGAGAAAACCATTGAATAAACATTTCGCTGAGCATGCTTCGTTGAAATTGGACGGGGATAGAGCACATTACACCTAAACCTCATGTGGAACCTCCGGCTTCCGAGCCCATGTTTGGCCGTGTGCAAAATTATCTCAAGCGCGCAATTCCAGACCGGGCCTTTATAAAACCACTGGGCTTTAAATGGTTGCCGTAATGTTTTGCATGTAACAAAACTAAGCCATGGAGTGAAACAAAAATGTCTTTAATGAACGAAGGTTGCAAATCATCCTTACGTTTGAACTACATGCATTTCAGTTGTCTGATCTGGTACTCACGCTCTCTTCAAACTTCAGGAATAGCACCCGTGTTCAATTGTCGGCTCACTGAAAATTTGAGTATACGTGAACAGGTTCCCGAAGATCTCTGTGGCAGCACATGCTACTGCCGAGCACTTAGCACCAAGGAGGCCGTACGGCTTCACTGTGGTTCGTTTGAGCATGAAGCAGGAGGGCAGTGAGGCTGATTCAAGTGGTCAATAGCGGATTAGCGGCAATCAAAGCGTTTTAGATGCCTAGAGTCTCAGGGTGGCAGCCGCCTGTCTAGTGACCTTACATAGAGGCCAGGGTGTACGTGCTCGTTTGTAGGCTGAACGGGATCTTTGTTCCAGTGTCCAGATCTTTAATTCACGCTGCGGAAGTTTTTGCTTAAGACCATGTTTTTATTCCCTCTTGAATAAGCGGCACCAAGTACGCGCTCCTCCCAACACTTAAGGCTATTGAGCCTCCTGGGGCTCGGTGGTATGTGTGAACCGCCGCAGGCGATGATCATGCAGAAACTGTTAGCGGAGCGGCTTTTTTAAAGGAGCCATGAAGAGAAAACACAAGTTTGGTTGATTCAAAAGATTGCCTCGTTAGAATCATACTGACACCAATTTTAACGTAAACTTCGCTCAAATAAGCTACATAATTAGGAAAAAAGGGAATGGCCATGCGACCCACTAGCTCATTTCCCGCAACATAACCTATGATATCATACCAGACAGCTCTGCGATTGGCGGAGGGCGGGAAAAGCAAACGCAAATTAGGCAGAGCTTGCAAGCCTGCCGAACGAGCTATTTGCGCTCAAATTTAGGGTACATTGTTTTTAAAGCCCTAAGAATGGTGGGTCAAACAGTGGAAGTTACGAAAGCACACGTAAACATAGAAGTACCGATGCGTACTGCTGTTGGTACTGCGCGCACTATGCTTGGTTTAGCTGCACAGGACTGCGGGGCTTTGGGGTTGTTTCAGACGACACTGGCCGATTGACGCAAGCGACGATGTCTTACGTGACGGTATTTGTCAAGCGAGCACCATGTTTCACGTTCTACTCCTCTCCGTCGAAACCGCGCGAGGTCGAGCGGCGATAGCGCTGGATTCAGTTGGTCCGACCGGCGAGGCAAGCAATCGGACTTCTCGTTGCAGCGAATCTTGACGTTGCGAACTTTTGCGCGGCTAAGCGCGGAGAACAATGAGTTTACGAATATTTATTAAATCCACAGCCCAGACTGCCCACCATGGCAGCCCACATTGAAATGCAGTGCGCTTTTGGAGGGTAAAGGGGTGACCGGTAAAGGTGTGACCGCAACGGGTAAACGGGTGTAACCGAACGGGTAAAGGGGTGACCGCATGCAGCGGCGAGCGACGTAAAAACCCTAACTCGTCGGGTACAGCTAGCAGATAGTGTGCGCGACAGCGACAGGCTAAAAAATTATACACGGGCCCCCGGGGTCGACGACAGCGGCAGGCGACGGGCCGTCGCTGTCGCTCGTTTTGTGCCGATCAGCAGCGGCCCACAAGCGAGCGGCAGTGACGAGCGATGACGACGGAGAGCATTGGCGGCAGTTTATTAACTTTTTTTCGTTTGTCACTTTCGCCCACGCTGTTTGTTGTACACATTGAGTTACGCACGTTTTTCATGTCGCTTGTCATCGTAGCTGTATGTAGTTACCTTTCAAAAACATGCACCGTCAGGCATACGTTCCATTCTTTTCCTCATCGGCGTACCACTGTGTAAAGCCTTATGATGCTTGATCGTCGGTGGAGCAATTCGAGAGGTCAGCCCTTAGTGCGCTGAACGAAGTCGTTGTGTTAGTAATCTGCACGCCCTTTTTAGTGTACCACTGCTGTGCGAAACCCCCTCCTCTTTTTTTTTTCCGGATCGCCCCGTCGTGACTACAAAGTGTGGTGAGTGGCCGAACGATGGCGCTACCTGCGCGGAAGAATCAAAACAGGCCACGACAGCTGCCTTAGTCACCGATCGCCTCAAAAAGCAGTTATTGCGAAAATAAAGCTCCACATGCGGGAAAGGGGATTATAATGCGGTAAAAAGTTGTGTTAGGGTTTGTCATTCGCAATTGTAGATAGCGGCGATCAAATATCCGCCACGATGCTATGCCTAAGCTTCCCAACACCCGAGACGACCGGAGCAACGCAGGCTGGTGCGGGTTGGTGGGGAAGCCCCTCTAAAACTCGCCGCGCGCAAGTCCGGTGCGTTTGGGTTTTTTGCATTTGAAGGAGCTTCTTTCTGTCTACTTGCAGAGGTGGGCAACACGAACTCGGAACTGCGCAAGCCCAGCGCAGCTCCACGTCGTACACGTAGCTTGCTGTACACAGCTCCTGCCCTTCATCCGCCAGACGTTCTCGTAGAAAGTCAAGGTCATGGTAACAATTCGCAGATCCATACCGCGAAACGACCGGCGGTATTCTCCCCTGGAAAAACACGACACAAAATATGTTAAAACAGCACATGCACAACCTGCGCGCAGGCCGATACACGTACGGACACGGGCGGATTGTCTGCTTCCGTACTACTAAAAGTTTCTGCGCCGCTCCCCTACGCTGCGCTCAGTGTACGATGTTCGGAGCGCCCCCTACCCAGCGCAGGTTCCGTAGTAAGTTCGTCACTCAAACTCCACGCGCACTCAAAACACAAAAGAAACGTCAAAACTGTGCGTACAGGCTCAGGCATAGAAGAGGTTGGTATACAGCGCCGACAACGGCGGATCGTCACAGGAAATGCGAGAAATAAGCTGCGAAGCTCACCAGCGACAGCCAATAGGCAACCATGGCCTCAATGATGTGAGGGGTGCATAGTGAGAAAAATTGAAGGGAGCGCAGTTGGTTTTTCCACGTCTTTCACAGCGATTTGCGCGCTCATCGCTTCACGTGTCCGTGTAGTGTAATATTTGGCTCAGGTATTCCTGGCAGTGTAATCTAAACGTCGCGCAGGTTTACTTGCACTGCTCAAAGAGTGTTTCAGGGTCCCTTTAGCTGTCTCACCCATTGCTGGACACCTGAGCTGCTCCCCCTTCCCATTGCGCCCCTCCCTCACAACACAGACTTAATCTGTACAGTTAGCCCCTCCGCACCAACTTTCATTTCATGTTTGACACTTTCATTTCGTTTTAATTCTTCGTCCCCGCTTTCTCAAGATTTAATCTTCCCAACATTTTGTTTTTCAAGTCCTTTTCACCTTGGTTTCCTTCTGAAAATATGACAAGCAGATCGGGGTACACGGCTCCGACGCGCCACCGCAAAGGCGCCAAAAAGGCTAAATATTCACCCTGAAGTAACAAAGAAAGCTGGGCTAGTTGGTAAGGGTTCATGGTGAAACGAAGCGTGGAGAAACAACGACAAACAGGAGGAACGAATACCAATACAGAGGAAGAAATCAGCGCTCCGTCCCGTTGTACAGGGTGGTGCGACGATAATTGGAACACTCAAAATGTTTCCTGAGCGAAACGCCGCTCTGTTCGCGCTCAAACTTCACATGAAGGCAGCATTTTGTGGTCTATTAGATGCGAACGCATCTCATTCACTCGCCTTGTCCCTGCATCCATCCAGGCGTTGTCGGCGTCCACCCATCCCCCATTCTCCTCGCCGCGTCAGCTGCGCTCTCCGCCGCTCACCCCCTCGCCTCTCCGATAGCGAACACTCTCGCGAGGGGCATTGGATTGGATTAGATTGAATTGGCTTGGCTTGGCTTAGATTGGATTGGCTTGGCTTGGTTTGGCTTGGGTTGGATTGGATTGGATTGGATTTGGATTGGATTGGATTAAAGTGGATTGTGTTGGATTGTGTTGCGTCATAGCCGCGGCAGACGCACTGGCGCCGGCGCGTCCGCTCACCGTTATGCGCGCTATAAAACGGGGTGCCTGCGCCGCTCCGCTCCATCGGTCCAGCGCCGTTCCTCCGCTGTCCAACGCTGCAACGTGAACCCCCTATGCATCGCATCTACACAGGGGCTCCCGCGAGGGGAGGTGGGAGATTTTTGGTATGACACCAGGAACAACGATGGTACTTACCTGTTTATTCTGAAAATAAATAAAAACAATTTTCGCCTATGGGAAAATTTCGGCTGATGTGGACGTGCGAGCCAGCGAAAGTTGATCTTGGAACGACGGCGCCACCTGGGGTATTCAGAGCGAAACGCTCATTTGGGATTCACGGTAGGAAGGAGCCAAATGGTGTAGCAGAGGATCAGAAAATGTAAAAGCGAGCTCATTTCACTCCTTCCTAGGTGCTCCTTCTTGGTGTTGTCGTTGTTTCTTCGCGCTTCGTTTCACCGTGTACCATGCGCCCGTACACATCATCTCATATGCGCGCAAAAAACAAAAAACAAAACAAAAAGAAAGCCACATGGAAAGTCGCCGAGGACACATGACCAGAGTTTCGTTGGCCGTGATGCCTCCCCCCGTACTCTTCTTGTATGCCGCCCTAACAGTGGTCCTGGACGTGATGAAGGGGCTCTGCTAGCCCCACTGTCGCCCCATTAAAAAACCAGCTCGCTCGCTACACCCCTTCTGGAATCGCAGTCATACTGACGGCACCCCCTCTGGAGGAGTCGTTCCTTGTTCGCGTCCGCTCGCATCCTCGACCACCGCGATATGGTCCCGCGACATTCCTGGATGCCGAAATTCTCCTCGCTTTCTTCCATTATACCGGGAAGCAAATCTGAATAGGCTGGTGGGGACGTGAATTGGACAGGCCAAAGCTGTGGTTTTGTTACCGTCGTGTTCCAGTTTTCGACGTCCGCATTACACATTAGAGGGGCACAAGTGGCACCCCCCTCCCTTTACCGAGGGGCTGGTACCCGGGGCCCAGGGCCCTCGCGACCCCCCCGCCACCCCCCCCCCCCCCCCCCCCTTAGCGACGCCACTGGTGCAGCGCTGCAGAAACAGCAGAGCTGGCGGAAGCCGGGCCACCCTTCGTGCAACAGCTTGGCCACCCTTCGTGCAACAGCCGGGCCACCCTTCGTCGGAGGCCCGGCTGTTGCACCTCAAATGAACTACCGAACTTGACGCTTGAACTTCTCTATGCCTGGCAGGCCAGGATCGTTTTGTCCGCAGGCTTTATCATATCTGCCCCAAAGTGGACCGCGCCTGCACGGACTAGAACAGGCGGCTTTGTGAGCTCGGCGTCTGTAGCGCGAGATGTTCTGTGCGTCACACTTCAGGCGCGAACGCACGTGAACTGGGGAGGAGAAGAGCACGTGAAAGATTATTCCACGAACGCTGGGCAGAATGTTCTCGAAGGTTGAGTGGTGCCGGCGCGCGCTAGGCGAGGCTTGGCTTCTCCTACTCGGCTACACGAAGGTCGCGCCTCTCACGCCGGAGTTTTTAAAGCGAAGCTTTAGTGTTCTCACTGAGGCTCTTGTACGCCAATACACCCTGCCCTGCAGAAAAGTCAACTTTCTATGACGATGATGATAATGATCGTAAGTGAAGTGAAAGAAAAACACGCTCCGCGTGGCTGGAACATGTTTCCCTCGCGTTATGAAGCCGGCACCTATCCGATTGCTCCATTTTGACATGGTCGAAGCAAGCGCCAAGCAGCAGGTTCCGATTCGTGCCGTACACCCCAAACCCAAACGTTAGGCCAGTGTTGTACGAAACTGCGAACCAAGGAAGGGCGTTCCTGGAACTAGTTTCTTTTGAGAGGAACGTAGGAACGCCACCGTTCGGTTAAGGTCGGTGGAACTGTAACGGTAACTCGTTAGGTTTACGAAGGAACGGAACGGGCAACGGCGGTCCTTCTGTAAACGTTCCATCGCTAGGATTCGCCTGTTTTGATGCACAGCCTTTAGGGCGCTGAAGCTAGTACAAAAACACATAGAGCGGTACTGTGTTTCTCTTTCTAAGCTGCCCAATTTGTCTGCCCCGTCCGCGGAACGTGCTTCCGCAAAGGTCAAAGGCACAAGAATAACCACGCAGAGGGCCGCAGCCTGTCACGAACAGGATGAGATGTTGCAGTACCTGCTGGCTGCTGTTGACTCCGATGTGGCAGATAAAGAAGGTCGAGGGATTGAATCAACTTTTCCTCATGTACAACACGGCAGTACCCTCAAGCGCTTCGGTGGAATAGCTCTTCGACATTTCCAACAAAGTGTTGAAAAAACGGGTTCTTCTGTCCGACTTCAATATCGCGATGCAACTCTTGCTTATAGTTCAAAGGAGGGACACTACTAAGTTGCAAATATGTATTCTGGACATTTGTTTCCCACTCATACTGTAATATTGAACCTGCATTCATTAAACGCATATGTATTCTTCCTTTCGTTGCAATTTCTTGCATGTTCAAGAAATTTAGTTATGTCCTTGCACGTGAGTAACTTTCTGTCTGCGCATGTGAAGACAGGTATCCTGACTGCACATTTGAAGACCGAAGCGGGAAGTGCCGTATGTGTTTCACTTGTGTCAAACAAGTCCGAAAGTTGCAGTTAGACAAGTCTGGAAATTTGTCTAGGAGTGTTTTTTATGCTTTTTTATTTCCAGACTATCTGCTGCAGGCGGTATTTATATTCGGATAATATACGCAGCTCGATGTGAGTTTTAAATTGCTCACTTTATTTCGCCTCAGGATTATCCGAAAGTATATCTTAATTTTAAAAAATCCAATGTAACGTTTATGTAACGACACGTTTCGTGTTCGAAGTGTAACTGTAACGCGTTCCTTTAAAGGAACTTGTAACGGGAGCTCCTTTTAAAATTGGGAATTAACGAGGAACGAGCTTTCGTTGCTGTTTTACAGGAACGTGTAGAACACTGTGTTAGGCCTACGGAGTGCACCCCCGAGAATTGCTGTGGGTATTCTTGAAAAGTGGTCGTACCTCCAGAGTAGCACATACTCCCAGTGTGGGATTGGCCAACCAAAGAATCCATCACGAGAAAGCTTCGCGTTCAACGATTGTTGTCGTTACACGGAAGGGTGAAAGATTTATTTCTTGGTATTTTTTTTTTGCGAACACCAACGGATCAAGCTCAAGCTTAAACAGCTCTGCTGTTAAATATTTAGCGCTGTCCGTCGTTCGATAATTGTGTAACTCGATGTACCGCGCACCGTCCTGCAACATCTGCAACTTAAAAAAAGACTGAGGACATCTGCGCTTGTGTGGCCTAAAGTGTCGGCGCAAAAGCATGCGTCATCAGGGTGTTGCTGAGTTTGAGTGAGAATGCGACAGTTTAAGGGTTTCGAAGTGTATATACGCTGAGCATCATAAGGTACCGGCGCCTGGCTGTGCGGCGACATCCCTCGTTTGGAAAACCGGTCTTGCGGTAGTGACCGAGCCTGGAAAGATTAAAAAAAAAAAAGAAAAAAAAGGCGCAGCTTGCACTAGTGATGGTTCAAGGCTGCAGAAACATCAGAGCTAGCGGCTCCTCTCCTTCATAGGAGACCCGGCTGTTGCGCCTCACATGAATTTCTGAACTTGCCGCTGAATGTTCTCCATGACTGGCAGGCCCGGACTGCTTTGTCTGCAAGCTTTCAGATCGCTCCCGAAAGTGTACCGCGTTAGCACGCGCTCAAACCAGCGGTAACCGGCTTCGCGATCTTTGCGTCTGTAGCGTGACCTTTTGGGTGCTGCCCACGTGAGACGCGAACGCACGTGAACTGGCGAGAAGAAGCGCATGTGAGATATCACTCCACGAACGCCTGGCAGAGTGCTCTCGAAGATCGAGCTGGGCGACACCGGGCCCTCTTCACGAGGCGCACGCTCACGTGCACTCGGTATTTTTTCTCGGTATTTTTTGCGAGCTCCTCACGTGGCACAAGCCCACACGCGAGCGTGGACGACGCTGGCGTTCTTCACGAGGCGCACGCTGACGCGCGGTCACTATTTTTTCCTGTAATTTTTTTTTTGCGAACGCCGTCGGACGAAGCTCAAGCAGCGCTGCTGGGAAAAGTCATTCGCAAATTCCTCGAACAGACGCTACTTTTCGGGTATAATATCTAATTATCGGACGTATTTATTTAGTTTCTGTTTAAACTCTATTGCTTTTGAGTAGTGCCGAGTTAGTTTTTCCCCATTTTTAGTTAGATAACGCAGTTAGATAACTGACACCGATAAGGCCGGTGTCAGTTCAGGGGATGATGTGTTTTCGCGTAAACTTGTCAGCAGAATGCAGACGCCTTGCACACAGCGGAAATGGCTCCATGATCATAGTAACGCCCGGCGTTAAACTTACGCACCCCATCACCATGATGTGTAAAACGGCCCCGCTCATCCTCTGGCGGCAAATATCAGTGCTACGTGCCTGTCCCCCACTGCACACGAAAATATTGGCTCATTGGCAAGAACACCGACAAGGGGTGACAGAACTCCACTGTGCAAGCACCGCACTTTCTGAAATAACGTAACCTTTCGTTCTTCTCCGCCGTAGCTTCATGATCGGTGAGCGTATACCGGTACACTTCCTACTTTACTCCAGTCGTTGTTGCGCCCGATACCAGCTCCAGGCGGGCGCTCGCTTCTGGCTGCCGCCGCCGTCCTTTCGCTTTGAAAATGACGTTTTTCGCGCACGCTTCAGGAGCACGGCTGATAAACATGGCAGCTGCAGACGGCTAGCGCCCACGCGAAATCGCTCAATCAGTCTTCTAACGCTCTCGCTTTAAAATGAAACAGAAAATGAACGCGAGCCCCTAGTGGCTTCATAGCGCGCCAGGGCAAGCCGTCAGTCAGTCTGGATTTCGTCGGAGCTGTTGGAGTGAGTCACACCGTGTCTTGTGATGTGCCGCCATCTTTTGCGTCGGCAAATCATGTTACATTACTCAGTACGCCAAGAAGGACGAAGCGTAGTATGCGTTCAAGGCATTGAATAGAGAAAAACGACACGAATTGTGCCATTCCAAAGGCGTCGTTGTCTCCCAACTCGCGCACGCAAACACGGTGTAGCAGTGCGCAAGTTGTCGCGACTACAACGCCTCCGGTAAAGGAAAATAACTGTATTTAGATGAGGTCACACACAGAAAATGCCCGATCGCCGCCATCGTTCCTCGTCGGCGATCCACTCACATGTGCGATCACTCCTTCCACTCACATGTGCGATCACTTCTTCGTCTTCGGGGGAAAAAGTTCCAACAACCTCCCCCCCCCGCGGCAAAAAAAGTGATGCGTAGGGGATAGTCCTAGTCTTTGCGTCTGTACTTTCCAGGTATGCCGAACAGCAGGAGAAGCCTTCATTTGGTTGCCGTTTCCCTTCTCCTTGCTTCGAGAGTGGAAGCTCTCATGGTCGTGGCGATGACACCGATCTCTGCCAAGCACACCATGAGCAAGAGCAATAATTTGTTCCACGTTCGTGTATTCGTGCAGAGAGAGATTATAAATAAATCTTGCGATGGAGCAAATGTCGTTTTTCTGTCTTGTCGGGTCGTTTGCTATTTGCTTCATCCACATTTCGTTAGTTACGGCTTCCTTGGACGCGTATACCTTTATGTCAGGTGGGCGCCACAACTTTCTTGGAGACACGTAGTCAGAAAAGATGGCTCCAATTCTGGCTCGGTTTTGTCTCGTTGACGAATCTTGATTAAACCACTGATTTATTTCCACGGCGGCCACTTTATCATTGTTGCTGTCAGGAAGGCAAGAACTTAACTTGGATGTTGACTCCTTCCACTCACGCTTGCTACTGGCTGTTTCACCGTAGGTCGGTCTCAGGATGTCCCGCACAACATTAGGACGTGGACCCTTCTCCGCACGCATGACCGACTCTTCCTGTTCAGCTTTGAGTGTAGCTGTCGGAGTAACTTCATGGACTTCGGTATCGTGGCTTGGGTTTTCAGTAGCATTCAGTGGGGAAGTCACAAATATTGTTGAAGTTTTAAGACGCGGGTCGTCCCGAGTAGCGTCACAGTGCCCACTGACGTTTTGTTGATCGGTTGTAGGGATGTCAATTTCAAATGGAGTTCATACTTGAGACAAAGGTCGTGGAGATATCTTCGGGGGAACTCAGTTGCTTGCCTAAGATGGATTGCCAAGTAACAATGAAGTCACGGAAATCAAAAGTGTCCATAAACTCTTGTTCAGCGTACTTGCCAGTCACAAAGGGTTCGATGTCATGGTCGGTGTTCCGTAGTTGTCCGGACACGTAGTCAATGCCGTTTGGCTTATGGCGCGAATTTCTTCATCGGTTGTGTCCGCTTTGAAAATGGCAGCCTTCGCTTGGGAGATCAGACTCGTTATAGTAGAGCGTTGGACATTTCGTGTTCGATATAGCTGATCTCTAGTAGGCTTCGTTTGTGATTCGGTCATGATGAGAGCGGTTTCAGTTCTTCTGAGGCATTGGTCGCAACCGTTGAGGTACATACCATCGTTCGTTGATCCCGCGGGATTCCGGCACCACTTTGTCACGACTACAACGCCTTCGGTAAGGGGACAAGAACTGTATTTACATTTGAATACACACAGAAAATGCCCGATCGCCGCCATCGTTCCTCGTCGTCCTCTTCCACTCACACGTGCGATCACTTCTTCGTCTTCGGGGGAAAAAAGTTCCAACACAAGTCATTTACAAGTCGTAATGCTTTCGCATTCAGGTCACGTAAGCCCACTTTGGTGCCCCGCAGAACTTTTTTCTATACCTGTACAGGCGGCTAAAACGATCAAATGATAATCTCGTGCTCGTCCTATAGCAGACCAAGTCAGTTTAGTATGGCAGTCATGATAAAAAATTCGGTCAGTAATTATATAAACAACAGTTATAATAATAATAAGCAGTTAAAGAGTGGAATAAGTTTATTGGAGTGCAGTAAACAGGTATCACACAAGTACAAACTTCACAAGCAAGGATCCTAAAGTGGATGATTGTACCGGGTACATTCTAATAATAATTAGTTAATTAAAAGTAATAGCATAATTAGAGCACACATTATAAGTAAACGAACTGTTCCCGAAATCCCGCCGGCATGGCATTCTGCCGGCATCGGAAGTCGGATCTAATTTTATGGGGGCTAAAACACTGGATTTATCGCGTTAACATAGCTTCAGCTAGAACAAACAAAAACAGCGCGTTGTCCTCACGGCTCCTTGACGGGCAAAAAAAAGAGCAAAAAAGTCTACCATGAAGGGAAACCGAGAAAACGTGCTGTTGATACGGGGAAAGCGTTTACAACAGTTATGGCAGACAAGGGTAAGTACATTCTGCGCCAGAGATTAGGCCTATATGTACAGTGGGCTTATGAATACAGCACTGCTGCACGAACCAAGGCATGTAAAGGTAACCTATGTTTCCGAACGGAAGATTCTGGGGTATAACACAAGCGACGGGAAACTAATGTTGCCGATTCCCTTCAAATATGCCAAATACACTTTTAGTTCCATATGCACCTTGTTGTGTATAATGCCAGGTGGGAGAAGTTTCGTTCAACTAAATTTTTCCTTTGGTTGCGTGAGGTGCATTCAAGTAAGTTTGCGTCATGCGGCGCCTACACTAGCACACGCACTTGCAGGAGTATACCGGTTGGAACCAGTATAACTGGTAGCAGGCGCGCACGATTGGCAAACAGATTTGGTTCCCGTGTTTGTTTTCGGTATAGGGTCAGTGGCCCGAGGCGCATAAACACTGGAGCGCGTGTTCACTGGTCTTATCGGTGAGAGCGGGGTCGACTTTTCTTTCGCGGGATCCCAGCAACCGCGTGACAGCTGACGAGGAATAGGCGAAACCTCATCAGCATCTTTACCGTCAGCGGAATGGGAGCGCGTTTGGCAATTCAACCCCGCAGCTTCGACCCACTCGCCACCCCCCGTGCCCCACGTTCTGTTGACAACGCGGTTCACCCCTTCTTCAGCCGGTCAACTGGAGCCTCATCCATAGTGCAAGCGAACGTTCCGATTGACACTGGCTTCCCCCAGTGCTGCTTCATTGACCAAAGAGTTCAATAGCTTTGGAGCCCTGAAATCTCTAAAATGAGGGCTGTTACCTTTTCCGTCGCCTTTGCAGTGTCTGTGACGCTCGTAGTATCTTCGAGCCCACTTGACATTTGCGGTAAGTATTATTTGTTTGATTCGGATCAAGTCAGTAGGTGAATCTTGTATTTTATCGTACTCGCTCTAAAAGGCGCATTATATGGACAACGAAACCCTATTACAGTCGGCAAAGGCTAGGCGAAGTGAACTAACAAATGCTCATGCGAGCATTCCATTTCACTCAAAATTAGGGCATACATAGTGAGGAAACCTGTGAATTCGAGCACACCCGAACTGAGCGCAAAGCAATACAAGGACTTTGTTTTGCTTTTGCTTTGTTGTTCAACTAGCCTTAATGCCTCGAATAGCTTACAACGTTTTTTTTTTGTCAAGATGATGGACTGTGGGCTTAAAAGTTTTAGGCCTTAGTTTTAAACGTTTTAAGAAACTAGAAATGTCATTGTAGTTTTTTTCTGTTTACACCCCTACAATTAACTGCTTGCCCTTGAGCGCAAGGGCACTTTTTTTTACATGAAAGTCGGTTTCATTGGAAGTTTACGCTGAAAATGCATGTCGTTTCGGGCGTTTATTTCTCATCAAGGCTTATTAATTTTTGCAGAATTTAGAGGTTGTACCTCGACATAACTGTAAGCGCACGAGAGTCGCCTAGGATGGATAAATACTTTGGTCTATAAGTATGAAAAAGTAAAATTATTTGTATTGTATGTACACAATAATTACAGCCTATAAAGTGCATGCTGAGGGGTAGAGGAGTAACAAACATGTTACCGCCTTGAGCTGACAAATTATATGGTGTACCAAAATTCAAGCCGTAGGAAAAACTTCCAAGGTCATCATGCTGTTCTCTTAAGCATGAAGAATTTCACAGAACGTCCGAATAACTAATCTTAACTTCCGACAAAGAACAAGAAACGAAGCCACAGGGTTTCTAGTTATATAGTTGAGACGCACCAGACAGACTGACTGCGTCGGACTAAGTCTCGGAAAGGTTCTGTGGCCTCTTGGGTCATGTGCATGTAAATGAACATACTTTTTGCAACGTATTACCGGTTACAAAGTGAGTCCCAGTTATGACGGAGCCACTTTGCTCGACAGGTAAGACGCTAGGATTTGTCTGATGTGGATGGTCACCAACGACGAATTTTAATGCGGAAGCATTATTTGCCGAATGAGTCGAGAAAGAAATGTGGTATCTTTGCCAACCATGTCCAGCGGATAGTACCAGAAATTGCCCACAGCGCAGATATTATAACCCGCAAGAAAAGCTTTTCGTGGAACCAGTGTTGTGAAGGTTGCTTGCCAGCTTGCCGTAACTAATGTGCGCTGTGTCTTCTCACGAAAAGTGTTTCTACCTCGAATGTACCACCAGTTTCTGTGCAAATACGTCCATAAGACCGAAGCATAAGGTGTGAAGAATGCAGTGAGGGCAGCCAAACGACGAAGAAATAAACTGGGAGAGACGCAAACACGATGCAGAATAAAGAAGCCGTTGATGAGTTTGCGCAGGAGAAGCCTTAGGCTAAAGCTTCCGCATTCAAACACGTCAGCCAACTTATGTGCCCTGAGGAATTTTTTTAGACTCATGACGCGGGTAAATTATTTTACCTTAAAATGTGCAAAATCGCAACCCAAGACAACTCGAACCGACACCGGTTCGATGAATCGGGGTAAATGCTTTCTAAACGAAGCTACTGCTTGTGCAGGCGCATACTGGTGCGGCTTTGCCGCTGTTGCGGTAAGTTCTTCACAACTCTGTGGTAGCGTAATGGTTGCATATTGCATTTCGGGCATAAGGTTTGTACGCTTGCAGGTCAGAATTTGAGCTCCCGAAATGTCGTCATCAAGCTCGTAACAGTCATCAAATTTCCTGGTTAGCGTTTTGCTAAATGGAAGCTAGCTGTGACTTGCGCTGAGTGGGAAAGTCGTATTTACTAAAATATAAATAGGCACAAAGTAAGGTCAACTTCTTGACTTTAGAGTCACCTTATTATTAGGAATTGCACTTCGAAATAAATCGGCGAGAATAGGCAGAGTGCCTGCGTCCCGATGTCGAGAATCTTATTATGGGCTGCGTCTATACAAGCCCTATATTTCAGGTGTCCTCTCGCTTTGGACAGCTACAGCTAAAAAAAGTACTTATCCTACATTAGAAATTATGACAAATTACCTTTTCTTTCGCACAACCTATGCTCAATAAATGCTAAGCAGACAATTAGACAGATGTTCAATGTCGCGCGTGTCTTTTCAGCCGTCATTAAAACTCGCAGTCTACGAAAGCTTCATAACATGTAATTTTTTTATTGTGTCCGCATAGTGTGTGCTTCTTTATCGCACAAACTTTTATCGCACAATTTATCGCACAAACCTTTTATCGCACAATTTATCGCACAAACTTTATTTTTGTTTGTACAGACAAGAGTGGTACGGCAATTCACTCCCTCCTTACCTGCATTCGCCTGAAAACGTCTCCGGAAGTAAGAAATATCTTTCTATTTCTCCTGTGCTTTGAAATCATTCTGTGTCTTCCTTTTGACGTCTCTGTCAGACATAGGTGTCCTCTAGATTCGGAGTGGCTTTTGCATTCGTAATGTTTCCAGGAACCACAACCTGTAATAGCTGCAAGCAGGAACCGTATCGAACTTAAAAATACAATGCCGGCGTATCATCCAAGTGCTGTTTGACATATCAGGGAGCAGAAGTTGTCCCGCCTAGCGTGCTGTTGCTCCTGGAATACTTGTGTGGGCACATTTCGGGGGGGGGGGGGGGGGTAACAAAGTGCACCGAATTACAGAGGACGTAGAAGAGGGTCATAATTAAAGTGGTATTTGTCCCAAACAAACAAATCTTGTGAATTTAGGATTTTCTAGTCTATTCGATTGAGTTTGTTCGTGTTTACTAATGCAAAAAGGAGGTAGAACATTCAGTAATTCTCGCAATCAGCGAGGGTAGGTAGACAATGTAAATCCAGATGGGACACAGCAGGAAGGAAATCGCCTACTGACAGATAATGCAAGCATATGCAACTTAATTTTTAACACGAAGGTATTGAAGTTGGGAAACGATTAAAAATAAGACAACTTTCACTATCGCCAAAATCAGAGTCTTGTTCCCCAATTATCTAAACAGTCACTCAGTTCGACCTACGGCCGTGATTTCAGCTATCGACTTCGCAGTTTGGTTGATGCCTCTTTGAATCCAATAAATAACATTGTACCGACAAGCTTCCATGAAAGTTTCTACGATATACACAGAAGCTGCCCCCTGATTGAAAGGTTCAAATTCCGCTGGCTTGTGCAATAGAGAGCAGTATGAGATAAAAATCACTCCCGAAATCGAAAACGGGTACATCTAAGTAAGACTGGCCCGGGTTTCTAGCCCGAGTAAGTAAGCCCGGGTTTCTGGTCTCGCGTGTTTTGAAAATATGATTACAAATAAAACTACTTGACAACCGAAATTTATTTTTCACAGAAATTACAATAGCGTACACACTCATTTCATTTGATGTTTGCGATATATACTGGTAAAACCAAAACCAAATTCCTAGCCACCGTTGTTGCCGTTTCAAGAATGTATAGTGCGCACTATTTCGTCGTCGTTAGGTAATCTCCGCCCATTGTTTCCAACGGCGGAGAGTGCATTTTTCAAAGTTCCAAGCAAGTCCATCGTGACTGGTGGACGGCAGGCGCGGCTGCTGATTCACGTTGTTTCGTATCTCTGATCATGCCCGATGGGATTGACTCTCCATATATCTCCCATTTCGATTCGAAATAAGCAACCGAGACATTTGCGCAGATATTAAAGATGCCCCCCAGACTGTCTTAACCGCTCGTACAGAAAATGTGCAAAATAACGTTCGGGAAATACCTCCTATTTGGCCCGATAGTATAAGCTGTGACTTGCGTAGATTTTATGTCACCTTAGCTAACAGAAAGGTAGCAGGATAGAGAGTTGGGCCAGTTGGTAAAGCGACATGGTTGGTTGGAAACAGCGCGTTAAAACAGGACCACGAAGAAAAGAACGGGACAGGACGAGCGCTCGTCCAGTCCGGTTCTTTTCTTAGTGGTCCTGTTTTAACGCGCTGTTTCCAACCAACCATGAAGGGTTGAGATAAATAAATAAAACAGGAAAATAACCGTCTTTTTATCACTTTTCGCGCAAGCCTGCCCTGAAACTGATCTGCGTGCAACTGATTTCAAGGGTAGGTTTTTTTGCTAAAAAGGGTGAATTTTCGCCAGATCAATTCAACTCTACTAGAAAGCCCACTCACAACGCGGGTTGCTTCAGCAAGACGAAAAAATATGACTCCACAAGTGTGATGGGCATTTACGCGTTGGCGGCCATTATGATGGCTTACTATGATTGTTTATTCCAATTAGTTGAATCGTTGTTTTATGAATTGTTGAGATAGCTGAGGATTCTTTTATTTATTGAAGAGACCATGCGACACTTTTTTTGGACTTTTTTTCTGAAACCTAAATGCTATCAGAACAGACTCAACAAACAAATCCAGTCCTTAGAAAATCAGCTCAAAAAACTACCTCTGCCAAAAATTGCTGAGCCGAAAAATGCCCATCAGATAACTTAGAAATGTTTTACTCTTTCCCGGTCATGGCGTTCTTCGAGCGTTCGAACGACGCCATGAGAGCGTCGTAGCGACTATTGGCCGACTTCATTTCAGTTGTAGCAATGAACGCAATCGTCAGCCACTTAAAACAATGCTACAATAGCAAAGCTGTAACGGAAGGCGGATCTGCTGCGGCGAGCAAATCACGCAGTGCCGCTCCGCGCTGACGATAACTAAAGCTTTCACAGTGCCCCAGACGCGAAGGAAAGAGTGAAAGCGTTTATCGAAAGTGTTGCAGAGTCCCTTTAATTTCTCGGAATTCATGTACTAAAATAATCTGTTTGAAAAACTAGTTCACCAAGCCATGCGTGCTCAATCGTCCCTGCGGGTATATGCTGCCCTTTGGGAATGTTTCACGAGACGCGCACCAGGGCTGCGAATTTAGGCTTCAACTGAATGTGTTGTTGATTGAAATTGTTAATTGATTGAAATTGTTGATTCGTGTCGGTTTATTGATTGAAATGATTTAATTAGCCATTTTTAAAGCTTGGCCAGTTCTTTGTTAATTTGGGCTTGTCTGTCGGTATGCGTACGTGGGTACGGACATCAACTCTGCCATAAATCACGAGCGGAGCGATAGCGGGGCGATAGCGGCGCTGACAGCAGGTGCTTTAAAATGTATTATTTTTTCTCCGCAACAGTTTCGCCGACTGCTTACAAAGTTGGCGGCCAAGAAGCAGTGCCACAGTGACATATGCCTAGTCCGTGCATGGTGTCGCAACGTCGGTTCATTCGTAAGTCGTATATTCATTATTATATCCCGGCAGCCACGGGAGATAACTAGCACCTGAGCACTGTTGCTACAAAGTCACTGCGGGGCCCTTTCGTTGTGGCAGAATTCCGGTGGCCGGCTAGCATGGCCTATAAACGAGGTGGGAGGTCGTAGAATAGTGAAGTTATTGCGAACGGTGCCTACAAATAAATAAAAAAATCCACACCCCATACATAGACTTTAAACAGACGAATTGAAGGCACATATTGTGTTCCACTGCTAATGAATAGTACCCCATTACGGGGTTGAGTTACAAGCGGTGCTTGAAGCGTCATTTCAATTCATGTACTGTCATTTAATCACTTGATCGACCGGGTGTATGATTTTTGTTGTTGAATGATCGGTTATGTCATTTTATTATTAGCAAAGTAGTCTTGTGAGCGTAGAAAAACTGCGTTATCGTCTGTTTTAGAGCTCTGGGATATATGAAGTCATAGCTCCGGTAGTATATATATATGTTGGTGGATTTTGTTTGCAGACACTTAAAAAAGTCTATATGTACCAGAGTTCGTTTTATTAGGCATGTACGCGTATAGATGAAAGGGTTCAGCTGCCATTTTATGACGTCGAAAATCGTGTAATTGATTTGAGTGATTGGGGGATTTAAAACACCGACGCTACAGAAGTGATGAGGCACCCCGTAATGGAGGCCTCCGGATTAATTTTGTCCTCCTATGTATCTTTACGTGCCCGAAATATTAAATCTCGCCTCCGTTTGAAAAGCAGCCTCCACGGTCGAAAATCAAACCCACGTTCTTTGCATCACCAGCACAACGACTAGCCACCGCGGCGGCTTCTAATACATAAACGGGTGACAGTCGTTATGGCGGAATGTGAAATCCGTCAGTCAAGGTATTTTTTTTATTTTAAATCCAAGCATCCAACTTCAATGTATTTAATTTACCTGTTATACCTTGGTGGAATGGGAAGGGTCTCTGTGCACGAGGTCGTTTAATAAAGTCAAGGTCACTGAGCGAAAGAATGCCGCGCGAGCATGAAAGAACACGGCTCAGGGTCGGCAAGCATGCTAGGCACGGGGGCTACTGTATGTGCCAGAGGAGAGCGCGGTAGCTGCGCATGATGCACAGCGGATGACACAACGGGGACGAGGTTAGCCTGATTAGAACTGGGTTCAGGTTTATGTTGTGTTATCTCCAATGTTTTTGCAGTGTACCTTCTCCATTGACTATATCGTCTCGCAATATTTAGTTTCGAAAAATGGGCGGACAAGTTTTTCGACTGACATCGATGTTCAGTTTCGCGCTCGTCGAGTAGAACAACAGCGCAAATGAAGTCAAGCTGAT
Source organism: Haemaphysalis longicornis (assembly GCF_048455015.1). NCBI lineage: Eukaryota > Metazoa > Arthropoda > Arachnida > Ixodida > Ixodidae > Haemaphysalis > Haemaphysalis longicornis. The sequence continues at coordinate 5,831,676 of NW_027526203.1, forward strand.
TGTGCATCCATTAATTCCCAATGGCCAGCTTTTATAATTAACATTATTAATGAATTAACTCATTAACAAAAAGGAACGAGAACAAGGCAACCAACACTAACCAAGGGCGCTCCCACTTCTGGATGGCTACCCTAGCATTCAGCTTGGACAAACGACTTTCAGATTTTTTTTCTCCCGCGTTTACTGCCGCCTGAGAGTACGTACACTTGTAAACAGCGCTGCATATTTCATTAAGTGTGGTAATATTAAAACAAATATTTTCTGTTCAATACGATAGTTGAAGCCAATATCTTTAAAATGCTCATAATCGATTCGTTTCAAAAAGTTTGCATTGGCGGGGAGCGCCAACTGACACGGGGACAAGAGAAGAAAACAAAAACATAAACATAAACGAGACGAAGTGCTCTGTTTAGTTTATGTTTTTGTTTTCTTCTCTTGTCCCCATGTCAGTTTGCGCTCACCGCCAATGCATTGTATTACCAACTCCCCCAAGCTTCCGCTCTCGAAAAGTTTATTTTTCGAATGCTCCTAGCGACAATCCTCCTAGTACAGATAATAGGAATGGTTACGATATTGAACAAAGAAACCTTTTACTGAGGTAAATCTTGTTTTAATCAAATAAATATTTTTTATCACCATCAGAGCAGTTTGCGTGATTCTGCCCTGCACCTCCACTGCACTGCACGCAAACTCTGCTGTCAATGCACCCTTACAGGGTGTTACGACGATAAATTGGCGTCTTGGTTTAAGATCTTCCTTGGGGGAAGAACTATGTTCGCACATGGGAGATCTAGAGGCCATCTTTGACGCGATGATTACCTTAATATTGCCACGCCACCTGGAGTATCCAGAACACGTGAACCCCCTCAAACATCATTGCGTGTTTTTGTTATCAATACTCCAGAAGCACCACGCTTCCATCGGTGTTATGACGTCAAAGGAGGGACACTAGCTCTCCCGTACGCGAAGAGAGAGAGAGGGAAAGAGAGAGAGAGAGAGAGAGAGATAGAGAGAGAGAGAGAGAGAGAGAGAGAGAGAGAGAGAGAGAGAGAGAGAGAGAGAGAGAGAGAGAGAGAGAGAGAGAGAGAGAGAGAGAGAGAGAGAGAGAGAGAGAGAGAGAGAGAGAGAGAGAGGCTTTAATCAGAGTAAAAGTGAGCATATTTGTGGTTGGGGTCTTCAGTCCAAGACTGCGCTGGTACGGCCGGCCGTTTTTTGCCTTTTCCGCTAGCAAAAGCTGCGTTTCAGGACAGGAGATGGCCAGCGTATACTCTCCAACTTCTCGCTTGAGTGGTCGGGATGGGAGGAGATTAGAGTTTAGCTGACATTCCCAGACAATAGGGCATAGTGTGCGTGTGCCTGGGGCTTGGCAGTGTATACATAAGGGATCATAACGAGTAGGATTGATGGTGGAGAGTCCTGTTGGGTGTGTGTGGGTATATTAGTCTGAAGAGGAAAGTGTATGACAGCTGCATCTTCCCGGTACTCACCAACGGGGCAGAAACTTGGGGGCTCACTAGACGGGTTCAACTTAAATTGAGGATGGCTCAGCTAGCAATGGAACGGAAGATGATAGGTGTAACGTTACGGGAAAAGAGGAGAGCGGTGTGGGTCAAGGCACAAACACGTGTTAAGGACACATTAGTAAAAAATTAAGAGAGAAGAAATGGGCGTGGGCAGGGCATGTAATGCCAAGGCAAGATAACCGTTTGGTCATTAAGGGTAACAGAGTGGATCCTAGAGAAGGCAAGCGTGGCAGGGGGCGGCAGAAAGTTAGATGGACAGATGAGATCAAGGAGTATTGGCGGGTATAAATTGGTCGCAGTTAGCACAGGACCGGGATAATTGGAGATTCATAGGAGAGGCCTTTGCCTCGCAGTGGGCGTACACAGGCTGATGATGATGATGATGATCTCAGGATGACTTTCTGGTTTTTCGTGGTCTGATAGGTGCCTGGTGAATACAGCTGTCTCGCTAGTCGGCAAGTAGAGTTATGTCAGCGTATGGGAGAAGTGGTTGCCTGGTCTCCAGTCCATCTCCTGGGCGGTGCCCAGGGATCGAGTTCTCGGTCCAGGACGTGTGCCGTCCGGGTTACCGGCGAAAAAGAGAGTGGGCAGGTCCATGTGATATGACTTGCTTCGGGGGGGGGGGGGGGGGGGGGAGGGCGGGGAGGGGGGTCGTTGGAGGAGATGGCGCGTCGCAGCCTGGGTATCCTGGAACGGGGATTCCCTCGAGCAGGTGAGTGTCCAGATATAAGCACTTACGCTCTCCAATAAACGTTTAACATCTCTCTCTCTTCCCCAGGTAGGATTTCAAGACGGGCGAAGAGTGAGAGATTAAACGTTTATTGATGAGCGTAAGTGCTGATATCTGGACACTCACCCTGCTCGAGGGGAATCCCCAATCCAGGATACCCAGGCTGCGACTTTCCGTCCAGGCTCTCTTTAACAAGTCCTGCTGATGCGCAAAGTCCGGATCGGCCAGGACGGGCCACCCATTGGTTATGAGAGGGGGGCAATGACCTTTGTTTGTTTTCAAAATAAGTGGGATAATCCGCAAGTGTTATTGGGTTTAAACAAAATAGTTCACGAAATTCGACCTTTGTGTAAAATTTTAGCTCGGGCGGAAAAGCGGTTTGCTCGGGGAAAATTTTTTTAAATACGCTCCTTTATCGTCTAGCCCGCTGTATTAAGTCTCCAAGCTGATAGTGGGTGTAGCATCCTGTATGTCAAGTGCGTTCTTTTGTAACAAGATTCACAGTAAAACACACTTCAGAGTAAAACATACTGGCCTCGCCATCGCCGTAACTGAACGAAGGAATGCGTGCGAGAAGGAAAGCGGAGGCAGGTACAGCGGAAGCTAGATGATGAAAACGGAAGGCGAGGGTGTAGCGAAAGAATGAGGATGACAAGCAAGGGCCTTACGAGACGTCCCTCTACAAAGGCGACTGGGCATGTCGTCCGTTACGCCCTGAGCGCGTCGCTTATACTGCTCAGCTGCTCTTCACAAGAGGAAATCGTATGTCTGAGATCCTGTCAAGTTGCCCTCGCCGACACAGCAATGGGTTATCCAAGCGCATTGCGGAAAAGCAGAGCCGCTGTATATTTACAGCCTAGTTTTAATCGCAGCCCTTAATATCAGCCAAACTTTAAGCCAAATTTTCAAAAAATTTGAAGTGTACAAAAAGGATTCGAAGTTACCGCAACCTCTAAATATAGAGACATCTTATCTTGTAAACACGCGCGAAGTACCCATAAGGCGAAGTTTTCTATAAAGAATTATTGAGAAATTGTCTTGCCGTGTGAATTTTCAAGGCACCGATTACTGTACTCAAGGCTCTCATGCAGTTGAAGGAAGAAAATCAGCCCGAGATACGAAAAAAGTATGCCCAAACCAATCTATTTTTCACACTTCTTGCAAGAATTTCACTGGCTCATAGTTCTGTTCGAAGCCAAAATTCTGTTAAAAGTTTTTCTCCCGATACACATTTTAGCAGATTTATATTGAAGCCATATGCTACAAACACAAGCATTTTAAATAAAAAACGAAGTAGGTTGATAATTGCGGCAGCGATGCTTCAAATATACCTGTCACTAGGAAGAGTTGGGGTCTCAACTTTATTAATGCTATTTCTAGCAATGCCGAAGAATCACGGGAGACGTTTTGACAAACTTTTTAATGCAGAAATCTAGCTCGTCTCAATGCCGTTGTTTTCCTCACTTTCCCTCCTATCGCCCCCATTTTCCTTCCGTTGTTCTTCTTACTGTCCTCGTTCCTTCGTTTAAAGGAGCCATGCAAACAAAATACAAGTTTGTTTTATTCGAAATATTTCGTGTTTTATAGTGCTCCAGAACTTGTTCGGAAGCAAACGATGCTTTATTCACAGAAGAATTCAACAATTTAAGTTAAAATTTTTATTCCCCAGCCAAAGCGCGTGTTTCCATGACGTCTGCAATGACATCACGAGAAAAGATCTTCAAGCTAAATCTAGTGTGCTATAGAGCTTTGTTTACCGTTAGTCAACCTAGATGGCACCACCATACCTCCGGGGTGGCGGGCTGGCTTTGCTTTGTTTTTGACCGTATTTGTACCTGGCTTGTTTTCGTTAAGGTAGAAAATAATCGTTTCGGTAAACATGGTGTTCGCTCGACAAATATGGTCATGTAAGACACCGTTGCTTACACCAATGGGCCAGTGCCATCTGAGACAATCCCAGAGCGCCGCAATGCTGTACAGCTAAAACAAGCATAGTGCGCGAAGTACCAAGAGCAGCTCATCGGTACTTTATGTTTACGTGTACTTTCGTATTTACACTGTTCACCTCAACTCATCGCGGTGGCTCAGTGGCTAAGCCGTTCCGCTGCTGAGCATGAGGACACGGGTTCGATTACCGGCCGCGGCGGCCGCTTTTCTGATGGAGGCGAAAAGCAAAAACGCCCGTGTGTACGAGATTTTGGCCCACATTAAAGATCCCCAGGTGGTAAAAATCGATCCGGAGCCCTCCACTACAGGGCGCCTCATCGCCTGCTAGTTAAACCCTACAATCAATCAATCACGCTGTTTACCTCATCGTTCTTACTGCTATAAAAAGAATTTGCCCTAAATTTAAGCGCAAACAGCTCGCCCGGCAAGCTTATATGCCCTACCTAATTTGCGTTTGCTTTTGGCAACCTGAGCTAATTGCACAGCTAGCACATTTGACGTCATATGTTCTAGTGCGGAAAATGAACTAGTGGGCATGGCCATTCCCCTTTTTCTCTAACTACATAGCTTATTTGTACGAATTTTGTGTTAAAAGTGTAGCAGTATGATTCTAAACAGACAATCTTTCGAATGAACCAAACTTGGGTTTTGTCAGTGTGGCGCCTTTAATGTTAAGCACTGTCCCGCTTCAGCTATGCATCGCCAAATAGCCCCAACTCAAGTCCTTTTAACCTTTCCCATCTCTTATGAGTCTAGTATGGTTGCGTAGTCCATAGTGGTATAACATCATATCATTTATTTACCACGGCATGAAGATTATGTATTTAAACACGCACGACGTTTAAACACTTCATGATTTAGTTCGCGGGCTGCTGGTGTGGATTATTTAGCTGATTACATTGCATTTTCTGCGTTAACAAAGTTCCTTTCCTATTTGATTTTTACAGGAAAAAGCGGCTTTTAGATACATGGAGGTAAGTCCTGATATTTTTAAATTGACAAGTGTTTAGACATTAAGGCATCTGTAGATTTAACATTCAGATATAAAATTGTCAATCTCAACCGCATCAGTCTTTTAACGAACAGATCAGGGGTCTTCGCCTTTTTTTTCTTACAGTGCCCCTCTGAGTATACGTCGCGCGTTATAGAGCATTTGATAATACCCGGTAGTATATTTGCTCCGCATTAATTCCTCAACCATTTAAAAGGCTTCAACTGGCGGCCATGCTGGTTTTACACTCCACAGCGGGACCTCGGGAAGGCAACAAATGAATTAAATGAGCCATTCTTACTGCTGGGCCTACATCCCCCGACATCCTCTTTAAAATCATGACTTCAAACACACACTTCACACACTCACACACGCACGCACGCACGCACACACCCACACCCGCATCCCACCCCCACCCACCCACGCCCACAAACACACATACGCATGTCCGCACACTCACATGCACACTCACACGCAACACACGCACGCGCACCCACATACACGCAAACACGCACGCACTCACCCACACGCGCACGCCCACACAAGCACGCAAACGACCCACCCACACACGCACGCACGCACGCACACACACGTACACAAACACACGAACACGCACGGGCACGCACGCGCACACGCACGCACACACACAAGCACGCACGCGCACGCGCACACACACGCACACCCACGCATGCACACACGCACATACACACACGCACGCACAGGCACGCACGCACGCACACACCCACACACACATACATAGACACGCATGCACACACACCCGTGCCAAGGCACCGCCACACACACGCACACACCCATCCACACACAACCGCACGCACCGAAATCGGCCCCACCCACCCACCCACCCACCCACACACACACACGCACCCACACCCGGACCCACCAACCGACGCACACACACACACGCACCCACACACACACCCGAACAGACAAGCACGCATGCACACATACACGCACGCACTTATCGCACACGCACGCACGCACACACGCACCCGCACACGAACACACACACGCACACACACACCCACACCAGCACCCCAACAATCCCGCCAACCCCACATCCACACACACGCACAAACGCACACACACCCACACCCACACGCCCACGCACGCACTCACACACCCACATACACACACGCACACACACACACTCACGCTCCCACCACCGCACCCACCCGGACACACACGCACGCACTCAAGAAAACACACCAGTACACGCACGCTCGCACATGCACACACACGCGCACACGCACACACCCACACCCCACCCCACGCCCACAAACACACATACGCACGTCCGCACACTCACACGCAACGCACTCACATACACGCACACACGCACGCACGCACACGCACGCTCGGAAACACACCCACCCAACTACACACGCACCCACACCCGCTCCTACCGACCGACCCACCCACACACACACACGCCCGCATGCAAGCACACACAGGCACGAGCGCCCGCACACCCACCCACCCACACACATACACGTATGTACGCAAACACACGCACGCACACGTACACGAGCGCACACACATGCACGCACGCACACATCCACACCCACACGCCCACACCAAGGCACCCACACATGCACGCACGCACTTATCGCACACGCACGCACGAACACACGCACCCGCACACGAACACACACACGCACACACACACCCACACCAGCACCCCAACAATCCCGCCAACCCCACATCCACACACACGCACAAACGCACACACACCCACACCCACACGCCCACGCACGCACTCACACACCCACATACACACACGCACACACACACACTCACGCTCCCACCACCGCACCCACCCGGACACACACGCACGCACTCAAGAAAACACACCAGTACACGCACGCTCGCACATGCACACACACGCGCACACGCACACACCCACACCCCACCCCACGCCCACAAACACACATACGCACGTCCGCACACTCACACGCAACGCACTCACATACACGCACACACGCACGCACGCACACGCACGCTCGGAAACACACCCACCCAACTACACACGCACCCACACCCGCTCCTACCGACCGACCCACCCACACACACACACGCCCGCATGCAAGCACACACAGGCACGAGCGCCCGCACACCCACCCACCCACACACATACACGTATGTACGCAAACACACGCACGCACACGTACACGAGCGCACACACATGCACGCACGCACACATCCACACCCACACGCCCACACCAAGGCACCCACACATGCACGCACACACACATTCACAGACACCCGCGTGCACCGAAATCCGCACCCACCCACACACACGTACGCACACACACGCACGCACCCACACCCGTACCCACCAACCGACGCACGCACACACGCATGCACGCACGCACACCCACGCACGAACACACAAGCACGCACACACACACGCACAAACACATACACATGCACCCCCACACACGCACGCACGCACACCCGCACACACAAACACACACCCGAAACACACGCACGCATGCACGCGTGCTCACCCACACACGCACGCGCCCCACACCCTCTCAAACGGACGCACGCACACATACACATACGCACACACACCCTCACAAGCAGACAAGCGCAGACACACACGCACACCCACCCTCGCACGCATGCTCGCGCACACACGCAAGCACGCACGCACACGCACATTTACGCACACACACCCAAGCACACGCAACACGCACGCACGCCCCAAACTCACTCACACATGCACGCCCACACACAAACGCACGCGCACACACACGCTCACACACACGTGCGCACACACACCCACACCCACGCGCCCACACACGCACGCACACAACCACACACGCACGCATGCACGCATAATACCAAAGAGCCCACCCACACACACGTACGCACACATACGCACACACACCACACACACACGCACACATGCACGAAGACACACATACGAGCGCCCGCACATCACACACATGCACACGCACGCACGCACCCACCTACCCACATACACGCACGCACACACACACACGAACACGCACGCATGCGCACACACACACGCACGCACACACACACACGCACACGCACGAACACACACAAACACACGCACACACGCACGCACGGATGCGCGTACTAATACCCCCCTCACGCCACACGAGCATGCACACACCCACACACACACGTACACACACGCAACGCATACACACCTGCCCCCACCCACCCACCAACACACGCACCCACGCACGCCCGCCCACACACGCACACAAACACACGTACACACACGCACACGCACGCTCCCACGCACGCATGCACACACACGCACGCACACACACACGCACGCACACACCCACACACACAAGCACACAAACACGCACACACCCACACCAGCACCCACCCACCAAGCCACACACACGCGCGCACCCAGACGCACAAACGCACACGCACGCACCCACGCGATCACACACGCGCACATGCACGCACACACACGCCCGCCCGCCTGCCAGCCCTCACACACCCACACCCACACGCATACGCACACATACTCGCACGCTCCCACACCCGTACCTGCCCACACAATCACACGCACGCACGCGCCGCAGCCTCACACCCACACACGCACGCACAGACCCACCCCCACACACATGCACACACGGATGCGTCCATACCCACTCTCCCCAAACATACACACACGCACGCACGCACGCACACACGCACACGCATGCACACACACACAAACGCGCACCGACGCACCCACGCCCGCCGCCACCCACGCACCCACACCGCACTTGCGCGCGCACACACATGCACAGGCATGCACACACGAACACATACATGCACGTACGCACAGACACGCGGACACACGCACGCACGTACACACCCACCTACACACTCACGCACCCACATCCCCACGCCCTCACACGCACACACAAAATCACACTCATACGCATACACACTCGAACGCACGCGCCCACACTCGTACCCACCCAAACACACACGCACACACGCACAACACCCACGCACCAACACACGCACGCACACACCCAGCCGCACACACCCGCGCGCACCCACAGCCGCACTCACCACCACCCACCCCCACACACGCACGCACGCACAAAAACACACACGCATGCACATACACCCACACCCACATGCCCGCACATGCACGCACACCTCACACACGCGCGCATCAATACCCGCTCCCACCCACACACACATACACGCACGCACACACGCACGCAGCCACACACATACACGCACACAGGCCCACCCACACTCACACCCACGTACCCACACATATGCACACACACACACACACCCGCGCACGCAAATCCGCCCGCACCCCCCACACAGGCACTTCCGCACGCACACACACAAACACATGCACACGCACATGCACAGGCACGCACACAAACTCATGCACACACAGACGCACGCACGCCGACACACGCCCGCACACGCACACACGCACGCACCCCCACCCTCACGCCCACATGCGCACGCACACACCCACACACCCACCCACGCGCACACACGCCCGCAGCCACACGCACACACACGCACACGCACGTACATGTACACACGCACACGCACGCGCACACACACACCCAAACACACACGCACGCACACACACGCACAGGCACGAACGCGCACACGCACGCACACACCCACATACACACACTCACGCACGCACGCAGGCACACGCACACACACGCGCACGCATGCCTGCCACTTCCAGAACCCGCCAAAACAGATCCGCACCCCACATCGCCAGCCCTACGTATAGTCGCGCAAACCTGTCTGTGCTGTTGAATGAGTACACCCACATTATTTCGCTGACACCTCTTCTTGCGAATGTCGCAGTACAAGTATTTCCTGGAACTGAGCAGTGCGGCGAAGACTTGCCAGGCCCGCAGAACTTCGGCGCTGAAGGACGCCAGAAACAGCAGGTTCTGGAACATCATGGTCAGGTTGATCGGCGCCGCCGTCGCCTGAGCAGCACCTGATGATGGGCTTGCCTGTTGGGTGCAAATAAGGCATATAAGCGTACTTGTGGCGTTACTTTCATCCGGAAAATCACATGTTTTTACATGCTTGAGAATTACAAAGAGCACCAAAGTGTACACATATGAATTTCTTTGTGTTGCAGAAGTGCAAAAGCAAAATGTCTTTTTTTGGTACGCAAACGTTGGATAAAAAAATAAACCATATAACCATAAATGGGTAACTGACGTTTTCTGAACGCTTGCTAAGGCCGAAGATTCAAAGCGGGCAACGCTAGCGGAGCTGTTTTCGTAACCAGACAAATGTGAGTGAATTTATAAACGTGACGTATCATTCTTTACACAAATAAAATTCAATTAGGAAATAACTTTGAAGTGTAGTTTGTAAAAATATCCCGAAGAATGAAAAATCCCTGCTCTGGTAATAAAAAAATGCTGAGTAGACTGTGTTTGGGGGAAAAGCATAAGTGCAACTTCCTTCGTTTCGTGTGTTTTTCCTACACAAAACTTACCCTTCCGCTTATGCCTCGTCCTTATTTGTTTTGTGTTAACCAAATCCTTATGTTTCGAACAAAATTAGAAATTCTTCCAGAAGGAATGACTGGACGGTCTGTTGCCAGGACTTGCATGTGCGGACCCGTTTTTGGTGTTTTGCTCAGGTATCTTGGTTGCTTATGACGCCTCCGTTAAGAGGCACTCCTCTCTGAATGGCATGATTCGTTTTACGCCCTTCGCTAAACGACCAGGCACGAGGAATGCGCCGCCCACGCGCGACATGCGACGTCAGCCTTCTACTCCTAGGCTCCGGAACTCGCGCGACGGCGCTCCGTCGCTGACGCTGCGAACCCTGACTACGGAAGAGTCTTCAGGGTCGTTCCCTCATAGCGACAAACTTACACGACTGGTTTAAAATTCTTTTTGCTACGCTTCGCATCAAAAATAACAGACGCTATGGCTGGGCCAACAACGGCATATCGTTCGAAATTCCGACTTATCAAGCATCGTCCAATACACTGCCCCTACCCTGAGTATTCACTACGCCATAGGGGGACGGTGCCAAAGGTAGCTCAAGAGGGTTCAACGCTGATCGACCACTCTCGACGTGTCGTAGACACTCGAGTCACGGCCCGGGGGTTAAAAAGAAGGTCCCCTTCACCCCGAGTAGTACGAGTGGCACTGGCTACCACCCCCAAGTGCAGGAACCGAGAAAGTGGTGAGGAAACAGCCCCGCCGGTAGCGTAGTGGTTATCGCACCAGACCGGTATTCTTGAGGTCGTGGGTTCGGATCCCACCCAGCGGGCATTTTTTAACCACTTTCTTTCTGACTCAAAAAATTATTCATATCTTTCTATGACCTAACGCATTCCCCCTTTGCTTTCCGAGGTTTTCTTGAATGCGAACCCTTATTCTGTCTTAATTCCCTGAGCCCCTCATTTCCCATTTCTGATTCGCTATATACATAGCGAGGGCCTCTGTCCTAGCAGTCTTGGTGCTAAAGGTAGCTTATGAGGGTTCAACGCTGGTCGACCATTCTCGACATGTCGTAGACACTCGAGTCACGTCCCGGGGGTTAAAAAGAAGTTCCCCTTCATCCCGAGTAGTCCAATTGGCGCTGGCTACCACCCCCAAGTGCAGGAAACAAAAATTACCTTCACATAAATACCCGAGAAAGTGGTGGGCAAAGAGCCCCGCCGGTAGCGTAGTGGTTATCGCACCAGACCGGTATTCTGGAGGTCGTGGGTTCGGATCGAACCCGGTGGGCATTTCTTCAGCCCTTTCTTTCTGGCTCAAAAAAATCAGCATATCTTTTTATGACCTAACGCATTCTCCCCTTTGCTTTCCGATGTTTTCTTGACTGCCAACCCTTATTCTGTCTTAATTCACTGAGCCTCTCATTTCCCATTTCTGATTCGCTTATATATATATATATATATATATATATATATATATATATATATATATATATATATATATATATATATATATATATATATATACATAGTTGAGAAAATGGTTGACTCACGATTAAAAACAACAGTGCTTTAGCGACGTTTCGACTAGAGGACCAGTCTTCATCTGAGTAACTCAGATGTTAAACTCTGAGTAACTCAAATCTGGGTTACTCAGATGAAGACTGGTCCTCCAGCCGAAACGTCAGTAAATCACTGTCTTTGTTTTTAATCATGAGTCAACCATTATCTCAACTATTTCTTCTGGCTCCTCGAGAAGTTTCTTGTATATATATATATATATATATATATATATATATATATAGCGAAAAGTAGGAGGGGCACTCAGAAGTGGCAAACGGATCGGTGGTCCAGCCGGCAGAATTTCTCGCACACTCCTCGAGCTTCACGCCGATGACGATGCCGCTGCGGTGGCTCACCTTGTTGCCCCGTCGTCATCTGTACAATCCGAGTGGTCAATCCCCTTGAGTGGGGTTACGCCAATCACAAGGACAATGCTGACTGTTGTTGTTGCCGCGTACCTTATCCGTTGTTCGTTAGTGCTCGCATGGTGGCGGCGTGCCACTTGCTCGTCTTTCGCACTACAATTATCCCCCACCGCCAAGGGAGCCACCCTGGCGTCCTAAGCGCACGTCACGACGGAAGGGTCTTAGTACGGCTTGAGGTGATGCACGCGTACTGTTTCGCGGCCGCGGCAGCGCAGGTCAGGCGACGGGGTGAGCGGTTCCACAACGTAATTAACGGGGTAGGTTCGTTTGAGTACGCGGTGCGGTCCATGGAACTTGGAAAGGAGCTTGCTAGAAAGTCTAGGGGTAGTGGCTGGTACCCAAAGCCATACGAGAGAGCTGGGAGAAAAAATTACACCATCTTCCCGTAGGGGAACCCTGAGTATTATGCAAAGCAGCCATGGGGTCGATTCAAGTGCCCATTAGTTTTCAGTTCGTCGTTTCCATTAGGTTGAGGTACGTAGCTACCGTTATACTTACAGTTTCGTTTCCATGGTAACTACCACACTTTTCACTTACCGGAACTACGAAATGGGAAATTGCGTTGAGGTCAGGGCTGTTTCGCCTACTACTCAGGGTTCCCCTACGGGAAGATGGTGTAGTTTTATAATTAGATGCGATGGACTATGTCCCTCCCTTGTCGTTGTTGCGCCGTCCACACCCCCACTGCGCATGCTCAGCTTTCTGAACGCCCGGTGGTGTTTTACCCTTTAATGGCTCCTGAAGTGACAGTGTTACCGGTGTCTTCCTGGGCTGGCCCGAGATGAGCCGAACATGCGCAGTGGGGGTGTGGACGGCGCCACAACAAGGGAGGGACATAGCCCCGACCATGAGATGCTGGAGCGACAGTGTTGCCCGTGTGTTCCTGGGCCGGCGGATGGATGGACGACGGACGACGGACGACGGAGCTGAGAGCAAGAGATGCTTTGCACCTAAATGTCACTTTTGGGTTGCCACCATCACGCCGATGTTTTAAATGCAGAGCATTTCAGTAACTCACGATGTCACCCGCGTTGTCCCGTCGTAGTCCGCACCGTCGTTGTCCGCACCCCTCCCCCTACACTATATAAAAGAAAATACTATCCGCCGCCAGGTTTCGATCCCTCGACCCTGCGGGCGGAACGCAATGTACATGGTGCTCTACCCACTGCGCCACAAAGCCGACACAGAACGGGACGCTACGAACGCGCCTTATATCGTTGACTCATTCAAATTACTGCTGACGAGCGCTCTCTCGTCAGCAGTTAACGTAACGCAACATTAACGTAACGCAAATTACTTAATGTCGTGCGCCCCCGGAAATGCTCTGCATTTGATCGTGCCCCTCGCGAGGGGGATGTTTCACTGCGTCTTCCTACTGGCCAGTACACTCGTCGCCATCTGTCGGATGTTGTGCGAACCCTTTTTGGTTGAATTGGTCTTCGTCGGTAAAATTTGAGCAAGCTGACGACAGTCCTCCGCGTGGCTGCAGAGCTGAGAAACAGGCGTGTATTCGTAAGCGTCGGGTCGATAGGGTAGAATGGTGTCGAGAGGGCAGGATGCTTCCGGCCATAGAGGAGGAAGTACGGCGAGAACACTGTAGTAGTCTGTGTCGCAGTGTTGTACGCGTAAGTCACAAACGGGAGAATCGCATCCCAATCGGAGTGGTCAGAAGACATGCACTTGGCGAGCATGTCGCCATGGGTGCGGTAAAATCTCTCCGTCAACCGATTAGTCTGGGGATGGTAGGCTGTAGTGCTGCGGTGGGTGACGGTGCATTCTTTGAGGAGAGCCTAGACCACTTCTGACAAAAAGACACGGCCCCGGTCGCATATTCCCAAACCATACCCCGTAGGTGCCCAGGCCGACCACAACCCCCAAAGCAGCGACGCAGCCCCATGACGTCACTTCCTCTATGTGCGCGACTTCAGACTTATGCGACGTGGATTTTTTCTCTCCCTCCCTCTCGTTTCGGCTGCTTTGAGGGCGGTCGATGGTTTTGCTCAGTGCGCGGGGCTGGCCTGCGGCGGTGGGGAAGCTGACGCACGTGTGATAGAAGTTCACCTTTTGTACCTGATCCCCTGAGCTCTCCGCGCTCTTCTTGCGCGCCTGGAAGTTGACGCTGACCTCCCCTCGTGTTCCTAGATAAGCGCTCGGCTCGGTTCTCTAAGTGCACGCGCTTGGATGGACGCTTTCACGTACGTGTGGCTATTATATACCTTCCGGAAAGCAAACACTCTCATACACACACACACACACACACACACACACACACACACACACACACACACACACACACACGCACACACCACACACACACGCACACACACACACACACACACACACACACACACACACACACACACACACACACACACACACACACACACACACACACACACACACACACACACACACGCACACACCACACACACACGCACACACGCACGCACACACACACACACACACACACACACACACACACACACACACACACACACACACACACACACACACACACACACACACACACACACACACACACACACACACACACACACACACACACATATATATACATACACACCTCAAAACACGATTCGGTGCTGCAGGTAAGGATTACAAGGAAGGCAGCCAATTAACCATGACTACATTTACAAACTGTCCTGCCCTTGCGAAATATTACAGCTGCATGAGCTGCTACATTTTGGCTTTTCCATAAGCACTATTACAGCGAATTTCGTTAACATTAACTTCGTTGCCTAAATTCTTTATCAGAACAGTGACATTAAGAAAAACATTGACATTTTGATAATTGAAGATGTGAATCATTCTTTCAAGGGTGATACGTTGATAAGAAAGACACTAGCTCAAACGTACATGTTTTACACTCGGTCATGAATGCTGCATAATTTGCACTGCTGCTCATAACAATTTAGGAAAACAATATCGAGAATTTAGACAAACCAAGGGCTAAGTAATAGTTGGATTATACCGCTTCTGAAGCACTCGAGGAATTTGGTATATGTCTTCTGTACCGGGCTATTGACCACAGTCTTTGTACTGAAGTCATCAGGGCGTAGTTTGATATCACTAATCATGCATGCTACCACTCACACTGTTGCCATTGTCGATTAGTTATTTTTATCAATTTGTGCTTCATGCACACACAGGTTTTGCAGCATAAGATACGTATATTATTTTCGATGAGACTAATGAGTAGCTGCGCGTGAGCTTGGGGTCACGGTAGTCGCAGAAGAGATAAAACTAAGAAAAAAAAAACAGTTACCTTCATGGGCGGACGGTTTTTGGGATAGTGATCTGGGACAAAAAATAGCTGCAAAAATGTCACTTTTCGAACTCCACTAATGGGGATGGATGACCAGTTTGTGTCCGTTTCCTGCGACGCATTTTTCAGCTACCACATATAGATTTCTGTGGTGCCTGGCCTTGTGGTGCCTGGCATTGCGTCACAGTTTGCGCCTCAACTGTAAGCGACACACACACAAAAAGTATACAAATGTATAAACAAGAAATAGAAAGAATAAAAATATAAATAGTGCAACACAAGTTGCAAAACGCCGCTTTACATACTACAACGTTTCACATCGAAAAACATACCTTTCGCCCCGTTTCTGGGACTTTTGGACAATCCAGGTAGTGTTGGTGCACCTGCTGTACGTGTCCATGAAGGCGTTGACTGCTACTTCCTCAGGCAGGTTCGCGCGGAACACACATTCATGATCTATTGACGCGAGGTGATCTCTGACGACCTCGAGCGGCTGCTCGTACTCATTCATGAAGCAGAAGTTATAAGCTGCGCTACAATCGCGTGAATGCGCGGGGGACGCGCGTAGCGCACGCAAGTATCAGAACGTACATTGTGATGGGCCATTCTGCGCGAGTGCGAGGCACAGACGAGTATGGCAAATAATACGCTCGCTGATGTTCGCAGCAGACGAGGCTTTCCGGAACGTAAACAATAACTACACGTACGTGCAAAAACATCCATCCGCGGGACAACTCGAACAGGCCACTGACAGCCCTGACATAATGGTCCGCCCTTCATCAAATGCTTCGTTCCTCTTTGTTCGGCTACCTGCTGCTGTATATAAATCGTACGGGCAGTACACCGGACAGTTGGTAGCATCCACTTTTCGTCTCAAAACTTACCCAAAATTCCACTGATAAAAATAGCAAACAAAACAAGAAGATTTATCGCAAACAGAAATACGTGAGAGTGAAAGTAAAATGGCGAATTCCATTGAGAGAACAGGAGCAGTGGCGTCGTGCAGTGAGGGGTAGGGGAGAGAGCACTTGGGAGCACGCGGGAGCAGGACCACTGCACCTGCCATTGCATTGCAGCACGCACCCGGAGAGCTGGTGGGAGAGGAAAAAACGGCGAGGGGAAGCGCGGTCCCGACACGACTGTCGTGGCCTGCCGATATGGGCATGCACGTTAGCATTTATCAGGTTTAATAAGGGCGATCCGGCTACATTACTTGCAGTAGTAGCAATATGAGGCCCGTCTGCAAGATCGGCGAGTGAGGAACAGGCGCGCATTATCGAGGGCATCTCAAATACGACGAAAACAAGTATTTTGCACATATGCGCCATCTATCGGCGTGGAGTAGAGGTTAAAATGCCGGCTTGTTTTTGGAGTCGCTGGTTCGAATCTCCCCGGCGCCGTTCGTTTTTCTTTTCTTTTTTTTCCTTCTGTCTCTAGCGTTTTTGAGAACTGAGAACGAATATTCCAGTGGAAGAACGCGCCCCCACACGCAGAATCGTTAAATGACGTACAACCCAAGTGCGAAGCTCCTTCATGTTTACTGAACGGCACCGTTGATTCTGGGCATGGAGGTCACTGAGAGCAACCCAGCGGCGACGCGGCGGCGCGCGCCGTGTCGTCGCTCCATGTGGCTCAGCCCGAAGAACATACGGCGTCCTGCCGCGGGAGATTTCCCGCCGCGCGAACTTCGTCGTGAAAGTTCGCTCCACGTAAGCAATCGCTGCGGAAAAGCATGTGTGAGCAAAGTCGGGCAAAGCACGTGTGGCGGTAGGAAGCACTCGCATGCCCGTAGGGCTCGCTGCCCATTTCGCAAAGTTGCAAATGCACGATAGATACCGCCGCGCTCTCCGGCCCGCGCTCGCTGAGCCGCGACAATTCACAAGAAAAAAAAAAACAGAAACATAAAAAAGGGGAATATGACGTTAAAGGTCATGCGACTTCCTTCGTACTGTGCTTGCTCCGCTTTTCAAGCAGGAGCAGATCGGACTGCTCCCGACTGCTCTCGGAGCAGCGAAAGTGACCTCGCTCTACCACTGGATGACAGTGCTCCTACTCCTGTTCGACCACTGGAACACGCCTGCTGAGGAGAGAGCACTTTCAGAGTGCCTTTGAGTGCCCCTGCTCTCCCAATGGAATTCGCCATTAGAGAAACGCGCCGAGCGCTAGCTTAACTAGGAACAGCATGGAAGACGAGCGTCTGCAGGCGCGCATGAGAGCGCGAAGAGCGAGAAGCAAGAACAGTATGCAAAGGTTTACTGCGTGCTTCAGCTTCCCAGCCTGTACGCCAAGCTCGCGCACGGAGCGAAACCATCGGCCGCCGCGAAGCAGCGAGACCCAAAAAGACCAAAACAAATTTTTGTCTTCACTTTAATCAGAGTGTTTGCTTTCCGGAACGTATAATAGCCACATGTACGTGAAAGCGTCCATCCAAGCGTGCGCACTTAGAGCAGCGAGCCAAGTCACTTGCAGGCGCGTCAACTTGCAGGCGCGAAAGAGCGCGGAGAGCTCATGGGCTCAGGTACAAAACGTTAACTTCTAGAACATGCAGTCGTTCCGGTGTCCACCCCTAGGTGTGACAATTTACGCCTGCTGGTGGTCTTTCCTTTCCTTTTTCTTGACAATAAATTCATTCATTCAACATGTGCGTCAGCTTTCCCAGCGCCGCAGGCCAGCAGCGAAACTATCGGCCGCCCTCAAAGCAGCCGAAACGGGAGGGGGGGGGGGGGGGGGGGAATATCCACGTCGCATGAAGTCGCTCACATAGAGGAAGTGCCGTCACGGTGCTGCGTCGCTGCTTGGGGGTGTGTGGTCGGCCTGTGCCCCTACGCGATATAATTTGGTAATACTGTCGCGAAATTCATGTCCCTCCTTGACGGGTTTTCTTGCCGCTCGCCATTTTCGGGCCGAGAGGAGCCGTACCGCGTAGCGGAGGAATGTTCTCGCCGCCATTGCCGCACCCGGGTCGGCTGGCCATGTGTTTCGGGGAGAGAGGTGGGCGAGAGTGCCGCGGCCTACTGAAGGCTGCGCCCCGGGAATTCTCGGAAGACGCGCGGCCCGGTGGACTGTGTGCGTGGTGCAGCGCGGGGTTTCTGGGGAGAATGGGCTGAGAACTGGTGGTGGCCGGACGTACGGCCGGGACGCGGCGTCGGCCTTGAGGGCTGTGCTGGGGAGGCCGAGCGACGACGGCGGTGAACTTCGGGCCCCCGAAGATTCCTCAAGGAGGCGACAGTGCGCGGCCGGAGTTCACCCAAATTGCGTCGCTGATCAGCGGCGCCCCACCACAGACGACCGACAGCCTCCGTCACCCCGGCGAGACCATCAGCCGGACCGCAGCTAAGATGTTCTCCCCTTCTCCACCTTTCCTCGGACTCTTGCTTTTCATCTTCTGTGTTGTATTTCCCTATGCGGACTGCACGGGCTTCTTATCCGCCTCCTTCAGTGCACCACGCGGTATGTGTTTCTAGCGGGCCTATTGTTAGTAGTTGGGGGAAGCCTCCAACCCCGCCTATTGTATACTCTACTGTCCCCTTCATTTACTGTCGTCTTCTCCTCGGGCTCGTAACGGCGTGTACCTTTTCTTTCATTGTGATTAATGTACTTCGTGTCGGTGTCTTGGCAGCTCTGACCCCAACGGGGTGTCAACTGCAGTGTGTATTAACTCGTCAACCCTCCTGTCTGTCTGTTTTGAATTTCCCGTGAATGTTAAGTAAATGCCCGTTGTTTTGAAACTGTTTTCCCGTGCCCCGTCTCGTGCCTCACGCCAGCGGCCAATCAGGCGTGGACCTATCGCCGGTTAGCAGGTCCGAACCACATTCTCGAATTCGCACGTAAGGGGGGAGTTGTTTGTCGCTCCTCCCGTCCGAGCCATCGGCCACTAAATTATTACTTCGCTCAATTCTGTGACAAATACGCACCCCGGTCACTCGAAGACGCAGGATGAAATGGTGCAAAATGAAGGTAGCAACTTCGCGTGCTGTGGCAGCCGGTAGCGCGGTGGTCTAAGCGTATCGCGTAAGGAAATCGACGGCGACGATAACCCAATGGTTGCCGGCAGCAGTGAGGGGCAGAGGCCGTATAAGTCTATCCCGACCCGGTCAAAAGGGCGGGCGGGGCAGGCCAAAGGCTGTAACGGGGCGGTTTGTGACTGCGGCCGAGACTTGCGACGTTTGCATTCTCGGCATTATTTGATAAACGTCGTTACAAAGGAATACATTCCTTGCCAAAAGTAGCGCAGCCGCAACCGCTGGTAGGTCTTAAAGACTCCTGCAGCGGCGAATTGCGCATTCGTGTGGAAATTAGCACAGATTGTAGAGCGCAGGTGACGAGGGATGTCATTGCTGTGACGAGGTGATGCGGGACCTCGTTTTTCTCGTTGCTGAAGCTGGCTGTGTGCAGTAATCGTCGGGCCTAATTTAGTCGTCATATTTAAAGGGACACTGAAGTGAATTTGTCAAGCTCCCGTTTTTGCTTGCACTGCGTAGACTGGCTCAAATTAGCACACTTTTCATCGTTTATCCGGTTGACAAGTCGGTAATTATTTTACAAAGCGCGAAAGAAGAAAAACTACCATGCGCGGTTTGCGGTGGCCGCACCAACTAAAGGCTGTGACGACGGGAGAAGACGCACCGTGGTTGGTTAGCATTCAAACAAGTTTCGGTTTCGGTTCTGTAAAACAACATGCTTGACATCCGACGGCATCGTTGGATGGACATTCTCGATATCTTAGTAATCGTTGTACCGAGCTTCTGCCATGTTGTCGGCTGTAAAATGCTTAAAATAAGCCTCCCAGGACGGCTTGGAATCGTAGCAATCACTAGCCGAAGCCTACGCAGTGGATGAACGCCCTCCGCGTCACCGCAGACGCTCAAATGCCATGCACTTTTCCGCCATATTTGGAGCTTGCCTCACTCATGCCTGTATCGTAAAACGCGTGTTCGCACCAGGGAAAGGGTCTGTTGATTCTGGCCTGTGCCACTGCCCGCAAGCAGTCGGTGCTTATGGCAACAGCACGCCAACGAGAACTCGCTAGCGCGTCAGTGTCAGCCTGCGCGCGTTCTGTGAACTAGTTCGTGGAGCAGTGAACGTTACGGCCAAAAAATGGTGAACTCGGTATAGAAAACAACGGTCGAAAACGAAAAAGTCGACTTAAAAAAAAAATCAACTTGTGACTTGCATGATAACATACCTAGCGCTCCAGACCACTCGGCCACGGGGCAGCGTTGCCAGCGTTGGAAATGTAAGGTACATAATGTATAACCAATTTACACTTCTATTTAGTTTTAGCATTTCAAACAGCTTAAGTTACTATTTGTTGTATAGCGCTCGTGCAGTAAGCGTCCCCCAAATGGACACAATATCTCACGCCTAGGAATTGCATTTCTTAGACGGAAAAGCGTTCGCAGATGCGTAGTCGTGCTGCTGACCGCTGTGCTTGTTTGTCCAGCGCAAAAAAGTGCTTCCTGCACCCTAGTTTTACGCTGTACGGTAAAAGTATCAGTTGATTTTATTTCCTTAGTACCTATATTGACTTCGCTGACTCTTCTACCGCCTCCAAGTGGCCTTAGATTTTCCTACTAGCGTACCGGTCAGCGAAGCGTCGCATGTGCGCTTGTGCAGCGCTTGTGTGGAGCTACCTTGACTTGGAGCTAGACACAGTGTACAAACTAACAAAGTAAAGAAAGGCACATTTTTTCATTCACAAACGTGTCGTGGCTTCGTTTCAACTGAGCGAACGAATTGCGACGACCCGTCGGCGGCCGGTGGACTAAGCGCTAAGCCGACTGACTGCTGGAAGGTCGGGAGCCGTGCAGTAGCTCAGTCAAGCCAAGTCATCAGAAAATGGGCGAGAAGGCAGAGAGGAGGACAACATTCTCTAATTAATTTTTCTACTAAATAAATTCGCGTAAACGCGCTCAGAATCTTGAAACATGGCCTATGAACTTCGGACTACAATTTGCGCTAGTAATCCCACAATGTTTACAAATCATTTCAGTGTCCCTTTAAGAAGGGACATACCAAGGACCTCAAGAATTACAGACCCATTAGCCTACTCTCAGTTGTTTACAAGCTGTTTACCGAGGTTATAGGCTATGCTGTTTACCGCATAGGTGATAACTTGGATTCCCAACAACCAAGAAAGCAGGCTGGGTTTAGGAAAGGGTACTCAACCTTGGATCACATCCACGTCGTCAATCAAGTGATAAAACAATTCGCAGAGTACACGAAACCCGCCCTTTACATGGCATTTATAGATCATGAGAAAGCGTTTGATTCACTACCCACCGCAGCCCTGTTAGATGCACTAAAATACGAGGGAATAGAGCCCTACATTAAAGTTTTAGAAGGTAAAAGCACGGCCGTGCGGCGAAAAATAGATATGAATGAATTGATTCTGGCCTGTGCCTACTGCCCCCGCAAGCAGTCGGTGCTTATGGCAACAGCACGCCAACGAGAACTCGCTAGCGCGTCAGTGTCAGCGTGCGCGTGTTCTGTAAACTAGTCCGTGGAGCAGTGAACGTTACGGCCCAAAAATGGCGAACTCAGTATAAGCTGAAAAAGTCAATAAACGAATATATACGTAAGCAAGTAAATAAATAAATAACTTATATGGCCAACCACAAGAAATATGCGCGTGCACCCTGAAGCCTAGCTCAGACTTTGAATTTTATTATTTATTTATTTATTTATTTATTTATTTATTTATTTATTTTCAAGGCCCGATGTATTAAAGAGGGGAGGTAGTAAATGTACTTCACACAGCGAAAAATACAGCACCAGAAAATTTGCAATCAGGTAATGTCGCCTCATACAGGGTATAAGTTAAGGGCTACTTACAAATAAAATTATTGGCCGTCATTTTAAAGAAACAGCATCACGTTGTGCGATATAAGGGGGGTTTCTCGGGGACCTAGCCAGCACTCTGGGGTACGCCCCCATGCTAGCTCCCGGCGTGTCAACCACGCGGGCTCCCATGCCTACGGCAGCAAAGCGAGGTTCGCAGAGTAGACAGTAGTGCCGAAGCACAGCCGTTTATTTGGGGAATACCAAAGCATGCGAGCACAAGGCTCGACGGCGTTCACGAATCACGCCGTCCGGGTCGTGACCGCGAACGGGAGGCAGGCGCTCACGGCACGCGACAAACAAAGTTCCCCCCTGAGATACACGTGTCCATCACCGCCGCGATGTTCCGCCGAACCAGCCCCGACCGGGTCTCGGACGAGACTCTCCCGTCTCCCGCGCGCACACGTTCGCGCCGCCCTCGCCCACCTAGGCTGCCCGCACTAAGGTCCCTAAAATTACTCAGGTAGCGCCAACTGCTCCCTCCTTCTCCGCTGCCCTCCGCTGCTCTCATGCAAAAAGCTGCCCTTATTTGCCCCTGTCAAGACATGTGAACAGTCCCGGGCATGCATTTGAACATCTTAAAGCAACGATTTTAGAATCCGCCTTCAAAACGCACCACGACCACGAGGTTCGGGAATCTTATCTCATTTATAAGTTTGGGTCAGCCACACTTGGAATTAATAAAAGTTACGGAAAACTAACGTGCTTATCCCTCGATTAAAATTAGCGGCTTCATAATTTTTATAACTATGTTCATTATTCCTACCCTCGAGTTTGCCATCAGAATTTGCAGAAACTCTCCTAATACAGCAGATTTATTAGCCTAATACGGCTCAACAATGCCATTTGTCCTGGGGAAGGAGGCCTCGTTCCCACCACCACTTAAGAATGTTTAACTCTTTGTGATCTATTCATGTTTAACCTTTTGTGACCCTACCTATTTCCTGTTCAATTGCTAGCATCTGTGAAATGCTCTTTTTCTCTTTCTATCTATTTATCTATTCTCTTCATCCGCGGGGGGCACACCCATCTTCGCTTTCCCCCGAACCAGTCTCCCCAGCCACTGAATACCTTACTGTATACTCTTCCCTTTCTTTTTAAGCCGCGGTTGTCCAGTTTCTCCAATTGTCTGAACTTGCAGCCAGCGCGGCATACGTTGACCCGTCATGATGCAACCTTGAACGCTGCATTGTTAACACGACCCCTTTTTCTCTCTCTCGCTCCCCCCCCCCCCTTTTTTTTTGTTGATGTTGTAACATAGGCGTAGCCTGACTGTACGTCCACTCTCCTTTTCCGAAACATTTTCCGCTCCTTCTCACAGTTTTATGCAAACCTATATAAGAAATGTGTTCAAAATGTTTGCGACAGCAAAATCATATAACTTTACTCTGATGAAGGCAAGTCCCGTTGCCGCTACGTAAGTAAACATTGTTTGTTATTGTTCTTGCTGTGTATCCGACTCTTTACTTATACTATATATACATATAAATATATATATATATATATATATATATATATATATATATATATATATATATATATATATATATATATATATATATATATATATATACATACATATATATATATATCAGTTTGTTGAGGTTACGGTTCTGGTGCAGGTGAAATCATTTCGTTCCGGTTCGCTGTCCGGTTGGACGAGTTGAATTATCACTGTAATTAGAAAAAAAATATTTAGTAGTTTAAAACGACAGCCAAATCAAAATACCAACAAACATTCAAAATGCTGGCCGTCCTAATGATGCTTCGACAAGTGAAAATGTAAAATTCAGAGTATTTCACGCGGAAAACAAACCCAAGGGCAGTGGCACAATTGCAAAGCAAACTTTAAACAATTACGAGGCATCAGAAAAACACATGAAGTGGCGACGAATTACAACCAACTTTCTCGCCCAGACTTTATGTCGTCCTAGCGACTATTCATAAACCCACCGCCAAGAGATATGACGGTAGGATATATTTTCTGTTCTTTCCTTTTTTGTTGAAATCGCACTCGTCGCTATGGAATCGCCCATTACGCTAACCTTGAAGCTATAAATTTAGGCCTGCGCACTGGCGCATCCAAATACCAGCGCCTAATAACAATGGCGCACATTTTTTATATTTGTAACAAAACAGAAAAATCCTACAACCGGCACATAAATACTACCAATGAATTAGATTATTTGGTCACCCTTAATAATTTGTTAGCTGTCACCTTATGGAATGTTTTAGCCACACTTTTGTTAAAAGTAAGCTTTAGTTAACGCTCAGTCACTGCATTTTTGCTCTGACCACTGCTATTCCTTTTGCGATAGCTATACCGGATGTGCGCATTACAATCAATATGTCATAGTAGCGCCTGACCCCCGGCCATCGTTCTGTGTGCTACATTGCGGAATCTTATAACAGATTATGCTGTTGCAAAATGAAAGGGAAATTTGACGCGCGCAGCATGAGATGGGACTTGTTTGGGGAGACGCTCTTTAATTCGTCCACAGCAGTATTCCCCTCCGGAACGAGTAGCAGTAGAAGTAATGTAGCGAGTTCGGCAGTCAGTACAACTGCACCTTCAAAAATAAGCAGATCTGAAAGAGGCAAAACTGCAAAACAAGCAGAATAGATGATCCCTGGGCGAATGGGACAGTGTGAGGTACCGGCCTGCCTTCCTGCACGTGTCATCTGCTTTATTACTGTTTCTGCTTCCAAGATAAGGTCGAGAGCTGCACTTTTTTCCAAGGGATTAAAGGGAAGCTGAAGCGCTTTCCAAAAAATTTGAGTTAGATTAACAGTTATATAGTTTCTTGCGCGCTGTTTCCGAATATCACATTGAAATTTATCGTACATGAGTCCAAGTGGCATTTATCTTGCAAAAAGCGCGGCCCCGTTTGAAAGACGCGCGCTTTTCGTCTTTCGAGGCCCCTGATTGGTTGCGCCCGTCATGACGTCAAAGGAGGACACCCTTCGGCCGCGCGGGTTGTCGGAAGCATTGCGAACGATCGCACGGTTGCCTTTGCGGCAATTTAGCTTGCAGTTTAATTTTCGCACATGACTGGAAGTTTGTTTTATAATTTCCTGTGCTGTTGGTTCAATTATCTTGGAGCTTAAATTTGCTTTACACGACAGAGAACCCAAAAGCAGCGACTGTGACGTCGACTAGTGGGTTCCATCAAAATATTTTTGAATTACGCAACCAGCATAGGGGGATTTTATACCTTATGTTAATATTAGGTACTGCCTTAACTGTTTCTTATTATACACGAAACCATTTATGCCGAAGATTAGTGGGCGTTTTATAAACAATCTACCAGCGAAAAGCATGCGGCGAAAAAATAGCGTTCATGCGCTGTAAACGTATATGCGAGACACATCTTGCCGGTACACGCATAAACCAACAAGTAGACTCTGCTTCCGCATTTCCTTTGTTCGTTGTCGCCCACCCCAGCCCCGTTACTCATCCCCGTACACAGACCCACACGCGCGCGCCATTTCGGCAGCCGCGCTACGGCGCCTCCGCGATTGCTAGCTGCACTTCGATGAGTGGCGTCTTACTGCTTCACATGCATTTATTCTGAAAACACTGCAGCATACTAGTGCCTGCTCAGCATTATTGGCTGTAGTAGGGCTTGATTTTCGCTTGTGCGTTGCGCATTCTGCTACAATATTACGGCCACCTCGTTATAATTAACAGACCAGTCGGACAAGGCAGTTACGTTGTAGTTACGTTACTTTAGGTAACAATCACGAAACGTTTGTGATAATGAATCGTTGGCCTGTTTCAGCATTTCTAGATTTAAGCATTTACCGCGCTAGTCGGACAGAGGCCGTATATTTACTCTTCGCTCCTAATTTTTTTTAGTATCATCATTATATATATCACCGACTATCACTGGAGCACACTTGAGGTTCAGTAACAACAAGTGCTTGCAGGTTATAATATGCAGCCACACGGAATCTTGGGCAAAAAATTAGGCCCCCGCAGTCAACACAAATTATGGCACGGTGGTGGTTCGGAGTGGTGTTTTTTTTTAATTCCAGACAAACATCACCTTATCGTGACATGCATATACTTGCAAAATAAGTAATCTGGTTGGCTTGGTTCTTTTACTTTGTAGGAATACTGTTTACCTCTTAGCCGCGAGAGAACTTCTATCAGGATTGGCCCCGTGTTTTAGTTTCGCCAAAAAATTGTTTTTTTTAACACTGTCCTGAGCCCATAGGGAAAGATAACCGACGCGTTTAACGAAACAAGCATTTCCTGAACAAATGTGACTTGGTTTCTGGAATGGAACGAAACATCCCCGGCCAAAGTACAGCAGTATTCCCCATCCTTCCTAAATCTAGAATCTAATGTGAACATTCACGTCCGTCGCATCAAAAAGAAAAAAAAACCGCATTGGAGCGGTTTACACAGTATTTAACGTAGTGTAGTATATTCTCTGTCATCAAGCACAGCCACCTCGGCTGTCGCTTGCGTATGTTATCAAGCATCCCGGCGTGGCATTATTCTGCTTAGGAATACGGCATGATAACGTATGCCTCGTTTGGCGTTCGTGCATACTTTTTGAACACGAAAATTGTACATATGAGTGCTATCAACCACAACAACAAGTATCATTCCCAAGGAAACACGGCGAAAATAGCATGGCCGAGGCGGCCGATCCGGCCGGAAGTCCAGGTATGACGTTTTTCAGCCGGTTTTCGCCCGCGCTCGTCGGTCTTCCGGCATCGCGCGGCGAGATGGGGGCGGGGCATCGGGCCACTTTTGTTTGCTCATTGCGCCGCTTCTATTGCATGTATTGCGAAAATATTTCGTACACATGAACTATTCAATGTGTAGTTGCTGCTAGTAAACTTTTCTTTTAATTCTAAAACCGCTTCACCTTCCCTTTAAGTGCGCACCTTAACAGTTTTCCCTGACATATCTGTTGTTATTTGTATCTCTACAAAACGGAACTTGTCCACTGTACTGTCCTCAAAAAGGGTTGATTGATTGATTGTAAGGTTTAACGCGCCGACGCAACGCAGGCGATGCACACGCGCCGTAGTGGAGGGCTCCGGATTACTTTTGACCACCTGGGGATCTTTATCGTGCGCCGAAATCTCGTACACACGGGCGTTTTTGCTTTTCGCCTCCATCAGAAAAGCGACCGCCGCGGCCGGGAATCAAACCCGCGACCTCGTGCTCAGCAGCGCAACGCCTTAGCCACTGAGCCACCGCGGCGGGTGTCCTCAAAAAGGGACCACGGAACTCACTTCCTTCGCATTGATGACACGTTTGGTTGTGAAAGGCAGGGAAATGAAAAAAATAGAGCCATATCCATGTTCTGGTGCGTTTTTTATTTCGGTTTTACTTACTTTTTGCGTAATATTGTAAAACAACGTGATTCGCCTTTTCTTTTTTGTTGTTTTCCGTGTAAACACACACACACACACACACACACACACACACGCACACGCACACGCACACACGCACACGCACACACGCACACGCACACGCACACACGCACACACGCACACGCACACGCACACACGCACACACGCACACGCACACACGCACACGCACACGCACACGCACACGCACACACAGGGCATTTGATGCCCCGTGCTGTATCTCTGCTCCGAGGAGCAGCTTATGTTGCAGGCCAGCAAACTTATTTCAACCAGCTGGTTGATTTGATTGATTTATAGGGTTTAACGCGCCGACGCAACGCAGGCGAGGAGGCGCGCCGTAGATGAGGGCTCCGGATTAATTTTGACCACCTGGGGATCTTTAACGTGCGCCGAAATCTCGTACACACGGGAGTTCTTGCTTTTCGCCTCCATCAGAAAAGCGGCCGCCGCTGCCGGGAATCGAACCGGCGACCTCGTGCCCAGCAGCGCAACGCCTTAGCCACTGAGCCACCGCGGCGGGTTTAACCACCTGGTGATATTAAACGTGGATCAAAATCTCGATACACGGACGTTCTCGATTTCCATCTACTTCAGAAAAACGGTTGTAGGGAAGGGAGATCGAGGCCACTTGTGGTCAACAGCGAACGGCTTAGCCACTGAGCAGCTCTTGCGGTCGCACTTGTCAAGTATTAACAATTTGCAGGTGTCGGACCTTTTAAAAAAATTTTGAAATGCCAAAAGCCTGCACACATCGGGTGTGGGCTGCCGCTGTTGCGCAGTGGAGCACTCTTGCAGCCTGAGTGCTCCAATAAAGTCGCAGCTAGGGAAGGGCAAAGTCGTTTTATATCCCTGCAAGCTTCCGAGAATGACATTTCGTTTGGTCAGATTCCACTACGCTCGCCATTGCTACATTGGTGCTCATTCATTTCCCCTCTTGTTACATAGAGCGTGATCGTGTTCAGTTGTCTGAAGGGGAAAGTGCGCGAGCGGGTACGAAGTTGATGGTACGTGAAAGAAAAAAAAAGGCCTGAATTGCAGTGACAGTGCAACATCACCAACGGAGGGTCGAACCATTTCGGCATGAACGGGTCACCGTTATTTCTTTTTTCGGTTCGGCTCAGTTCCGGTCGGACACCCGTATATATACATATATATATATATATATATATATATATATATATATATATATATATATATATATATATATATATATATATATATATATATATATATATATATATATATATATATATATATATATATATATATATATATATATATATATATATATATATATATATACCAATCTGTCCGTTGCGCTATTGCCCACTTAAAGGAGACATGGATAAGGGCCCTTGTACTGTCGTGGCCAATTCATCGTATACTTCGTCTGCTTCCCAGGACAATTATCATCATCATGCCATACCTCATCTATTCTTCATACCCATCCTCATCATCATTCCTGGGGCTGAAGTTCTGGGTTGCCGCTCAGAATAAACGCGCTGTTCCACTGCCTCTGCGACGTGTCTTCTGGGTGACGGCTGCCCTTGACGTCTCCCTCAAGTGGTGGAGGTGCACCTCGGTCCCGCCCTCTGTCTTTCCCAGTCGCACACCTGGAGCTCCGTTCCGGTAGGCGCTTGCCTCTGATGATGCAGCACGAGAGCGGGAACAGCCCCCCCGGATCGTCAGCTGCTGTGCCTGCTGCGTTTACAATCAGCAGCCACCAACGCGATCCGCCAAGTTTTTTTGGCCGTCGAGGTGAGGATGTCGACGACTGGCTGGATAGCTATAATCGGGTCAGCAGCTTCAATCGGTGGGATGACGCATTCAAGCTTCGAATTGTCTCCTTCTCCCTACACGAGGCGGCCAAGACGTGGTTCCGTAACAACGAACACCCGATCACCGACTGGACCAACTTTACTCAGGAGCTACGAAAAAATTTCGGCACGCCGTCCATTCGCGCCGATGTAGCCAGACAAACGCTTGCCGCTCGCATTCAGCGCCCTGATGAGACATTCGCCTACTACATTGAGGACGTCGTCGCTCTTTGTCGCAGTGTGGATGAAACCATGCCGGAGGCTGACAAGGTGCGTCATGTATTGAAGGGTATCGCTCCGTTTGCCTTTAACGCTCTGGCTGTGGAAAATCCTGCAAGCGTCAGTGATGTACGCAAGACTTGTCAACGGCTGGACCAACTGCAGTCTATTGGCCTTCGCCAGGAGGCTTGCGCCTCTCATCAATACGGGGACTCGGATCTGCGCAGCCTCATTCGCGCGATTATCCGCGAAGAACTGCAGCAACATGACTCGCCCTGCACGTCGCGTGACCATTGTCACACTAACGCGCCGGAGCTTCGAGATATTGTCAGGGAGGAGCTAACATCCATGACGGGATATTCACCTGCACGTTCTCCTCTTGCCACCGTCTGCTCTCAGGCCTACTCGCCCACGACCCCTCCCTTGGCCACCGTCTACGCGCCGTCCTACTCTGCGATTGCGGCCAAACCACCCTTGCAGGTTCAGCCACTGTCGCCGCAAGCCCATGTGACAGCGATTGCCGCAGCCCCTGCTTCCCCGCATTATTACACCACCGTGCGACCGGGCCGTCAACGGTTTCCTGGAGATGGCCCAGTGTGCTACTATTGTGGGAGCAGAGGCCACATTTCTCGTTTCTGCCGTCGGCGTCAGCAAGACGAGCGAAGAGGCTACGCCCCGTTCGAACGTGACTATCCCCGGTTTCCCTACGGTTATCGGCGTACCGAACACGTTTCGCCTCCGCGCCGCCCTTTGTCGCCTCCAGGGCCACTCGAGCCTTCCAGTCATCGTTCTGCACGCCGGCGCTCGCCTTCACCCTACCGTCGTTCTTTGTCCCCCCTCCGTCCGGCCACCCACGCTACTAACACCCACCAGGAAAACTAGCTCCTGCAGTTTTTGGAGGGAAAACTGCACTAGTGGGAAAATCGACAATTCCCCCAGACAAACCCTCGAACACTGTAAGAGCCGATGTAGAAGGTGTTATTGTTGATGCGCTAGTGGACACAGGAGCCAGTATTTCAGTGGTTGATGAGAAGTTATGTTTGCAACTGCGAAAAGTGAAAACTCCGTACACTGGGCCCTCTTTATGTAACGCGAACCAAGGTGTCATCGAACCTACTGGGTATTGTACAGTGCGTGTTTTCATCGATGGAATTCGGCACCACATACAGTGCGTGGTACTGCCGCATTGCGCCCATCAGCTCATTTTAGGGTGGGACTTCCTCTCGTCGGCATCCGCTATTATATCCTGTGACCGCCAAGACATGGAACTGACGGAAACGGATGATTCAACTATTGATGACGCGCCGCAGCAGCGCATAGTAGCCAGCGCGCATTACGTCCTTGATCCTGGCAGTAAGGAAATCATCTCGGTTAGTTCCAATCACTTTTGCGATGGTGACGTTCTCATCACTCCCTCTCCTCGCTTCCTTCCCAAAGGGCTGGTGATCGCTCCGAGTCTCGTGAGCTTTTCAAAGGGAACTGCTGCTCTTATCGTAGTTAACACCAATCATGGGCCAATGGTCGTACCTCGGCGCACCACAATTGCTACTGTTGCTGCCTCTACTCCCGCCTGTATTTTCCCTCTCTGTGCGGTCTCATGTACTACTAATCTCAATTCCGACTCTCCTGATCCCGCTCTAACCGCCACAATGAGCTCTGACCTTTCCCCGGCTGAAACTGAGTCGTTACTGCAGCTTCTGAACAAACATAAATCTATATTCGACTCTAATTCTACCGTACTGGGTAAGACATCGGTGGCAGCGCATCGTATCGAAACCGACGGGTCTCGCATTGTTCACCGCCGTCCTTACCGTGTGTCTTCAGCAGAAAGGAAAGTTATCAGTGACAATGTCACCGAAATGCTTCAGCGGAACATTATTCGGCCTTCAACTAGTCCGTGGTCTTCCCCGGTAGTGCTAGTGCAGAAAAAAGACGGATCGGTGCGATTTTGCGTCGATTATCGCGCATTGAACAAAATTACCCGGAAGGACGTTTACCTGATGCCACGGATTGATGACGCCCTAGATTGCTTACAAGGCGCCGAATATTTCTCAAGCCTTTATCTGCGCTCGGGGTACTGGCAGATCCCCATGCATGAGGACGATAAAGAGAAGACCGCGTTCGCCACCCCCGACGGACTCTATGAATTTAACGTCCTGCCATTTGGGCTTTGCAATGCCCCTGCAACATTTGAACGAATGATCGACACTGTCCTCCGCGGTCTCAAGTGGAAAACGTGCTTTTGCTATCTCGATGACATCGTTATCTTTTCTTCAGGTTTCGCCGAGCACCTAAAGCGACTGGATGAAGTTCTCATCTGTCTTTCCAATGCGGGGCTTCAGCTCAACACTAAGAAGTGCCGCTTCGCTAGTCGAAGCATTAAAGTTTTGGGACACGTAGTAAGCAAGGATGGTATTAGGCCTGATCCTGAAAAAATTGCTGCTGCAATCAACTTTCCACGCCCGTTACAACAGAAGAATCTGCGCAGCTTCTTAGGTCTGGCCTCGTACTTCCGTCGCTTCGTCCGGAATTTTTCTGCTACTGCTTCTCCCCTCAACAAGCTGATGAACTCCGGAACACCCTTTGAGTGGTCTGATGCATGTGAACAGGCCTTCCAAGAGTTGAAACAAGCACTTACTTCCGGTCCAGTACTCTGTCATTTTGACGAGTCCCGACCGGTTGTTCTGCATACTGACGCCAGTGGACATGGCATTGGTGCTGTGCTTTTGCAGGCTGACGACCAACACATGGAAAGGGTTGTTTCTTACGCCAGCCGCTCTCTCAGTCCCACTGAGAAGAATTACACAATTACCGAGCAGGAGTGCCTCGCTGTTGTTTGGGCGGTTCAGAAATTCCGCCCATATCTATACGGCCGTTCATTTACAGTGGTGACAGACCACCATGCTCTCTGCTGGTTGCAGTCGCAGAAAAACCTAACTGGACGCCTCGGACGCTGGATTATTCGACTGCAAGAATATGACCTTACAGTCGTTTACAAATTCGGAAAGAAGCACCTTGATGCAGATGCTCTCTCACGATGTCCGCTGCAGTCATCCGAAGCTCCAGATGCGACCACGTCGCGTGGCACGACACTTACCATCGCCCCTGTCAGCCACATAGCGCCTGACAACGTGTCTGACTTGGCAGCACTTCAACAATCCGATCCCTACTGCCGTGATGCTCCTGCAAGTTCGAGATTTCACCCAAGCCACGCCGCGCCCTGAGCTAAGCCTAACGGGCCAACCAAGCGTGGCCCCGGGTTCCACGGGCACGCGCCGGCTCGTGGTTCCTATAGGTGCTCAAACTGCGCGCGCTCCGCGATAAGATATCGCCGCACAACTACCCAGGCCGCATGGAGCAGTCGTGCCCCGACGGCCAATGACATCGCTGATACCAGGCCATGGATCACACCCTCTAAAAGTAAGCCGAGCTGACCTCCACCTGAAACAATAATCTTCAAGCCCTTAGACGGCCTGAATCTCTCGGAAACGACGACTACTCAAGTAGGTCTCGCCATCACATCAGCCGCAGACCTCACAGCAGAAGAAAACTCCCAGACTTATATCAAAATTCGCCCGCAACAAAACTTACTCGCCGTAGACAACTCCTGCCCCACCGCAGTCCGAAAGCTCCTCGAAATCACGGAAATATCTCTCGGGGAAAGAAAACACGCCG
This sequence comes from Haemaphysalis longicornis, assembly GCF_048455015.1. NCBI lineage: Eukaryota > Metazoa > Arthropoda > Arachnida > Ixodida > Ixodidae > Haemaphysalis > Haemaphysalis longicornis. The sequence continues at coordinate 5,865,553 of NW_027526203.1, forward strand.
TACAGACCTACCTTGCAACTCGAGCAGACCAAGTCAAGGGAGTTATCCACGGCGTCTCCGGCTATACAAGCCAAGAGCTCATGACATGCCTTCACGCAGGACACCGAAAAATACTTCACGCCCGCATGATGGGACAAAGCAACAGCGCAGTGATCACCTTCGAAGGTGTGTACCCCCCACGCCACATAACAGTCCACAGGGCGGTGACTCGTGTCCATCCTTACCGGCCGCGCAGTACACTATGCCTCAACTGCTTGGAAATAGGCCACAAGACCGAAGTGTGTCCTCGGAAGCACACGCACCGCTACTGCAATGTTTGCAGCACCCCCCTCGCTATCGACCCTGAAGACGAAGAACCGCACAAGTGTGTACCCCACTGCATCAACTGTGACGGGGATCATGCCCCCACCGACCCCAAATGCCCGTCACGACTTCAAGCGGATGAAGACCTCGCTGAAAGCATGCAGGCTCGTCAACAACGAGCCGCCCGTCTTCGCCAACGGCCAAACAAATACCCACCGCCACCTCCATTGGACGACGCCAACTACCCACATTTGCAAAACCGCTTCAGCACACTCTGGAAATCCAGCAGCCAAGATCGCTCCCAATCGGCACGCCGGTCTTCAAGCAGAGGCCGCAGCAAGGAACGCTCCGCAACGCTGCAACAGCGTCACAAGACTCCCAACAAGGAACGAGAGGAATCTGTGCCTCGGCCAACTCCAGCCAAGAGGCGCCTCCTTGCCTCAAAGACCAGAAGCGACAGCTCAACCAGGGTAAGTGACCCACGCCTCCCGGCCCATCACACACACCATTCCCACACGCCATCATACAGGGAAATTATTACGCAAACCGAAATGAATCCAATGACTACAGCAACAACACAACCACCTGCGGGAACGGCTGTCCCAGCAACCAATCTCGCACCACCCACTTCTCCGCATATGAATCTCGAGGACAAAATACGGCAACAGCAACAAGAAATACGGCAACAGCAACAAGCAACAGCAACCTACAACAGGCACGTAAGATCTGTTCTTGAATACGCGAACGTTGTTTGGTTGCCGTACACAAAAAAACATAATTCGAAACTAGAAGGCGTGCAAAGAAAAGCTGTCCGTTTCATTTATAACAAGTTTAGGCAAACGGACTCACCTACCGAAATGCTTGAAGAAGCGGGCATGCTAACGCTGCAAAAACGAGCAAGGCTAGCACGCCTACGATTCATGTACCAGCTACGCCATAAGCAAACCAACATCGATGCCTCCAGATACATTACAGTTAAACAATCACGACCCACGCGTAAGCAGCACCCCGAAATACTGCAAGAATACGCATTCCGCACGGAATGTTTCAAACACTTATTCTTCCCAGCCACCATAAGGGAATGGAACGGCTTAGCAGCCATAATTACCAGCAGTAATTCTTTAAATATTTTTTCACCTCTTGTTGAAGCACATTTGCGTTCGGAACCCTAACGTTGCGCTGTTGTAGTCATCTTAATTTGCAAAATCGATTGTTTTTAGGCTTTGTTATTTTGACTCTTTCGCACTGTAATCATTTGGATGTAGTACAATTATTGTTAAAACGTTGTTGTTAGAACTTGGGTAGAACTTGTTTGAATTTGGTTGTTAAAAATCGTGAGAACTTGGTAACATCAATGTAACGCGTATCCTAAACGATGTATAACTTACGGATGTTTTTATTGTGTGCTTTTATTGTGTGTCTTCCGATGTCCTTCCTGCGAAAATCCCGACTAGGGATTGGCAGTATTTTTAAATAAATAAATAAATAAAAATAAATCGAAAATCTCCGAACTAACTATCAGGCCCAAATAGACAGTTTACAGTCTACAATCGTTGCCTTAACGGCTCAGATGAACCGCATGGAACAACTACTCACTAGCCTGACCACCAAACGCCTGTCTCCAGATGAAATGCCACCAGCAACGAAGGTACTTGTCCAAAGCTCAAGCACACCAGAAACCAACGACACTGATTATGACCTATAATTCTCAGCAAGCTAGGAACACACTAATTTGGCAATGGAATTGCCGAAGCCTAAAACGCAAAAAGGCTGACTTCAGATGTCACATACAAAATGCCGGACAACAGCCTGATATCATCCTCATCCAAGAAGCCCACGGATGTCATACCATCCCGGACTACACCACCTTCAGCAGTCCCAGCATCACTCACACCAAACGTCGCACTCAACAGAGCACAACGCCTGTACTTACCCTAACTTTGGTCCACAACAGCATCCCAGCCATCCAGATCGACACCTCTGAATGGAACACCGACACACAGGAAACGGTGGCCATACAATGCCGACCTACGAGTACGTTGGCACCCCTGACAGTAATTAATACATACTGGAAACCAGGCAGGGACATCGGATCGGTCGATTGGGTCAAAAGAGTGGCACACGACCACAAACATAGCCACCTGGTCGTTGCTGGAGATTTTAATAGCCGCCACACAGCGTGGGGCTATACGGATTCAAGTCCACGAGGCCGCAAACTACAAGAGGTCACCACACAAGCAAAACTGACACTACTTAACGATATCCTGCAATCCACCCGTATTGGAAATAGCGTTGAAAGAAATACAATGCCAGACCTTGCATGGACCAATCAACCCAAGTATGCACAGTGGTACAACACCCAAGAGAACCTGGCCAGTGACCATCACATCGTTGCTATTGAGTTAGCGCCCTTACGGCCAAAACAATGCAGCCGACGGACCAAATTCCAAATGGGCACCATCGCCCTTACGGCTTGGGACAAGGTCCGAGCCCTGCTTCAGGAATCGGAGCCACCAGTCAACCAAGAGGAATAGAGCAAACAGATCCACCAAGCCGTACGCAAGCACACCACAGAGCTCACGACGACACGAGAACAGCGGACCGTTGACAATCATCTCCTCGCACTATGGGACCGGTGGCTTAGCCTGAGAAAAAAACTGCACAGAAACAAGCACAACAAAAAACTACGCCGACAACTTCAGGAACTCTCCGACGAAATTCAGAAATATTCGCAACAGCTCATCAATGACAAATGGGTGCAATTGTGCGATAGTATGAATGGTCGCCTTCATACAAGCAAAGTTTGGCGCATCCTTAACAGCCTACTAGGCAATAAGAAAACAAGCCACACCATTCAAAAGCTCAAGCTCCACACAAAAATGACTAACGATGACCTAGCTGAGCTTCTGCTGGATCATTTTTTCCCTCACACCACTACAGTGTCTACTAACAAGTACCCGAAGACGTCACTCCCACAACCATCAACTACGGACATTGATCAACCATTCACAATTCATGAACTGCAAAACGCCCTACAAAGCATCCGAAGAAATACAGCTCCTGACCAGACCAAATTACGTATAAAATGCTGCAGAACCTACCATACAACCACTTAGAAGCCCTCCTAGGTTACATAAACCAAGCCTGGGAAAGTGGCCAAATCCCTATGGCGTGGAAAACGGCACATGTAGTTGCTATTCCTAAACACGGTAAATCACCTGATGACATTAAGAATTTGCGCCCCATTTCCCTTACCTCCTGCATAGGCAAACTCATGGAAAAGATGGTTCAGGCCCGCATTGAATGGGCTCTAGAAGAAAACCAGGCTTTTAGTTATACGATGACCGGTTTTCGCCGACATGTCTCTGCCCAAGACACCATACTGCGCATTCATAGAGACATAGTGGAAGTGAAGAGCACTGCCCAAACTCGTACCATAGTCGGGATCGATATAAAGAAAGCTTTCGATACCGTCGCTCACGAGCCAATACTCGAAAAAGCAAAACGCAACAAATTAGGACCCAGAATCATCCAGTATCTTAGAGATTTCCTCACTAACCGGCTGGTCAAAATCAAAGTAGAAGACCACATCAGTAATGCCCGCAAACTTACAGCAGGAGTGCCCCAAGGAGCCATACTTTCTCTAACTCTGTTTAACCTGGCCATGAGCGATCTTCCACCCCTTCTGAATGATATCCCGGGACTAAAACATTCCATCTATGCCGATGATATTACCCTTTGGTGTCACACGGGCTCTCCTGGCACTCAAGAAGAGACGCTGCAGCGAGGCATAGACGTAGTAACTCAATACACGGCCTCTATTGGACTGGTGTGCTCTCCTGAGAAGACAGAATACACGGTAGTCATCAACTCCCGCAAGGCTCACGCAAACGATATCCGGGGACTCATCAGGCTACACCTAAACGGCAAAGAAATTCCGCGAAAACACTCCATACGGATCCTCGGCTTTCACATAGATCAGGACGGCACAGGTACAACCTGGCTGAAAACCATCACTACTCAAGCGAACCAGATCCTCCACATGATAAATAGGGTGTCCCGCAGCAAGTATGGTTTAAAGGAACATGAAGGTCGCAAGGTGGTGGAAGCTCTCCTTATCTCACGGATCATGTACGGCCTTCCTTACTACTATCTGACAAAAACTCAGCACACAAAACTCGAAGTAATTCTCCGCAACGCAACCCGTATCATAACAGGCACCCCAAGACTCACCCAAAATGACCTATTATATGCCACAGGCGCGCTGAATACACTCAGTGAGAAGATTGACACGCACCACCTCGCCCAAACCCAAAGACTACAAACGTCGCCCCAAGGTCGTCTCATCCTCCTTGATCTGGGCCACAACATCTCGCAGCTCCAACATATTCCACCAGAGCCGCCACCATGGTCATATCCAGCCAACATAACCTTGAAGCCCATACCCAAAAATATGGGTCCAGACCAGGCAAGTCGTCGCGCTGACAGGGCAAACCACTACAACAGGAAGACATTTTCTCCAGGAACTACGGTCATTTACACCGACGCTGCGTACAACAAAGACACCAAAATCGGAACGACAGCTTTTCATAGCGACGTCCTCTCCGCAGTAACCAAGTACGCCCCCGCACCGTCGTCGACATCTCTGGAGCTTCAGGCTATTGTAAACGCCATAGAAGCACACCAAGATCAAACAGAACTGGTAATCATCACGGACAGCAAATCAGCAATTCGCAATCTACGGGAGAATCACATGCACCCCCACATGCGCTACACACTCGCCAGCATCACACGTAACCACCCCGAGCTTCATACCACTGTGATATGGGTCCCTGGACACGCAGGTGTAAAGGGGAATGAGAAGGCCCATGCCTTAGCCCAAGCTGCTCTCTTTGATCCGGGCACCCCAATACCCTGGCCTCGCTTCTATGACCCAAAAGAGCACCGCCGAGAAATGCATCAGACTCGTAGAAAGTACTTACGGGACGTCAGAGATCAGAGAACCACCCTCCCCTACCCCCGAAAATTCGCCCGCCCTGACGCTGTTCTCATTCGACGTGCACAAACGGGCACGCTACCAACACAACACATACAACACTACATAGACGGGCTTCCAGGCACACCAAAATGCTCACACTGCGACCAATACCCCAACAATGAACACACCCTCTGGACATGCCCAAGCATACAAAGCACCCTGAGATCTTCCCTGCAACCAATTCCTGCCACAAAGCGCCCTACTTGCTGGGAGGCATGGGTCACACCCCCTAAGGAGCTTGAAGAGCTCTATTGGACCACGCTGGTGCACCACGTTAAAAACACGCCAGGACTATAGATAGCCAGGACTATAGTCCCTGCAACCTAACCAAGAAGCCGAGCAGTCCTTTGGACACAGGCTTCAAAATAAAGTTTATCTCTCTCTCTCCCCTACTGCCGTGGAATAATTGACTACCTTACTGGAACCAAATGTCCTGTGAACAGCCGCTGCCGTTGTCAACTTCAACAATTTCGGCTTTTAGATGGAGTCCTTCACCATTCCAACCACCACCCCTCGAGCTACAGATGGGTTCCCGTTGCACCGCGCTCCCTCCGCCCTACGATACTGCAAGCCCTACATGATGATGCCACAGCTGGACATCTAGGCTTTCATAAGACGTATGATCGCGTCCGGAGCCGCTTTTTTTGGCCTGGCCTTGCCACCTGTATTGCCCGCTACATTGCGTCGTGCGGCTCATGCCAGCAGCGCAAATGCTCGACTTCCGCGCCTTCAGGACTCCTACAACCCCTTCCTTGCCCGTCGGTACCGTTCGACACCGTGGGAATTGACCTCTATGGTCCACTACCTGCAACGACTGCCGGATATCGCTGGGTCGTAACAGCCGTAGACCACCTCACAAGGTATGCGGAGACAGCTCCAGTTCGTTGTGGCTGTGCTACTGAGGTCGCCGATTTCTTTTTACGCTCGATCCTCTTGCGTCATGGCGCTCCTCGAGTACTCTTGAGCGATCGCGGCAGGACTTTTTTGTCCAACCTTCTGGAGGAAGTTCTCCGAGCCTCTCATACTGTGCACAAAACAACGTCCGCGTACCACCTGCAGACAAATGGGCTAACTGAGCGCTTCCACCGTACCTTGTCTGATATGATTTCGATGTACATTCGACCCGACCATTCAAATTGGGACATGATTCTCCCATATGTTACATTCGCATACAACAGCGCTGTTCAAAAGACCACTGGTTATTCGCCATTTTTCCTCGTTTTTGGCCGACACCCGTCTTTTATTCTGGATACCACCTTCTTTACTGCTCCCGTGTCTACATCAAGCCTCTTATCCGAGCAGTTTGTCTCACGCCTTGCCCATTGCCGTCGCCTTGCTCGCCTGCACACGGAAGCCTGCCAAAACGACCGGAAACTTCAATATGACGCAACGCATCGTGCTGTCCAGTTCCGCCCTGGTGACAAGGTACTGCTTTGGACGCCAATTCGCAAGCCAGGATTATGTGAGAAATTCCTTCATCGATTTCTTGGTCCCTACACCATCCTGGAAGAAACCTCCCCCGTCAATTATCGCATCGCGCCTTGTTCTCCTCCTTCGGACCGCCGCTACAGGGGCACAGAGATCGTGCATGTGTCCCGGCTGAAACCGTCCACACCTCGCACTCCATAAACTGCTCCCAGGCGGTCGCTTCCGCGACGAGGGGGAAAGTGTGAGAACCAATCTGTCCGTTGCGCTATTGCCCACTTCAAGGAGACATGTTTAAGGGCCCTTGTACTGTCGTGGCCAATTCATCGTATACTTCGTCTGCTTCCCAGGACAATTATCATCATCACGCCATACCTCATCTATTCTTCATACCCATCCTCATCATCATTCCTGGGGCTGGAGTTCTGGGTTGCCGCTCAGAATAAACGCGCTGTTCCACTGCCTCTGCGACGTGTCTTCTGGGTGACGGCTGCCCTTGACGTCTCCCTCAATATATATATAGTAAGGAAATGAGGGGCTCGTTGGGGAAATACAGAAAGATAGGGCGGCAGTCTACAACGCCAAAGGAGGCATAGGGGTGTGGTTAGCCTAACCACACCCCTATGCCTCTTTTGGCGTTGTAGACTGCCGACCTATCTTTCTGTATATATATATATATATATATATATATATATATATATATATATATATATATATATATATATATATATATAATATATATATATATATATATATATATATATATATATATATATATATATATATATATATATATATATATATATATATATATATATATGTATATATATATATATATATATATATATATATATATATATATATATATATATATATATATATATAGATATATATATAGTAATAATACCCGGTCATAGCGCACTGCAATATGGTCCACAGTTAGTTCGATATATCCAAGAGTTCGAAATCGCCGAAATCGCCAATACCGAGTTTTTTGTTACGAGTTCGCATTACGCGAGACCCCCCCCACCCCCCCCCCTTTTCCTCCTGCCATTCCCGCATGCAGAAACAAACACAATAAAGTATTCCATTAACATAATCAAAGCTATCTATCTATTGCAAGCAATAAAGCTACTTTCCTCTGTAACTAGCTACTTTCCCAATAAGCGGTGATTTTTGTTTTCACTTTCATTTTAGCGGTGTCAGCTAGCACAGCATTCTACACGCGAGACAGCATTTGCATCAGTTACATTCCGTGTCCTTCAATATTGAAGCAATATTGGTAGAGCACATTGACTGCCCAAAGCGCTTCATTAAAGGAGCCATGAAGAGAAAACAAAAGTTTGTTTTATTCGAAAGATTAGGTGTTTCATAGTACCCCAAGCGCTTTCCCGGAAGCAAATGATGCTTTATTCCTTGAGAAATAAGGCAATTTAAGCCAAAATTTTAAATCTCCCGCTAAAATTGCACATTTTGTGACGTGAACAATGACGTCATACGAGCCGGTCCATGAAACAGATACTTAGTATGTCGACTCCATATAGCACCCACACGCGGGAGTCGACCGAGACGGCGGCCATTTTAAAAATACTAGTAAAACTTAGTGCACCCGCAGCCCTAGTCATGGAATCGCCTGATCCGGAGAACAAAACTCTCGCCGAGGAGCTCGGGCTTGCATTTAACAACCTGACACCACTTGAACGCTCAATGCTTCTAAGTGCACGAGCGGCAAGAGTTGTGGGATACGCGGTGAACGGGAAAGCGACCATTCCGCGATAGCCACAACAGACGAACGCCCTGCCGTCGGCATTGCTGCCTCGTCAGCCCCGTCAAGACGGACGAATACAGACTGGTACGTATGTGCCGTATTTTTATTACGGTTAATAATAGTTCAATTTCAGTAGCAGTATCGCTTATGCCAGTTGGCCGGTGTCATCTATGGAAAGCCGTTCGCGCGAGCTCTCTGCTTCGACCAGAAAGATACGAGCGTCAATGCGCGGTGTTTACGGCATTCCCCCCCCCCCCCCAAGGTCAGAGCGCTTTGACGGCGATTTGACGAAGTCGGCGACGAGCGCCAGCATGTCCCAGGAGTGAGCTAACGTAAGGGTCCCTGCCGTAATCACTTCCTCGGAAATGAAGCGAGCACACTCGTACTTCCTTTAGCTCTCTTTCTCCTCCGTTTGCAAAGTTCACAAAACGTAGCCACTTGCTTCGCTGAGGTTCGTCGTTGGGCAGCCCATGAAAGGAGATCGCCTCACCGGCGGGGATGTCGCACTCCCTCGGCGATTTGCCCGTACTACATGGGCATTCCAAACGCAGCAACGAAATTTCATCGTAAAGTACTCGAATAAACTGAAGTTTTCAGTGGTTGTAAAATGGAAACGAGCTCGTAACGACAGCAGCAAGCCAACACCATTCGAAACTTCTGCGACGACTGGCACTATCTTGTCGCTTCTTGCTGTTCCTTACTCCCCTCGTTTCTATTTTTACCTTTGCTGGTTGGCGATATGACGGCCAACCTCCTGTCAAGGGGTTAAGATACCAAGCAAGGTCGTGGCTGTACGTGCTGGAACGGTTCGTTGGCCCCTAAGAGCCTCGAACCCGAAAATTCGTCTGCGTGACGGCGAGATGTCGAGCTCGGCCGGCGGTAGTTTCGTACGCATTGGCGCACACGCTTGCGTGTTCGTTCGGAACTTCAACCGTTCACTCCACCGTTCTTTGAAATAAAAAGAATATGCAGTATGTTTCATGGGCATTTAGCTCGCTATGCAAACTGTAAGCCCTGCCTAACATGCGTTTGCTTTTGCCGGCCTCCGCCAATCGCAGAGCATTCTCGAGTGACATCATAGGTTCTGTTGCGGAAAATGAGCTGGTGGGTCGCATGGTAATTTTCTTTTTTCCTAATTATGTAGCTTATTTGAGCGAAGTTTGCGTTATAAGTGGTGTCGTTATGGTTCTAACGAGGCAATCTTTCGAATGAACCAAACTTGTGTTTTCTCTTCATGGCTTCTTTAAGCATTGGACGGCTTTCACTCGCGACATTCTCCGCCTCTTCGGTGCCTCTAGCAGCGCCAGCAGCCATGGTATCGGCGACAGTGACGGCATACGGGCTCGCCGTGAATGCAACGTCGTCGTCAACGCTGAGGTAATCGTCGAAAGGCACTCATTTCAGCACTACATCGGGAAGGTTGGCGAGCTCTTCCCACAGTTCGTAGATGCTTCCATCTTGGTCCAGAGTCGCTGACTGGGAGGGTTTAATTAATTTATTTATTTATTTATTTATTTATTTAATACATACTGCAGACCATGGCTAGGTCCAAGTAGGGGGGGGGCACAAGAAGATAAAATGCAAAAAAAATACAAACAATACAAGCAAACAAGGCACTTATACAGGGGGTAATTCATTCCACTCTTGTATCGTACGCGGAAAAAAACAATATTTGAAGGTGTCAGTAGCAGCAAAATATGGGGCGAAAGCGTTCGGGTTGTGATGCCTAGTAGGTCTTGTTTAAAGCGGTGACAAGAACGGAGATGGGTCAATTGACAGTGCACCTTTGCTTAGTGAAGAAAGGAAATCAAGGCGGAAGCACTTTCTCTTGAATTCGAGGCTTGGGATATTGTTAGTAAGCATTATTTGTGAGGGAGAATCAGTGCGGGAGTATTTAGAGTAAATAAACCTTACAGCTTTTCTCTGAATTCTTTCTATTTTACGGATGTTGTGATTAGTGTAGGGGTCCCAGACTATACAGGCGTATTCGAGCTTAGGTCTAATTAAAGTAAAGTAGCTGAGGAGCTTGACGTTAGAAGGAGAATTTCTGAGTTTGTGTTTTAAGAAGCATAGCTTACGAAAGGCAGATGAGCAAATATTGTCAATGTGTAAATTCCACGAAAGATTGCTGGTTAGTTTGACACAGAGGTATTTATGACTGGTGCCTTGTTTCAATGGCGATGTTCCTAGTGTGTATTGATAGTCGTAGGGAACTTTCTTTCGTGTTATGCAAAGATACAGTGTTTTGTCGGCGTTCAACACCATTCCCCAGTTCTTGCACCATTCAAGTATATTAGTAAGATTGGTATTAAGTTCGCACTGATCAGCACAGCATGAAACATCCCAATACAAGAGTGAATCATCCGCGAACAACCGAATTTGCACACCAGGGGTAATTACATTAACAATACTATCATTCATATACAGTATGAAAAGAAATGGACCCAGCATAGTTCCCTGCGGAACTCTCGAAGTGACATCAAGATAGCCGGGCTCTATCCCACCTATTGTGACCAGTTGTTTGCGGTTTGTCAAGTAATTTACAACCCATGTGACCAGAATTTCGGGGAGGCCAATATTTCGCATCTTAAGAATTGATTTGTCATGTGGTACCTTATCGAATGCTTTACTGAAGTCTAGAAAAATTGCATCTATTTGACCGGTGTTGTCTAACGTGTGTGCAAACCAGTGAAATACTGTAACTAAATGTGTGACGGTGGAGTACCCTTTCCTGAACGCGTGTTGGAAACCTGTTAGAATATTATGGCCGTTTAAGTATTCAAGAATGCGAGTGGCGATAATGTGTTCCATTAGTTTGCAACAAGAAGATGTTAGAGATATTGGACGGTAATTCTGAAAACATAGGCGGTCACCCTTTTTAAAGATAGGTACAACCAGAGCTATCTTCCAGTCTTCGGGGAGCACGCCATACATTAAAGAAGTACGAAATAAAACAACAAGAAATTTAGCCAGTGACTCAGCATACCGACGAAGAAATATGTTTGGAATGCTGTCGGGGCCACATGATTTTTTGCTATTAAGGTTCAAAAGCATAGATAACACGCCAAAGTGAGAAATAAAGCTAACATCAGAATGGCGATACACTGTGGTATGCGTCAGCATACATGCGCAAGAATCAAAGAATACACTTTGAAAGTACTGGTTAAAATGCTGAGCAATTGCCTGCGGGTCTGAAACAACAGAACCATTACAATTTCTTTCACCGGCTTCTTTTTTTCAGAAATATAATTCCAAAATTTTTTTTGGTCGTTTTCAATAAAATTAGGCAGCAGTGTTTTAAAATAATACTCTTTGGAGCAACGAACCTCACGTGCCAAACTATTCTTTATCTCTTCTACATCGGGCGATTGTACATGTCTTTTTTTAAGCGTTTAATGCTTCGCTTAAAGTGGATTATCTTGCGGGTTACCCAAGGCGTGTGTTTATAGACTCTTTTTTGCATATTTGGCACATAATTTTATACGCAATGTTGGCACATTTCTTTAAATTTTTTCCAAAGGGCGCATACGTCGTCTCCATCGAAATCACCAAGACAAGATTCCAAATGTTCAATTATACATTCATAATAGCTTGTGAATAGTCCTTGAAAGAGCGTGACGAACATTTATCAGTACATACAGACCGTCCCAATGGCAGAGAGGTACAAACAAGATGATGATCTGACAAGCCCTGTTCCACTATTACTGTACTCTCTGTAAAGTCGCGGTGAACGAATACAAGATCTAATCCAGAACTGGATGTACCCTTGACACGAGTGGGTTCTTTAACTAATTGAATAAAGTCGTGAGTAAGCATTATATCGAACAAAATATGTATTTGTTTGTTGGATTCATAGTGTGTCTGGAGACGCCCCCAGTTGACTCCTGGGAAGTTGAAGTTACCAATCAGTATTATTTTGCTATTTTGGAACCGGAGCATGCGATCACGTAATTTGGCAAGATAATCAATTCCGGCATCCGGCGGTCTATAAAGAGCATAAAGAATTAAACTGAATCCCCAACAAGACAATTTAAGACATGTGCACTCAAGCCCGAAAAGATTATCAATAAAGACGGCTTCTATTGATTTCTTGGTCAGAACGGCAACCTCGCCCCCCCTAGATTCCCTATCTTTCCGGTATATATTGTAACCAGGAGGGAAAACGTGGTCGTCACTTAAATCACTGCGCAACCAGGTTTCAGTGACCACCACAATGTGAGGGTCATGCAGCAGTAACAAAATTTCGAACTGTTCTGTTTTGTTATTGACACTTCGTGTATTTAAATTGATGATTCGCAGCTGTCGTTCCTTGCAAATGTTTATGTTATTTGGTGCACAGTGTTTGTTAAAGGGTACGGAGCGGTTCGTTTGGTGTATACTCTTGCTTAGCGTGATGTGCCTTGCGCCAATGCCTGGAGCCGTGTCATTGGGCGGCTCCTGTTCATGGCGTCGTTTTTTTGTAGTGGTACTCGTTCATTTTTATTGCTGTCCCAGACATAAGCTTTGCCGTTTATGTACAATTTGATAAATGCTAATGCAACTTTCTCCTTTTTATCGCGATTCGGTTTGGCACTTCCCCACAGTTTCTTACGTACATCTCGAACTTTTTTGGAAAAATCCTCCCCAATTGAGAAATCAGTATTTTTCAGTTTATGACCGTTCTTTAGTATACTACTCTTGTCTCTCGTGTACCCGCCGCGGTGGCTCAGTGCCTAAGGCGTTGCGCTGCTGAGCGCGAGGTCGCGGGTTCGATTCCCGGCCGCGGCGGCCCCTTTTCTGATGGAGGCGAAAAGCAAAAACGCCCGTGTGCACGAGATTTCGGCGCACGTAAAAGATCCCCAGGTGGTCAAAATTAATCCGGAGCCCTCCACTACGGCGCGCCTCATCGCCTGCGTTGCGTCGGCGCGTTAAACCCTACAATCAATCAATCAATCAATCAATCAATTGCCTCTCGTGTCAAGCAGTTTGAAGATTACAGGTCGTGTCTTGTTTGGAACTGGCCTTCCTAAACGATGAATCCGTTCAATTGCAACCGGTTTCATTTCCAGAATGCCCTCAATGATTCAATTTTTCACTACATGCTCCAGCATTTCGTTCGTCTCCCTTTCAACCTCAGGTATGCCGTAAACAATCAAATTTCATCTCCTGCTGTGGTTTTCTAATTCATCCATTCTATTCTCTAGAACCTGGATTTGAGCACTCATAGAGGCCACTTGTTCCTGATAAGCCTCGACCTTTCGTTCCAGTCGCGCGAGGGTATCCATTTTGCTTTCTATGTTGGCCAATCGGGTCTCTTTTATTTCCTTAATATCGCAAGCAATTGCTTCTAGCTGCTTGCAGATTTGCGCGAATTCCGGGCCAGGGTTTGTTTCAATATCTCCACCGAGTAGTAATAACAATTTCTTTAGTGCAGACGTGGTGGTACGCATGATGACACACAAATGTGGGCACGGCAGCACAAGCAATAAAGGGTCGCTAGTACGGATACACTTCTCGTTTAGTAATCTCACCTGCGTAAAGAAGATCAGCGGATTGTCAGGCCACCGCAAACTGCCAGTGCCGCCGTGCCAAATCAGCGTGAGGAACGGAGGCTGCTTATATGTAGTCCAGTTGCACGATGGCGCCGCCTGCAGGCTGACATCCTCGGCTGTTAGCAATGACGTAGACGATCCGTGAGATAGTCCATCCAACGACGTTGGTTACGGCAGGCAAGGCACGTGCTGTCTTGAACGGTGGTCATACGCAGATAGGCCTCCGACAAACGGTCCGGGGTGACTGGGATTCGCATGCCCGAACAAGCCGAGTAGCTGCGTAAAGAAGATGAGCGGATTGTAAGCCCACCGCATACTGCCACTGCCGCCCTCGGAAACAGTTACGTAAAGTGCCGGGGTTCACGTCGCTCCATGGGAGGCTCAACATCTCTATCGCAGCCAATCTACATCTCAATCGCCGCTCCGAGACCATGCCTTTTGTTGGCAAGTGTAGGCAATATCAGATGTGAAATTCGTCATAAGGAATATGTTGCGCGTGTATTTTCGTAACTTATCTTTTTTGTTCCATATATAGCACAATTTGCTCTATCTATCCGGGCTCGTTATAATCGTGTTTGACTGTATATATATATATATATATATATATATATATATATATATATATATATATATATATATATATATATATATATATATATATATATATATATATATATATATATATATATATATATATACATATACAGAAATAAGGGTTGGCAGCCGAGAAAACCTCGGAAAGCAAAGGGGAGGTTGTGGTAGGTCATTGTGGTAGGTCAGTTCAATGACCTACTACAACCTCCCCTTTGCTTTCCGAGGTTTTCTCGGCTGCCAACCCTTATTTCTGTGTTATTTCTACGAGCCCCTCATTTCCTATTCTGATTCGCTATATACACACACACACACATATATATATATATATATATATATATATATATATATATATATATATATAGTATAAGTAAAGAGTCCGATACACAGCAAGAACAATAACACACAAGGTTTACTTACGTAGCGGCAACGGGACTTACCTTCATCAGAGTACAGTTACATGATTTTACTGTCACAAACATTTGGAAATTTGGAACACATTTCTTATATAGCTTTGCAGAAAACTGTGAGAAGGAGCGGAAGATGTTTTGGAAACTGAGAGTATGCATGCAGTCGGGCTATGCCTATGTTACAACAACAAAAAAGGGGGGGGGGGAGCGAGAGAGAGAAAGGGGTCGTGCTAACAAAGCAGCGTTCAAGGTTGCACCATGACGGGGCAACGTATGCGGCTTGGGCTGCAAAACGCCTGTCACGTTTGCCACCGTCCTCGTCTTTTTTGCGCTAAGCCTCCCATTCAGTATGTACCAACTCGCCCAACAGCACGTTCTGTTAAAGTTCAGACAACGCGACGCTTTACTTATACTATATATATATATATATATATATATATATATATATATATATATATATATATATATATATATATATATATATATAGAAAGAATGAAAATAAAAGTTGGCAGTCAAGAAAAGCCTGGAAAGCAGAGGGGAGGTTGTGGTGGGTCATAGAAACAGATGAGTTTTTTGAGACAGACAGAAAGTGGTGAAAAAATGCCCGCCGGGTGGGATCCGAACCCACGACCTCCAGAATACCCGTCTGATGCGATAACCACTACGCTACCGGCGGGGCTGTTTCCCCACCACTTTCTCGGGTATTTATGTTAAAGTATTTTGTTTACTGCACTTGGGGGTGGTAGCCAGCGCCACTCGGACTACACGGGGCCGTGACTGGAGTGTCTACGACATGTAAAGAGTGGTCGACCAGCGTTGAACCCTCTTAAGCCAAGTGGGTTCGGATCCCACCTGGCGGGCATTTTTTCTCCACTTTCTTTCTTTCTTCCCAAATTCTTTATCTGTTTCGAGGACCTACCACATCCTCCCCTTTGCTTTCCGAGGTTTTCTTGACTGCCAAGTCTTATTTCTGTCTTATTTTCAACGAGCCCCTCATTTTCTATTCTGATTCGCTACATGCATAGCGAGAGCCTCTGTTCTGGCGGTCTTGGTGCCATAGGAAGCTTAAGAGGGTTCAACGCTGGTCGACGACTCTTTACATGTCGTACACACTCCAGTCACGGCCCGGGGGTTAAAAAGACGGTCGCCTTCACCCCGAGTTGTCCGAGTGGTGCTGGCTACCACTCCCAAGCACAGGAAACAAAAATACCTTAACATGCCCAGAAAGTGGAGGGGAAAATCGCCCCGCCGGTAACGTAGTGGTTATCGCACCAGACCGGTATTCTGGAGGTCGTGGGTTCGGATCCCACCTGGCGAGCATTTTTTCTCCACTTTCTTTCTTTCCAAATTCTTTATATATATATATATATATATATATATATATATATATATATATATATATATATATATAGGAGGAAATGAGGGGCTCGTAGTAATAACACAGAAATAAGGGTTGACTGCCAACCCTTAATTCTGTGTTATATATATATATATATATATATATATATATATATATATATATATATGTATATATATATATATATATATATATATATAAGAAGAAATAAGGGTTGGCAGTCAAGAAATTTTTTTTCTTCACTTTCTTTCTTTCCAAATTCTTTATCTGTTTCAATGACCTACCATATCCTCCCCTTTGTTTTCCGAGGTTTTCTTGACTGCCAACCCTTATTTCTGTCTTATTTTCAACGAGCCCCTCATTTCCTATTCTTATTCGCTACATGCATAGCGAGGGCCTCTGTTCTGGCAGTCTTGGTGCCATAGGGAGCTTAAGAGGGTTCAACGCTCGTCGACCACTCTCGACATGTCGTAGACACTCGAGTCACGGCCTGGGGGTTCAAAAGAA
Organism: Haemaphysalis longicornis; assembly: GCF_048455015.1. Taxonomy (NCBI): domain Eukaryota; kingdom Metazoa; phylum Arthropoda; class Arachnida; order Ixodida; family Ixodidae; genus Haemaphysalis; species Haemaphysalis longicornis. The sequence goes on from NW_027526203.1 coordinate 5,882,484, forward strand.
GGTCCCCTTCACCCTGAGAAGTCGGAGTGGCGCTGGCTACCACCCCCAAGCACAGGAAAAAAATTACATTTGCATAAATACCCCAGAAAGTGAAGGGGAAAAATAGCCCCCCCGGTAGCGTAGTGGTTATCGCACCAGACCGGTATTCTGGAGGTCGTGGGTTCGGATCCCACCTGGCGGGCATTTTTTCTTCACTTTCTTTCTTTCTAAATTCTTTATCTGTTTCAATGACCTACCATATCCTCCCCTTTGTTTTCCGAGGTTTTCTTGACTGCCAACCCTTATTTCTGTCTTATTTTCAACGAGCCCCTCATTTCCTATTCTTATTCGCTACATATATATATATATATATATATATATATATATATATATATATATATATATATATATATATATATATATATATATATATAACTATACAGCGGGCTACAACCCCCAAGCGCAGGAAACAAAAATACCTTAACATAAATACCCCAGAAAGTGGTGGGGAAAATAGGCCCGCCGGTAGCGTAGTAGTTATCAGACCAGACCGGTATTCTGGAGGTCGTGGGCTCGGATCCCACCCGGCGGGCATTTTTTCTCCACGTTCTTTCTTTCTTTCCAAATTCTTTATCTGTTTCAATGACCAACCACATCCTCCCCTTTGCTTTCCCAGGTTTTCTTGACTGCCAACCCTTATTTTCTATGTATATATATATATATAGATATATATTTAGAGAGAGAGAGAGAGAGAGAGAGAGAGAGAGAGAGGTGTACTTTAAGTATAATTATATAGGTATAGCTATAGCAGGAAAAATTGAGAATAGCCTGGCAACTCACCAGCTACATTACAACCTACCAGTGTGATTTCCGGCGCGAGTAGCTCATGTTACAAGCGTTTAATGCCTCTTTAATTTGCATTTTATTTCGTAGGCCTCAACCAATCACACTGGTAGGTTGTAATGTAGCTGGTGAGTTGCCAGGCTATTCTCAATTTTTTCGGGTATAGCTTATTTCAGTGAAGTTTTCACTAAATGTGGTATCAGTGTTACGCCAACGAGTGAACCTTTCGAACGAACTAAGCCCTCAGCTTGTGTTCACTGCCCCGTTAAAGGGGTCCCGATTTTTTAACAAATTCCCATTCCACCCGCATCGAAAAAGATTACTATTTTGAATCTTGATCAACTGCGGCAGTGTAAACATTAGTGTAATCTCCGCGCATAGGGCAGTCAAGGGGTATTGTATGGAGTAGTAGAGCTCGACGCAGATCTATGCACTGTGAGCGTTACGGGACAGCAAGATGGCCGTCTTTTTCATCTGGACCCCCCCCAGAATAAAGAAGAAAAAAAGGGGTTGGGGTTATTTACCACTGAAATCAGGTGCCTTACTGGGCTGCGTGCCCGTGACGGCTTAATAATCCAAGACTAAATTCCGCGGTCCTTATTTTAAATGCAGAGCATTTCTTTAACTCACAATGTCACCCGTCCGTTGGCGATCAGCGTCCGCAGCCAGCCAGCACGTGCGCCCCTCCCCCGCTCCTCCTCGCTGTCAACAACAGGTGCGGGCGCGCATGCGCGTGCTCCGGCGCTGAAAGAGGCGTTGCAGCAGCAGGTGCTACCTCCTCTCCCTCTACTGCGCGCGCTACGAATATAGACCTTTTCACGGGCTCACCCTCGACCCAGCGACTGCGAGCGGGCGCTCTGAGGTTGAGAGTAAGCTCCCAGTGTTGCCCTCTTGGACTGGGCTGTGAAAAATCTTTCTACCCCATCGTCGGTACGCGTGGTCTGCGACTCCTCTGGTGTGTTTTCGGGTATTTTTTACCTTAATCGATGACATGCCATATGCCCATGAAGGATCTAGTGGCCGGCATTGCGCGGTTCACGGCTGCACGAACAACCAGCGCAAAAGAAATGTTCTGGGTGCGATCGTGTGTCCGCAACACGGCACGACTCGCGACACCTGCAAGTGCGAAATGTTCGCTCTTCATCGGTTCCCCGCTTCGCCGGAGTTACGACAGCAATGGGTCGCTGCTGTGAATAGGAAGGATTTTACGGTTAGTGCTTCGTCTCGTGTGTGCTCCCAACATTTTGTCGGCGGAAAAAAAACATCTGAAAACGCTGTCCCCATGCTGCGTTTGGGCTACGAGAGAAAGGTAAGTTCCAGATTTTGCTAGGTGTACGCCGAAGATGTAATGCTGCTATTTATTCGCGGTTCACTTCAGGTGATTGTCGGACGACGCCGACTCGTGAGGCATGAGAATGACCCGAAAGCAAAGAAGGTAAGTCCGAAAGTTGCTCGCACGGCTCGCCGATTCGAGCAGCGAAAAGCCAATTACCTCGCTTGTTTTGCAGAAGCGCGGTCACAACGACCCGGGCCCATCAAGCGCTGTTGACATGCCGGGACACTCCGCTGTGCAACCCTGCCCGGATGCTGTACGTGTTAAGGCGTTGTTTTCGCGGTTAGCACGCGGCTCCGTCACGGTGAGCGACGATCTGTGAGCGCGCTCGGCAGTCGGTCACGGTGAGCGGCGATCTGTGAGCGCGCTCGGCAGTCGATATTTGAACAGTTATCACTGGTCTGAAATGTGACTGCGCAGCGGAAACTTAACATGACCTTCTTTAAGAAATTAATGTTCTTGAAAGTTGGTCTGGTTCGCGTAAAAATCGTTCATGCTGCAGCTAAATGTTATTGAAATCGGCGCATATTTCTCGTCGGACACAATCGGTATAAATTGTTCAAAAGAGTACCTTGAGTGCCTTTGCAAATACATTCAAAATTTGGCCAGTGAAAGGATAACATTGAGGTCAGAGACCCCCCCCCCCCCCCGCCGCAAAGCTGTGTTACCACATGAAAAAAAATGATTGCATTGTGCCTTGTGATAAACGTACTCAGAATTCCAAGCACGTTACTGCACTCTGAATTTCCACGTGCTTTAGTTGTTGCAAGCAAGAACATTCAATCAGGAGTGAATGAAGTAGGGCTCACGAAGCGCACTTGTTTTTAAAACTTATTCACACAAAGCGCACTTGTTTTTAAAACCCATTCACATCTTCCATGCAGCATTGCGTAGTGCATTCTACGGTGACAAAGTGCAGTCTCTGATAGCCTCATATCTCTCGTGCAGGAACCATCTCAGGTGACGAGGCCCCCACCTTTGGATCAACTTGAGAACTCCGAAGTAAGTGCGCAGTTTATTACTTTTCTTTACATGCTTTAGCTTTGCTTAAAGCAGATGCACTTCCTTCGTGCGTGCCTGCATTAGCGGCTACCTAGACAGATTTTTGAGAATTTAGAAGTTCCCCTACACAGCTTTACATGGTGCATTCTACGGTGACAGAGTGCAGTCGCTGATAGCCTCATATCTCTCGTGCAGGAACCATCTCGGGTGACGAGGCCCCCACCTTTGGATCAACTTGAGAACTCCGAAGTAAGTGCCTGCATTTGCGGCTGCCCAGACAGATTTTTGAGAATTTAGAAGTTCCCCTACACAGCTTTACATGGTGCAGCCTATGGCAACAGAGTGCTGTTCCTGATAGCATCGTGTCGTCTCTCATGCAGGAAACATCTGATGTGACGGGGCCGCCCACTCCAGATCAACTTCAGAACTCTGAAGTAAGTGCACAGTTTATTCCTTTTCTTTACATGCTTTAGCTTTGCTTAAAGCAGATGCACTTCCTTCGTGCCTGCCTGCATTAGCGGCTGCCCAGACAGATTTTTGAGAATTTCGAAGTTCCCCTACACAGCTTTACATGGTGCAGCCTATGGCAACAGAGTGCTGTCCCTGATAGCATCGTGTCGTCTCTCATGCAGGAAACATCTGATGTGACGGGGCCGCCCACTCCAGATCAACTTCAGAACTCTGAAGTAAGTGCACAGTTTATTCCTTTTCTTTACATGCTTTAGCTTTGCTTAAAGCAGATGCACTTCCTTCGTGCCTGCCTGCATTAGCGGCTGCCCAGACAGATTTTTGAGAATTTAGAAGTTCTCCGTGCAGCATTGCATACTGCAGCCTATGGGGAAAGAGTGCAGTATGCGATAGCATTGTATCGTGTCTTGTGCAGGAAACATGTGACGTGATGGGACCCCTACCTTCATATCAGCTGGAGGACTGCGCAGTAAGTTCAGTTTTCATTCCTTTTTCGTTAAGTGCTTTGCGCAGGCTTTTCTTAAAAGAGCACTGACACCAAATTTTTACGTTGTGTTTTTAGTACTTAGATTGAGGATTGCTGGCTTAACAATCATAAAAAGGTCGTTACAATACGTTAGAGCACGAAAATCGCCGACCTCGGCTGCCACCGCGAAAAGCCCGGAGGGCACGAGCGACCAAAACTACGGCATGACGCCACGCTTTCCGCTCCACAGGGTCGGTGCTATCACGTGGCTGTTTGAAACCCTGTGACGCTCCATTGGCGCGCCACATGCTTTCACTTTGTGATTAGCCGGATGCCGGGTGTTGTTATGTGACGTCATGGAGTTGGGGAGCACGTGGCTACGTCACCTTGTTTACCCCACCATAGGGTGATGTCACACTACGTCGATTTTGGCGGAAGCATCCAGTACAGTTGTACATCCAGTACAGTACATGGGCGCTACAATTACAACCAAATTAGAATATGTTCCAGGCAACGCATGCTGTTCGTACTTTACGCAGGGTATCTTAATAGGTAAAGGAAGCGAACTGTACTGTAAAATCAGCCCTGAAAATTTGTGTCGGTACCCCCCTTAACCTGGTTAAATTCCTTCATGTCTGCCTTCATTAACGGCTAGCTAGACAGATATCTGCTTCACAATTTAGAAGTTCCCCCCATACACCTTTGCGTGCTGCAGCCTATGGCAACAGAGTCCCTGATAGCATCGTGTCGTCCCTCGCGCAGGAAACATCTGATGTGACGGGGCCCCCCACTTCAGGTCAACTTCAGAACTCTGAAGTAAGTGCACAGTTTATTCCTTCTTGCCTTTACAGGCTTCGTGGCTTGCTTTTCTTAAAAGAAAGTGCACTTTGTGCCTGCTTGTGTTGATGGCTATCCAGCAGATGTGTGGGAACTGAAAAGCTCGCCCTTCAATCTAGGGTGACAGTGTGCAGTCTCTGATAGCGTTGCATCATTTCCCACGCAGGAAATATCCAGTGTGACCGGGCCCTTGCCAGCACACCAACTGGAAGACTCCACAGTAAGTGCATGTCACACCTTTGGTTTCTTTCACATTTCATAGCAGGTATTTCAATTTGTGTGTGTCAGTGTATTAAGAATAATGTACCCTAGTGCCCAAGAACCCCACTCTGTGCCATCAACCCTGTAACTGATCATGTACTTTTAGTTGCAGGTAACATCTCACTTGCGAGGACAGCCTTCCTTTGATGAAACTGAACCCTGCTCGGTACGTGATGCTTAAATTTTTTTTTACTTTAAAGGGGCCATGAAGACAAAATACAAGTTTGTTTTATTCAATAAGTCTGAAGCTGTAGAGCAGCAAACCTTTCCCCAAAGCTGGACTGCACTATTTAAGTGGTGTACGCGTTGCTTCAACAAGGCACAAAATATGCAGGGTTTGATCACCCTGAATGTATTTGAGCCTTACCTCAGCTTTCAGATAAAGGTGAACAGCAAAAACGCCCTTGTGTGAAGATTGTTGCGCATGTTAAAGGAGTATTGACATGAAATTTCAAAGCTGAGATAACTATGTTAATAGCTTCCTCTATGTGGAGATAGCTCCCAGGAATTTTCAGCCATAACCATTCACTATAACAATTTAAATCAATTTTAATCTTTGCACGCATGAGAAAGCACAGCATTGACGCCTTGAGCATCAGCATGACGCCGTAAACGCCTCAACCCAAACTGCTGACGTCACGCCTCGTGTGACATCGACAAGGCGCTGGCGCGCGGCACAGTTTTGGGACTGACGTCAGGCTGCCCAGCCGCCTGCGACGAAAACAGTGACAGCTTAAGCCCCTCCTGTCATGGCGGCCGCCTCGACTTCGTTTTCGTCGAAACCGGAACTGACCCGAATAAATGAGGCTGCAAATAATTATTTACACTGTGGTCGATCATTTAATGTGCCATTCTATGATCACTGGGCTGGTAGGCACCCATAGCAGCGAAAAAAATCTAACACAAAAATTTCGTGTCAGTACTCCTTTAAAGGTCCCCAGGTGGTAAAAATTGAGTTTTAGCATAGCGGATAGTGCACGCTACGCTAGGGTTAGCGGGTGCTGGGACTGGACTGCGCATGCATGCGTGGTCTCCCACTGGTCCGCGCACATGCACAGTCCAGTCCCGTCGCCCGCTGACGCTAGCGTAGTGTGCGCTACCAGCTATGCTAAAACTCTATTAATCCGGAGCCCTCCACTACAGTGTGCCTTGTAGCCCAAGTGTAGCTTCAACGTGTTAACCCCCCCTTAAAAAAAGTAAGATCCTCACCCGCTGCCGACTTGCTCTCTTTAACGAGGAGAGGTAAATGGGACACTTAGTATGATTTCGTGCACGATTGCAGTGCAACAGGAACACAGACTGTGAAAGAGAACACAAGCGCTAAATAGCGACTGATTTTATTACTTTGGAAGAACATCTGCACCACAGAAGAGAGCATATGAGCCCAATGTGTAACACCGTGGCTGAAGGGCCAAACACATGATGAATGATGAAAATGTAAACACGGCAACCTCCTGTGCAGTCGCTCTCAGGTTAGGTAAACTTTATTGTAATTTGCCGACTAAAAAGTGCAAATTCCTGTTAGAATGGTGTCAACCCCTTCCTGTCAGATGGCAGCCTTTTATCGTGCAAGGCAACCGACAGCTGGCTAAAATCACATTTTAGCCCTGCCTTGTTGATGTGAAAGGCTTGTTATCCCCTTGGCAAGCTGGTCGCCATGGATGTTCTTTGCTTCTGAAACGGCTGCACATGTAACACTTTTCTTTCTGAACTGTCCGAGTCATTTGAAGGTAACTACGGCGCAAGAAAACGACGACGAAAAAGAAACGTACAACACAGTGCCGGCTTGGCGCTGTGATGTTGTACGTGTTTCTTCTTTCGTCCTCGTTTTCTTGCGCCGTAGTTACCTTCAAGCATCATGTACCAACTTACTCACACCAAGCTTTTGTTGGGGCGGTGCAGATATTATCAGAGGGTTCAATACCACTTGCAATAAGGGGTTTTACAAAGTTGTAGTTTGCCAAAAACACACTACTTTCGCTGCAACTGTGTCCTAAATTGAAATCCCACCTTTAAGTGTTCACACGCCTGAAAAGTGCCAACAAATGCCCTCAGCTACACAAATCTTGCTGTCTTTCGGAAATGCTTACAGTAATATGATCTTTGCCCTGTGGACAGATATCAAGAAAGGAACAGTCGACCCAGTGGGAGTGGATGACACATCGGGACCACAGCTACTGCGCTACACGACTGGAGCCGTTTAAAAGGCGTCATGTGCTCGCGTCAAGCCTTAAAGATGATGACTGCTTGTTCTATACAGGCGTATCAAAGACTGTGTTTGACCATCTGGCCAAAGCTGCTGGTGCCGAGGCAACGAAGACGTTCCTGAGCCTTCCGACCGAAGACCAGCTACTTCTTACTTTAATACGATTGCGTCTTGGTCTCTTGTACGGGCATTTGGCCAGGATGTTTCAAGTGTCTGTAACGTGTGCACATAACATCTTCAAGCACATGTTATCAGTGCTCATGAGCATTATGAAGAAGATAGTAATCTGGCTGCCAAGAGCAGTCATTAGAAATAGCACGCCTGACTCATTTGTCATCAATGGGTTTGAAGGCACGACTTGTATTATAGACTGTTCAGAGATTGTACTGCAACGACCCAAGAAGCTTCGGCCGAGAGCACAGACCTACAGCAGTTACAAAGCCCGGAATACTGTCAAGTTCTTGATGGCTATTGCACCGAACGGGTACATAATGTATGTCTCACCAGCGTATGGTGGGCGAGCGTCGGACAAATTCATCACCAGCGACTGTGGGGTCGAAGACTACCTTGGGCCAGGGGACGAGGTGATGGCTGATCGGGGCTTCACGCTGAGCCAAAACCTCAACGTTCAAGGCGTTAAGCTGAACATACCTGCATTCACAAGAGGTAAGTGAAGTGCGAGCATTTTGTGCTTTGGTGTGGTGGGCTAAGCTTTTGTTTTGCTAACTGTTCGTTCTCTTCCAGGGAAGTCTCAACTCACCGAGAAAGAAGTTACGCAGACAAGAAGAATTGCTTCCGTTAGGATCCATGTGGAAAGGGCGATAAACCGCATCAAAACATACAGAATATTTAAGCAGGCCTTGCCAATTAAGTCAAAGAATTCTATCTCTGCTATGATCTTTGTTTGCGCTGGCCTTTGCAACTTGAAGAGTCCGTTAATTGCAAGCCGAGAGCCTGAGTGAGAGCCCACTAGTTGTAGTATTGTAGTCTGTAAGTTAGCAGTGACAGTCTGCATTGGTTGTACACCTTTCTTCTCAGGAGTAGAGGAACTTCACTGCTTCTTATCTGAACGTGCTTGGGAACGTGCTCTGAACTGTTTCACCCTAGTGTACAACCTGACGTTTAGGTGGGTTGCGCAGCACCATTGCAAGTTGAGCTAGGCTACAGTCATACTTCAAGCAATCTTGAGTTCTTGTGAAGCGACATTTGTACTAACGTAATTTGTACTCCAAATTTTTTAAACATCTTTTAGAGCAATAGCTGTAAATAAATGTCTGGCTCTCAGGGGTTCAAAAGGGGGGAAATTTGTGTAAATAAAAAAAGCCACCTAAGTAGCTTGAACCTCCCTTCCACGCAGTCATTGAAATGGTTGTCCCAGTAGAAACAGAATAGCTGTGTGTGCATGTAACAATTTCTTCCCCCCCCCCCCAACTAGGAAAACATATTTGCTACCATTCAGCACCATGTAATGACAGCACATGAAAAAAGGAAAGGAAGCACATAAAATAAAGCTCTAGTGCAAACAAGTTACAGCATTACAAAAGATCAAAAGCACTGAACACAACTGTTTGAAACTAGCATGACTTACATGAAACAGCACAACTAGCACGAAAGAGCTAGCGTGACCAGAAATAACAAGAAAGAATTAGTCCTCCCTCCATCCCTGAAAGATGTTTAAGCAAAAGAAATATTGAACAACACTTTCGCACTACACGACATCAGCAGCGACATAGTACGGGGAACACTAAAAACATTTACCAGGGTGCCAACTACAAGTCAGTATTCGAGTGGCAGGATCAAATGGAACTAGCTGCACCACTACAATCGCAGTCATGGGTGGCTGTCAATCGCACAAACAAGTCCTGTGATGTTGCGTAGATCCGACAAGAAAGTGGCTGGCAAGTTGCCACCCGCAGGTCTGAAGGAGGCGCTCTGCGCAACCATTAACCAAGAAATTATAACGTCAACTCCTCGGAATGCCAAAATAAAACAATTTCAAGCAATACTTTGCCAAAGGCTGTCGGGAGTCGTTTAAACAAACCAGACATCACTATGCCTTGGCTACGTGGACATGCGTGCCAGGTGGAAGCTGGCCCTAGGCCCACTATATGAGGTTTGCAACTGGAACCTCCCCTGCATCCAGTCACTGAAACGATTGTCCCACTAGCAACAAAATATCTGTGTGTATGAGTAACAACCTCCCCCCCCCCCCCAACTAGGAAAACGCATTTGCTACCATTCAGCACAATGTAATGATAGCACAAGAAAACAGGAAAGGAAGCACACAAAAATAAAGCTCTAGAGCAAACAAGCAAAATGTGCTGAACACAACTGTTTGAAACAACTAGCATGACTGGCACGACCAGAACTAACATGAAAAAATAACCCCTCCGTCCATCGACGAAGGACGTTTCAGCAAAAAAAAAAAAATATTGAAGAAAAATTTTGTGCTACGCGACATAAGCAGACGTAGTACGTGGAACACTAAGAACAGCTACCATTGTTAATTACACAAACAAGTTACAGCATTACAAAAGATCAAAACGCGCTCAACACAGCTGTTAGAAACAACTAGCATGACATAAACAGCACAACTAGCACGAAAGAGCTAGCGTTACCAGAAATAACACGGAAGAATTAGTCCTCCCTCCATACCTGAAAGATGTTTAAGCAAAAGAAATATTGAACAATTTCGCACTACACGACATCAGCAGCGACGTAGTACTAAAACAGTTACCAGGGTGTCAACTACGAGTCAGTATTCGAGTGGCAGGATCAAACGGAACTAGCTGCACCACTACAATTGCAGTCATGGGTGGCATGCTTAGAGGTCACAAACAGCAGCATAATCCCGGCAAACTGCCAGCTCTCCTCTTGCATACCGTCGTTCCAGCTCCGGCAGCAGCTCACTGAAATAAAACTTGCGGAGCCTTGGTGCACATTCATTTACATACATGCTGTCAAAAGGCACCTCGATTAAGATGGTGCTTTTGACACTCCATACATAAAAGTAACAGAGCTTCCGGCCGGTGCAGTATAACTGAAATTGCACTTGGGCATAATACCCATTAGGGCCATTTTGTGCAAGCACATAAGTATTGCCCACTTCTTTCACATCATACTTTCCTGAGCAGACAAGCTCCTTACAATCAACAACACATGGGCACTTCACTTCAAGTATTGCCGATGTTTGCTCGACAAGGCCATCAGGAGACGCTGACAACCAGGGTGTAGCCACTGACACAACAGTGCCGCACGGTGTCGTTGCCAACCCCGTTTCTGTGGTGAACTGGTCACGGGCAACTGGCTCATACTTTTGCCCGTGTTTTGTGGCAGCATTTCCAGAAAACTTGGGCTGTACAATAGCACGCACCGCCTTGTCACAAGAGGTGCTACTTTTTTTTGGCACCTTCTTTACATTTGATGCGGTTATTCGCAACCGACGAGCTACTATCCAAAGCTGTGTGCTTTGGTCCCGAGTTCTCTTCTCAAGCTCGGCCCCTGCCCTCGGTGTTACTGAAACAAACTTTTTGTAAAAGGCGTTGCACCGGAGACAGCTCCCAGGAAGAGTGTCGAGAGTCTGGTGGGTGCTGTGGGGCTGAGGCTCATCTTGGACGGGCCTCGGTTGACGGGGAGGAGCAGCGAACGTTTGGAACAGTAGCGTTCCTGGAAGTTCGAAAAGGGAAAACAAGTTCATCGCTTTGTTAAAAAAAATGTGTTAGTATGAAAGAGTGACCTTAATGAAGCTAACTGGGGTAAATTTGACAACATAAAATTACCTTTTACTTAATGGATGTGCTAAACAAATGTGATATTTAAAATAATGATGACCTCGATCTAGCATAAAATTATTGACCAGCAAAGCTGTGGTGATATTAGAGAGTTTTAGCACAGCGGGTAGCGTACGCCACGCTAGCGTTAGCAGGTGACCGTACTGCGCATTTGTGCGAGGATCGGTCTGCGTGCCCTTGCACGCATGCGCAGTCCAGTCCCGGTGCCCGCTAATGCTAACGTAGCGTACCGACTCTGCTAAAACTCTATTACCTCGATCTGGAGCACGGAACTACCAAGTGATCAACCTGTCACTCCTCCACACACGTGAGGAGTGGATTTGAAAATTATAAATGGAACAGTCATCCTGCTCCTCACTTCTCTTGCTGAGAGAGATGAAACCTCTCCACTACGAATGATTAAGATGATCGCTTTGCTTTAGACTTTTTTTCTCCACAACACGAAAGTTCCTGAAGAAAGTGAGCTAACAGCTTTGCTGTAAAACCTAAAACCCTGTCAAAGGAAGGCACATGCCATTTTCCTTGGTAGACTAACTTGCCGCACTGCTGTTTAGTCAAAACTTTATACCTGATTTACAAAATATTGTACCTGGAATCTTGAACAGCTCAGGATACCCAGAATCTTGATGCATGTTGCTTATTTCTTCTTCAGAAAGCAGCACATTCGTCGTTGCTGGTTGTCGCTGCAGCTCAGGGTCGACAGTGGCCGGTTGCAAATGAAAACTCATCTCGTCGATCTTGCACGGCTGCACGTTGCGCTTGGTGCCCCGGTTCCACTCAGCGACGACGTCTGTGCATGCTCTGCCTGTCAGGCCTAGCGTTACAGCACAGTCCACTTTCCACAGAATGGCACCAACGTGGCTACAAACACGGGCCTCTCCTGCCATGCAACTGCACCCACCCCGCAATACTCGGCCACACATTTCAGCCGAAACCCACGCATGATGGTTGGGCTTGTTGATGCCTTGTGAAGGACCCACCTCGGCCTTTAGGATGACAATATCATCCCTGACTTTGTGCACCATCACCTTACCCACCCACCCAGACTGTAAGTAGTTAAACGACGGCAGTGACTTGTAGCAAGCTACATCTTTCAAGTCGCACGCCTTTGTGCGCAGGAGGTAGTAGGTGATATCAGGTCCTCTGACTTCTGGCCAATCCCGCATGTCGTCCGACCATTCCCGGATGTCGTCAGGGTGGGTGTAGACTAGGGTTTCTGCAAAGAGTTAGAAAAAAGGTTGTTAGTATGAAATTAAAGGAAACAATCCTTTACATGGAGAAAGCAGAGATGTTTCCATGACAAGAAGTTAGCAATATGCTGCTTGCATTCCCGCAGGCCAAGCAGTGATGTCAAACACAGCATTAGTCTCAACCACCACCGAAATATCCCATCTTAAACAGAACAGTTAACAATACTGTGCCGGTTGGTTTTTGCTTACGCAAAATAACCAGCAAAGATAATCACTGTGAAAGCTCAAAAAGCAGAACGAACTGAAAGATATAAAACAATATTTAGTACGTCCAAACATTATTAAAAAACGCACATCTGCTTTCTTTGCCAACACCCGGCGATGGCGGTATGCACAGAACAAAACTGACAGTTCAAAGTTGCGCTTCATTTAAGCGCGACGTTCCGGCAATGGCGTTTACGTACATCTGCTTAAGCAACACTCGCAATAGCTGAACGCGAATGCCTCCACACCATGAAAATCATGCGCTCTAATCCCAAACACGTAGCCTCCGCAGCGCTAACAAACGGCTAAAGCGGTAACCACATGAAGTGTAGCATCAAATAAAGAAAGGTTAAATGTATGCTTCAACAAAAAAAAGGAAAATGGAGTGATGGGTGCTGTCTTCACTGCTAAAAATATTTGCAGGCCAATTTTGAAGTACTAAGAAATGTACTTCTTCAAGTCGTGACAGCCAGATCTGAACAAAATCAGACAGCACGATAAAAAAGAACGGACTTTGTACAACTTCCCTGCTACTTTATTTGGTGTAGTTAATAGGGCCACTGTTCATAAGTTGTTCATCTTTAAGTTATGTACCGATTGCCTCGTGAATTCAAAGCATGAAGCTAAGCCCAGTGCTGGAGTGTACTGAGGTTTGTGTTTAACATCACTTGAGAAATGAAAGGCAACGAACAGGGGCACATGCGGTAAAAAAAAAAGCTCATGAAGCTCTGTCCCTAAAAAAAAAAAAAAAGTAGAGGTCGAGCCAGGATTCGAACCAACGACCTCCAACACATGAGCCTGGCATGTAACCTCTGAGCCATTTCGCCGACCCGGAACCGCTTCAACAACTCGGGGTACCAAGCTAGGTGATCAACGAATATTGCCAGGTGTGCCTAGTTTTTGCCGTACTTGAGACATTCTGGCGGTGATAACGCTAGTTTTTCACGCACCGACCTTGGGTACGAGGCCAATGATGCTAGCCCTGCAAGCGATGCAGCCAGAGCTCCCTTATTTGACTCAAGAAAAGCTATCGCGGACCCCCGATCTTCCCTACGCAAGCACGCTAGCACGAATGGAATGAAATCCGCCACTACAGTTCTGACATTGATAACGCTTGTTTCTCACGCACTGATCTTGCAGACGAGGCCCATCATATAATACTACAAGCGATGTAGCCAGAGCTGTCGTATTTAATTCATAAAAAGCTATCGCACACGGACGCTGCCGTCCACTTTCGACGCCGCTGATATCGGCTGTGCCGGGCAGCACTGCGGCCGCAACTTCGGCCCAGAAGTTGCGTGGTCCCGATGCTTTGCTTGACAAATGGCTGGTCGGGCTTTACGACGCACGTTCGAAGCTCGTTGTTCGTCAGACGCGAGCAAAACGCTCCATGTGGTTACCGCTTAAAATTTAGCGGCCCGCATCCTGAGAGTGCCAGCAATGCTTCGCGGTAGAGGAAGCAGGCATCAGCCAAGTTGTACGCTCACGAGCACCACGCGTGAATAACCACTGCACAGAACAGCATGTTCGGTCAAGAACAACATTAGAGGTATGATACTACTCACCGGTGACAAGCACCTCCCGGGTATTCGGTTGGCTGGGTGTCATGTGCGATGGTCCTGGAATTTCGTCGTCGTCAACGTCGCGATCTGCACCCGCAGTACTCATGACTACTTGTCACACCAGCGTCACAACAGCGTTCCGAACCGTCAGCGCGGACTGGCTCAAACAATAACGCGAATGAGACCGGGGAAAAAAGAACTTGGACAAAAATACCGGCACCAAAAGGGACCGCACTGGGCATAAACAACGTTCGTCGCCTCACGCTTCACAGCTCAGTATGGCGGCTTGGTCAAACCTTGACGCTAGGTGTCACGTCGGCCAAAATGGCGTCGCGCAGCGATCAAAAAATAAAAACGTCTATAAAGCGGGTATCGGCGCGGCTCACTCCATTCTACTCCTGCGCTCTGTTCTGCTTAGGCCGGGTTCAGACCGTTGCCGAAACAGTCGTAAGAACTTTAAAGAGTGACGTCATTTCACGTCTCAGCCAACCGAACTGCGTGTTTTTTTACGTCCATAGACGTCGGTAGTCTGAACATAGCCTTACTCTCGAGTTTGGTCGTCGTCGAAGTTCATAAGCGATGGAAGCAACACCTTCAACCAGTACCGCGACGCGAGCGAACGTCAGCGTTGCAGTACCAGTTCAAGACATCGTGCCATCCTCTTCATCGACGGCGGCAGAAGACAAGGCGGCGAGACGGCACGCTGCCGACGCCGAACGCAAGCGTCTGAAGCGCGCTGCCGACGCCGAACTTCGTGCACGAGAAGCCGCGGCCAAACGTTAACATAATAAAGATCCAACCGATTGCCCCGCCAAGAGGGTGGGGTGCAAACGATGGCAATAAATAACACGTTACGTAGTTACGTCTCTCGTCTCTCTCTCCCTCGTCTCGCAACCCAACTACCCAACCCCTACGACAACAACTACAACTACCACCGCCAACTATCCACAACCTACGCCACGTGACCACCCCCAATGCCCTGCATTTACTCGTGTCCCTCGCGCGGGGGCATGCGACGAAGGTTTTTTTTTTTCGCTGTGTCTAAAGGTACGTCGGACGTACCCGCGGCATTTCTTAAAGATACGTCGGACGCACCCGCAAGATTTCTTAAAGAGACGTCGGACGTACCCGCAAGATTTTTAAAGATACTTCGGACGTATCCGCGAAACTTTTTTAAGTACGTCGGTGTATTCGGTTTCACTCGGCCCAAACATGCAGCGTACGTTCAGCGTTTTCTCGCGTCGACGTCGCGTCGCCAGAAATGCATGGCGATGCGAGCTGAAACTCGAGCGGCGCCGATGTCTACGCTCGCCAGATATCGGCGTCGACGCAGCGCGAGAGAGCATCGGAAAGCGAGCGGCAGCGTCCGTCTCCGCGTGGTTTGGGGTCGTTCCTTTCAGCAAAAAACAATCAATTTCTTTTTAACTTACGGTAATCGTTTACGGTAAACCGCAAATTGCAAGCTATTTCTGTTCGCAAGCGCTCATCCATTTGTGGATTGTTCGGCTTTCATCGGGGAGATCGGGGATTTGCGATAGCTTTGTGTGCGTTAAATGAGGGAGCTCTGGTTACATCCCATCCAGTATTAGCATAATGTGGCTTGTCAGCAAGATCGGTGCGCGACGAGCAAGCGTTATCAACGCCAGAATTCTGTCGCATTCCATTCCATTCGTAGCTCCCGTGGCTTGCGCAGGGGAGACCGGGGATGTGCGATAGCTTTTTTTGATTCAAATAAGAGAGCTGTGGTTACATCGATTGTAGCACTAACATTATTGTCCTCGGCTTTAAGATCGGTGCACAAGAAGCAAGCGTTACCACAGCTCAAATCTCTCAAATACGACCAAAAGAAAGCACACCCGACACTATTCGTGGGCAGCCTCAGTTGGCACACCAAATTCTTCGTCCCTTTCCCATTTCCTCGCGTGGTCGTGTGGTTGAGAGCCGGCCTTCTGTTTTGAAAGTCCGTGGTTCGAATCCTTGCAAAGCTCCGTTTTTTTTTTTGCGGCGAGGGTTTGATCAGTTTTTTTTACAGGGTACAGACAGGGTGCCAGAGTACCTTGCCTTTCAACCAACAAATTACGTTCGCTGGTAACCTCAGTATCAAGGCAGCGCTGAAATTTGTTTTTCTTACAATTTAAATTCACGAACGTGCAGTCGGTGCGCAACATGAAGGTTAAATCAAGTAGCAAGTAAAGCAGTTGTGCGAGGTGCGTCTTCGTTTATCAGTCTATCTTATTTTGTTCTGATTTGACCGTGATGGCTCGAGATACATTTCGCGGCATTTCAATATTTGCCCGCCAACATACTTAGCAATAAATAAAGACGCCAAGTGATTTTTTTTTGCTAAAGCTAAAGTCTTGATAATTGCAGTTCAAGAGGCGACAATAACTGCTCATAAACGACTTCAACAGGATGGTATACGTGTCCAGCAACGCCCACCGACGCAGCGACTGGCGCGCGACTTCGCCGGTCTCCTGTGGGCCCGCGCGTTGACGCCGAACGACGCCGACGCTCGCGCGACGCGTGATTTCGCGTCCATGTGGTTAGGGCTTTAAACAGAACCATATGAGGGGTAAAAAAGAAAGATACTCGCGACGCACATGATTTTGTTTCCCTCTTGCGAGAACCCGTAGTGGTCCGCATTCGATCTCTGACCTCAGCGAAGGCTTTAACCGCCCCTTCTAATAAGGTCCAACTAGAGAACACGAGGGAAAAAAATACTTTCTGCGTCAGGTTAGGCATCGTTAGATTCTTGGCTTATATGCAGCAAACGCGTGATGGTTTTGCCGTCGATGGTTCGAGATAACCACGCCAGTTTCGAGCAACGCCGCTTTCGAGCCACTCTGGGCACTGTACAGTCTTTGTCAAAATTTTGTGGGCCACGGCGACCGTGGCCGGAGCAGACGCGCGGCCGAGCAGGGGCGCTGTGCTTGCCACTGTCGGCTGGTTGCGCGGCTAAAGACAGTGAGGGGAACATTCGCGCTTCCTTTCGTAGTATGGCTGGCGCGATAAGTGCAGCGGGGCCGGTTTCTCAGAGCACGCGCACTTCGCTTCAGTTCAGGCACTTTGCGCAGCACTTGTCGCTCCAGAAAGCCAACAAAAGCAAGAGCAAAAGCTCCCCTCGCTCTCTTTAGCCACGCAACCAGCCGACAGCGGCAAGCGCAGCGCCCCTGCTCGTCCGCGCGCCTGCTCCGGCCACGGTCGCCGTGGCCCACAAAATTTTGACAAAGACTGTACGTCCGACGTATCTTTAAGAAATCTTGCGGGTACGTCCGACGTACCTTTAGACACAGCGTTTTTTTTTTCCGTTTCCCTTGTTGCAGCGAACACTTGCAATGCCCGACGTTAGCGAAATATACGGACATGAGTGAAGAGAAAACGTCGCTTTCCAGCCACTTGAAACGGTGTACTTCAAACAAACCTTTCGTGTTTTGCAAACGAGTTCCTTGGCCGTGAATAGCATTTCGCGCCGCTGCTCCCTTCGCATGATAAGACTGACCTTCGTCTGTCGCTTTTTAAATAAACAAATAACCATGTAATATCTTCTTTTCGCGTCAGCTCACTTTGAATACTCAAGGGCATCCTGATATGCCCAAGCGGAAAAACAAGGCTTGGAACTCCGCCCAGCCCCTGTTGTATTTTTTTTTTTGCGGGCTGCTATTTTCACATGTTTGTCTAGAAACAACCTTTTGAAATTGCGTTTCCTTGTGACACATACTTCAGTTGTACTGCCCACGGGCTGTTAAAATCTTGGATTAGCATTGTTTTCCTTGATTGATTGATTGTGGGGTATAACGCGCCGACGCTTCACATGCGATGAGGCGCGCCGCAGTTGAAGGCTCCGGATTAATTTTGATCGCCAGGGGATCTTCAACGTGCACCGAAATCTCGTACACGCTTGCGTTTTCGCTTTTCGAACATTGTTTTCTTCTATGCTCTGGATATGGAGATGTCTGTACGGAATGTATACGGCATTTTCGAAGATCGGTTTCAAATCAAATCAAATCAAATCAAATCAGTTTATTTCCAACAACAGTGTTGGGGGTCCCTCAGGCGAAAAGCGGCTAGTACCCGCCGCGGTGGCTCAGTGGCTAAGGCATTGCGCTGCTGAGCACGAGGTCGCGGGTTCGATTCCCGGCCGCGGTGGCCGCTTTTCTGATGGAGGCGAAAAGCAAAAACGCCCGTGTGTACGAGATTTCGGCGCACGATAAAGATCCCCAGGTAGTCAAAATTAATCCGGAGCCTTCCACTACGGCGCGCTTCATCGCCTGCGTTGCGTCGGCGCGTTAAACCCTACAATCAATCAATCAATCAATCAATCAATCAATCAATCAATCAATCAATCAATCAATCAATCAATCAATCAATCAATCAAAAGCGGCTAGTTACCGCTTGAAGGTGCCTGAGGGCCGGCATACATGACAGCATCACGTGAAAAAGGATAATATAAATACATGGACGCTTGCAAGATTTGAAAATGCTCCATGAAGCAAACATATTCCTTTAGAACCATGTCAAAAAAATAAAAAATAAAAAAAATCGTGCCAATTCACCCCGTGAATGCGGTTGGAAAGCAAAGCTGTAAACGGCACCCATAACGATTACCCCTGCGACGTCACTTAAATTCACTCACATCGCTGTCAAATAGCAAAACCAGAGAGAAGTTAAATGCACTTAACCACACCATTTATTACTTCAAAGAGATATTCTTGTTAAGGTTAAATCAATGCATGAAGCATGAGCGGTGTTTGGTTGAGTTGTATTGGTGTAGCAAAAGAGTGGAAACTTTTTTATAAAATTAAAGTAAGCTCCAACACGGTGTTAGACGATCGGTCTTCTTCGTTTCTGCGCCGCGGACGGAGGCGACGAGATTTGCGGCAGAGAAGGAAGAGCAGGAAGAAATACTTCTGTTCAGAGTTCTGAACGGCCGAGAGTGCAGCCCTTCGGAGTGATTCCTTCTTCTGTGGGGCCCATATGCAGTCCGCGCGGCCTGGGTTCTGTCCACCCGCTGAAGCTGGGTAGATAGAGAGGGCCTGGACAGCAGCATCTTCCACTGCTCTTGTTGGGTAGTTGACGGAAAGAGAGGAGGGCGCTCATGGCTAAAGTCGCACACCCCGATTAAGGGGCGGAGTGTTCCTACTTCTGAGCAAAATTTACATTCAGCGTCGTAGCGATTCGGATGCATTAAGTGAAGACGCGTAGGCTGTTGGAAGGAGCCCGGATTGTATGAGCCGTAGGGTAGTTTGTTGTTCTCTGGAAAGGTCAGGGTAAGGCGAAGGTATGGTCTGTCTGAGAAGGCGATAATGCTGGGTTATCTCCCTGAACGTGACAAGCGCGTGCCTGTCCTCGTGCAGCTCCATAGCACGGGAGGTAAAAGCGCAGGCTTGTTGGGTGGGCGTATTTGTTTCCCTCCATTGAAGCGTGAGGGGGTGTCCAGATGAGCTGAATGGAACCGTTTGGGGAGTTGTTCTTTAGCACGCGCATTGCAGGTCAGGACACCCAACCGTACTGGTAATTCCAGTAGGCTGGCTGGGAATCTATCACTACCCTCTGAACCACTGGTTAAGCGAGAGCCAAGGTGATGGCTGCCTCTTCTGCTGCCGTCATTTCTTGGGTCCTAAGCGAGGTACGCGCAAGGAGGTTGGTTCTGGAGGTAGCCATGATGATGGCGTATTGCTGCCATCGATGTTCAAAGGCGTCTGTGTAGAGAACTCCGTGATCCCCACTGAGGGTGGTGTTTAGCGCTTGAGCGCGTGTTTTTCGGTGACCCTCGTCATGTGAGGGGTTCATATTTCTAAATGAAGGGAGCATCTTTACTTTTAGTCACCAAGAGTGTGGGAGTACATCAAGCGGAGTGACATTCTGGGCTGCCCAGCCAATCTGGTGAAGCATGCGGTTACCCATCGCAGTTCTGAGTCGGACCTTCTGGTTAGAAAGATGGCCTTCTATCAGCTCTTCCACGGTGTTGTGGAGCCCCGTGCTAAGCAGCTTCTGTGTGGACGCACTCATGAGAAGACCAATGGCCTGCTCGACCGCCTTTCTAATCATTATATAAAGCATCTATATGTCTTCCTTGTCGAGAAGAATACAGGGGGTTGACGTAAGTAACTCTCGAGAGGACAAAAGCTTCAATTAATCGAAAGGTGCTGGATTCCCTTAGGCCTCGCTTCTTGGTGGCAACTCGCCTGATCATGTGTATGATTAGATTAAGGCTGTTTTCGAGGCGCTGCAAGGAGACGTCACTCTTGGTGTTAGCCTCGAGATGTAGGCCCAGGATCTTGATGCTGGGGCTTGGAGTGATGGCCTGGCCATCCGAGTATTTGAATGTATTCCTTGGTTTAGCGTGAGGGCGGACGACAAGGAGCTGTGATTGTTTACGTGAACACTGGAGGCCACAGAGGAGCGTGAGCGGTCGCGTGACGCTTTCACGTGGCATTCAGCGAGAACGCAGGGGGTAGACCCGTAGAGATGCTAGGTGAGTACACCACCTGTCTTCCCAGTCTTCGCGTGGGCTCGTAGCTAAATCGGTAAGAAAACGGGCTCTCCCTTTGTTAGTCTATTAGTTCCAGGTTCGATTCCCGGCGGTGTCAGTAAGTTCTTTTATTTGTTCGCTAGAGTTTTCTGGTGACACCAACGGTCGCGAAAGAACCCTTGGGGGGTAGAGGTAAAAAGCTTTGCTTTAATATGAGATGCACGCAAACACAGAAATACTACACGACGTGCCCATACCACTGCACGCTATTCCGAAGATTACAAAAAAAAAAAAAAAGCGAACAAGTCAGCAATATCAACAGTCGCTAAACTATGTTTATACAAGGAATAAAAAGTTACATTTTAAATAGATTGCTGGTTCACAGATCACGCACACACAAGGAAATGCAGGCATAACGAAATAAACAGGTCCCCACGTGCATAAAGCCAGTAAAACCGGTAATTATGACGTAATGATAACTGTAAAAAAATGCTCTAGCTTATCTTTACAAAATATTCACGCATTGCTTTGCGCGTACACGCATCAGAGTTCAATTCATTCTCATATCTGTTAAGCAAAAAAGGGACGTTATGTTTAAGGGACTGCAGCGTGTAGCCCGTGCGCCGGCGTGGTACCAGCCACCTATCGCTGCCACGTGTACGATAATCACTTTTACAAATTTTCAAATCTGAGCACGCCTTAAGAAATGTTTTAAAATTTTCATTTGAGAAGAAAAATGAAAAGAGTAGGCGATAGTCATAAGTGTGTTTTGCGCTTATTATCTTATGGCGAGGGAATAACAGCTGTGTTGAGTGCGTGTATGACACACTCTCAATATACCGCAGTGCTCTTTTCTGGACCAACCCGCCGCGGTGGCTCAGTGGCTAAGGCGTTGCGCTGCTGAGCACGAGGTCGCGGGTTCGATTCCCGGCTGCGGCGGCCGCTTTTCTGATGGAGGGGAAAAGCAAAAACGCCCGTGTGTACGCGATCTCGGCGGACGTTAAAGATCCCCAGGTGGTCAAAATTAATCCGGAGCCCTCCACTACGGCGCGCCTCATCGCCTGCGTTGCGTCGGCGCGTTAAACCCTACAATCAATCAAATTTCTGGACCATGAAAACTGTGTTAATATTTTTAATTGTTGGTGTGCCCCAGACAAGCGCACAGTAGTTAATGCGCGAAGAAAACAAGGCATCTTATATCTGCAACTTCACCCTTACAGGAAGGAAATGTCGACATCGTGATAGCGCACCTGCCACTGATGATAATGATTTGGTTAATGACTCGACATGACACGTCCATGTCATATCAGCATTGAAAGTCACGCCTAAAATCTTATGCTGGTTCACAATCCTAATTGGCATGCACCCTAGCATTAATTGCGCATTAATTTGAGCTTCTTTGTTCTTTGCCTTAAATAAGATTGCTTTCGACTTACTAGAAACACTTCTTCTGAATTACTACCAGAAACGAATAAGCTGGTATCATCCGCATAAAGAATGCGGCATCACTGCTAATTTCAACAATGTCATTTACATATACGTTAAAGAGGAGAGACCCCAACACACTACCCTGGGGAACACCGTGTAAAACAGATTTGTACTTTGAAACATAATTGTCAATACCGACTCGCTGTTTTCTATCAGAGAGGTAGGATAAAAGCAGCGTGGTAGAACATTTTTGTGGAGCAAATGCAGGAACAGAAAGAGGACGTTGAAGTCCAGCGTGTGCTGCCAGTATTTTCGGAGTACTATTCGTATCAGCGGTTAAATGTCTTGATAGTGCCCTTGGGGGGCATTTGCGCCACTAGGGAGTGCGTCCACAGAGGCATTCTGCTCAGTAGTTTCGTTATCCGAATTCCGATGAGTCGCAGGTGGCTCCTAGTCGAGACCATTGCTGTCCCATCTAGAGCACTGGCCCTGAAATGGGGGTCCGCGGCCCCAGGGGGTCCGCGAAGTCCCTCCGCAGGCATTCCCCCCCCAGCCCCCCCCCCGGCACCCTTTCCGCTATTTTGCCAGAACTTGCTGGAAATGCAAAAAGGTGGCTTCGCCGCTTGCCATGTACGTTTAGTTTCTCCGCGTAGCACACATTTTAACATTTGTTGTTTCCGCAGCACGCCACGTATGAAATAGAAAAAAAATTTGCCAGAGAAAAGGCAGCATATTGGTGTTCAGAATACTATACAAGAGCAAACTGCTTAACATTATGACACACATGGTCGTAAAATTCAGACACAAAAGGCGGGCATTGAGTAAGTGTGGGTCATGTTAGTTGCAAGTGAAAATTGTTTGACAATGGGGCACCGATCAACATATATTTTATCGGGGGGTCCTCCATCACTTTCTCAATCCCAAAGGGGGTCACCGGCGCACTCATGGCTTGAATACACTGCCCTAGCCAAATAAA
This sequence comes from Haemaphysalis longicornis, assembly GCF_048455015.1. Taxonomy (NCBI): domain Eukaryota; kingdom Metazoa; phylum Arthropoda; class Arachnida; order Ixodida; family Ixodidae; genus Haemaphysalis; species Haemaphysalis longicornis. Next base: position 5,905,562 of record NW_027526203.1, read on the forward strand.
GCTTTGCGTTGGGAAACCCGTAAACTCGAATGCGAGTTACCAGAAAAGACTTCCGGCAAATTCCCCAATTCCCCAGAAATTTGCCTGAATTCTTTTCTGATTGGCTTTCAGTTTTGGTCACGTGCTTCCGGTTGACAAAGCGGTTGCGAGTGTTGTCGTCATTTTGAAGTTTCCTGATGTTTACTGTCAAGAGTTCTGCCGTTTGCCTTATTTCTCCCTACGTGAAGTGCACAATTCTTGGCCGGCAATGAAAAACTAGACTAACTACACCGGACATGACAACGTGAGCCTGTTTTTTTCATCAAACAATAATACTCCTTGTAATACACGACTTCTCTGATTTGGCTGAGAAGGCGTGACGTAATTTAAACAGTTGGCGGGAATTATAACGCCACGCATTGGCAACTTCAGCGTGCATAAAAGTGATGTAATGTTACCTAACAGCTTGAAAGTAGCGGCTGCTTCTGCCGCAAAATAGGGCAAAAAATATCCCCGACCTTCGCCACCACGAAATGTCCGCGAATTTGCAGCAGGAGCAGTTTCGCATGATGCACGGTTTAAAGCATGTTTTCTACCGAAAGAAATAACAGTTTCAACTGTTTCCAAGTCAGCGACCATGGAGCATACAAATGACATGCAGTATTTTTCTTTTCTGTTTGGCAATAAAATAAAAATTATTTGTTTTGCGTAACCGCAACATAAAAGGGCAGTACAAGCCTCTCCATGACAAAGAGAACCCAATGCATGGCATTTGTACACACTGCTCCTAGTAAGCTGCTGCGTCACATGATCGAACTCAAGAGAAAAATAACAGAGGAAAGAGGCTCTTTTGTTTATTACAACGCTGGTTGAAGTGGAGCTTGACGAATAAGTGAATAGGTGACATCGGTGCGCTCCGCGGTTATCAGGCGTAGCGCTTCGCTGCTGTTATGTGTCATACTTTCTGTGATCACGCCATAAACTTGCAACATAGCACCAGGCGATAGCGTGGCGGCAGTGACGGCCGGGAAGGTGATAACGCAACAAAGCTTGCATTGAAGCAGGGAGCCCAACTATGTTACTAACCGGGATTGAAAGACATCAATAGATACGGTAAAAAAATTGTTGGATGTTTTTTAGCTCAACATTCGCCTTTCAGTCACTTTTGTATCAACGTTACTCGATCGCCTTGTGGTGTTGACGCCAATTTTAACCTGCAGAAATGCGTTTCTCTTGCCAGCCTCAGCTACCGTCTTAAGTTTTATAGTACGTGCGAAGTGTTTTTTTTTATCTTTTATGCGCAATATTTCATACCGTGGGTGTGATCTTTATGACTGAAGCGTCAAATTACACTGCATGTCGTCAGAGCTATACGTGCATTACGTCACTGAGTGCTTACGTTGTGCTTACGCAAAAAACATGGCGAATTTCCCGGGAATTTGTGCAGTCGAGAATAGGGCCCCTGAATGTAAATCAACCCTTCGAGAAACACTAGCGCCGAAAGATAAAAGCCTGCAGAGCAGACACCGCGGTATTCGAATGGCCGACGCTCACCTGCACACGTCACTTTGTTGACTGCTGTTTCGCCACCTGTATATTCTTTTATTGTTAGGGAAGCACAAGTTCGCTTTAATAAACTTGTTTTCCTTCAAGACAACTGCCTCGTCTTCGGCTTCGTGGCAATATACGAAAGAATAAGGATTCGGAAAAAAACACTAAAAAGGGCAGCTTACTGCCGCGTCGCGTGAAGCCCGTGATTTCTTAGCAAATATTATCATGTTCTGATTAGCCTTGTGACTAGGTGCTTATGTTGGCTGATCTGTTAAGAGAAGATGCGCACGTACACAGGTGTTGCTGGCGCTGAAAATGCGCGCGGGATCCAGCCGGGACCGTATAGTTCGTAACCTCTGTAGAGCCAGGTCACAACAGAGGCTGCAAGGATAACTCGGAAGTCAACTTTCAATTTTCAACTTTATTGAGCATTTTGTACATAGAAGGCACAAACACACAAAGTTGCAAAACTGTAGCTTGACGGGGTGTTTGCCCCTTATGGTTGACATGGCAGAGTAGGAACAGGGGTTCAAAGCATACGCACAGGGAAAGTAAATCTCGCTTTAACAGGTCGATATTACATACAAACATAAAAGAAAGTATTTAAAGGCACTATAGCTCACATATTCTAAAATAAACTAAAACATTATATACATATATGCATATAGACACCTATACACTGTGGGAATTGCGGAGCTCCGCCATCTTTCCTATCCCTCTCGGCCCGCCGCGGAGGTGAGAGGGGTGGTACCTCTCTCTTCGCGGTCGCGCGCTTCCCCCTCCGGGAGGACGCCCGTGAGAGCGAGGGGGCGCGGCCGACCCCCTCACGTGACAGTTTTGCCCGGGAGCTCGGGCGGCCTGGTCTGAGGCGGACGACGGATGTAGGACCTCTTTGGACACGAACCATCGTGGGGAGCGGCCGTAAGTACGACTCGCTCCTTTTTGGCCTGCCTTTGTCCGCCCTCACGTCTGTCTCTCCCGCCCTGGCTAAGGTGGTCTTGGCGGTGTAGAACGACGCGCCCGACGTACCCTTTATTGCATCGCAATAAACGTCGGAGTGGGCGAATTCTGTGTCCTGTGTTCCTTGCTGTTCGCTGCCGATACGCCAAGTTGGTGATCCGTGGCGGTGTTCAGTGGAGCTAGCCTTGCGGCCGGATCTCGAGGATCGAGGTAGGCCGCCGTCAGAACCCTGGTCCCCACAACACATACATATAAAGGTTGCAAAACAAAACAAGGTGTATAGGTACATAAAAAAGAGAAAATACTGGATATGTACGGAACCTGTGTAGACACAAACAAAAGAAAAAGTTAGAAGGAGTTTATAGGGAAAGCCGTTCACCGCGCGTACACGCATTTCCGAAGCTCATTGTCGCCTTGCATTTTTTTTGTGGGCGGAGGGTGCTCACACGTAGCTTTGGCGGGATTATGCGAAGTCACGTGGTCTGCGGGCAAAGGGGCCATGTTCTTTCGAGCAACGTCATTATCCCGCCTTTTTGACACTAAAGACCATTGTTTCTGATAATGGATGGAAAAACGTAGAGAGAGGGACAGAGTTTGCACGCGTTGGCGAACCGAGCACTGCTTGCCAAGGTATGCCGTGGTGTCGCGGTATGTAAATGGTGTTTGGGCTCAAACTGGTGTTGTGTAGCATTCGCTAAGGTCGAGAGGATAACGAATCACGGAAATAAAGAGCTTTCGTGACGCCTAGCTACCTCGGTTTCTTACTTTTACAGCGAAGTTGCCATTAAAGACTTGCCGTTTGAAAATTATAGAAGGCGCTGGCGGCATCAAAATGAACTGTGCTAGTACACCCTGTGGTGGTACACACTAAACGTTTTAGATGCGACGCTGAGAGCATCTCTTGTCGGCGGCCCTGCCCTTCCTGCGTGCGTCCGTCGTCGTCGTCGGCGTCCGCACTCTCCTCCGCTCACCCCCTCTCCTCTCCGATAGCGAACACTCTCTCGCGAGGGGCATTGGATTGGATTCGATTGGATTGGCTTGACTTTGCTTGACTTAGCTTGGATTTGGATTGGATTGAAGTGGATTGTGTTGGATTGTGTTGCGCCATAGCCGCGGCAGATGCACTGGCGCCGGCGCGTGCCCAGGTGAGAGCGAACACTCTCTCTCAACATATGCGGGTGTGCGGCCCAGCGCGCTCTCACTCCGTCGGTGGGCGGCGCTGCGCGCGGTGCTGCGCATGTGCAGTACTATCTCTCTCCGCGGTCTCCTCTCCTTCGGGCGCGCTGCGCATATAACCGGTGTGCCGCTCTCCGGCGGCCTTTCGGTCGACGGTTGCTCTCCGCTTGCGCTTGAACCCCCCCCCCCCCTCAGCGTGGCATCACACCAGGGTTCCCGCGAGGGAAGGTGGGCGTAATTTTTTGCTCCATTATTGCCTAGAAAAGGTGTAGTATAAGTGTAATAAGGGGGCATGAGGTCATTACATCATTTCTGTTAGGTTCCAGCACCATAATTCGTAGCTTTAAATCCATTTTGTGGGCAAAAATGGTGTTGACCGACTGAAACACATTCGGACTGAAACACAATCGGTTCTCTAGGGTGTGGGATGGATGTTTGTTATTTGATTACAGTGGTGACTATTAAGGCCATATACCTAGTTATAAACACTCCCACCCCACCAGGTTTGGAAGATGTCTACGCCGTAGTTTGTCCTATCAAAGCAGTTACAGCCTCCTTCATATTTGGATAAAATAATCATTGCAATAATTTTCAGCACACAAATAATCATTGCAATAATATTCAGCACACAAATAACTGGTGATCCCTAAAAATTCTATTCTTGTTAACACTGGTAAAACTTTAAAATTGTGTCGTGAATCGATCAGAAGGATAACGCGATTTTTGAATATTTTATATATGGGTTGCTTCTATCGATACGAATGAATTTCGTTTGAAAGATATAGAAAAATAATGCCCTGAATGCCAGTGGCGTAGCCCGAGATAATTTTCGCGGGGGTGTGGCCGGGAGGGGGGTGTCATACGTGACCGGTAAGAAAAAAAGAGACCCTGTTCCGAAATCAATATTTGATTGCATTAATAACACCTAAGGATTCGTTGTTTCGTTGTCTGTAATATCTGCATGAAAATACGGGTTCATACGCGACTCCAAAAAACTATTTTTCTCAACGAAGCAACACTCTTCCTATTTTTGTTCCCGCATTTGAATATATCAGTGCGGTATGTATGGCGAAAAAAGGCTGAAAGAAGGTGGAGGGGGGAGATACAACGCTCAGAAAATTTCGGGGTTTGTTGTGACACCGAAACAACTCCCCCCTGTTTATAACTGCGCCTTTGCTGAATTCACACACTGGACTTTTTGCATCCTATTATTCTCACTAAATGCGAAAACAGTGTTTTGAGGTGGTTACAGCCTTTTTTTGTTGTGGTCTCAGCACCCTTTTTCACATTCTCTGGGTACACTCTGATGCTCTAAAAAGGTGTAGTGGCGCATCATCATCATCTGCTAGCGGCACCACTATCCTCATCAAGAACAGCTGCCAACCATCATCATCAGCGGTGCTTGCCCGGTGGCGTCAGCAGTGCCGCGCGCGACAAGACGGAACGTCGAGTCAGCAGCTGGGCGGCCGCTTGTTCTGGCCGGGCCTACGCGACCTAAATAAATGGGGGAAGCCGCATCCGCTTCACACCTGCTTTTTACATGTCGTGACCCGAACGTTCTCTACATGTGGTGACCCGAAAGTCCTCTGGTATGGCGCGCTCGACGCGCGCCACACCAGAGGACGGTTCTTCAAGTTGGAGGCTACCCTCTGGCTGAACTGCGTCAGCTTTTGAAGTCCCCCATCCTCTGGGAGACGCTTCCGCTAGAGCTCCGCCGCGTCCTCGTCCTACCACCGCCTAGCGCCACCACCTACGATGACCTTCGTGCTGCCGTATTCGCGCACTACGGTTTCAGCGACAACCGCGTTTGGCCGGCAGCAGAGGAGTTACCCGAACAGCCCACGCACGCTTCGCCGCCGCCTGCAGCACACGAGGTACCCGCACGGCTTGCCCACACTACGCTGCCCCACACGGTACCCTCCGTGCCACCCAACACTGCGACGTCCTCCACCCAGCATGGCGATGTTCTCTCCTCCACCACCGAGGCCAACGACCTTCTCTCCATCTGCAGCGCGCCAGCCCCACCTTCACGGACCGGACTTGAACCCAACGACATTGCACGCGCTTACCGACCACCTCCCGCCTCGCCCGCTTATGCCACGTCACGCGCAGGCACTGGTAATCCAAGCAATACTGAAGCAGTGACCTCACTTGCTCCTCGGATAACAGTGCCACCTCTACCTGCACCCACGGCAAGCAATTCTGCGACGTTACCCAACGACCAGTCCACCTCAACGCGGCCCTCTCAAAGCCATCCTATCAGGCAGGCACTGTGGGGCACCTATGGGACACACATCGACGTACCCGCCATGTCTCGTCGTGGCAGTGAGTGTCACAGGGAACACAATGGAGCAGCATGAGTCTTTCGAACAAGACGTCCTCAGTCGCAGCGACATTATGGACGAAACTGCCATCCCCGGGAGTGACCTGCTCGCCAGTGAGGAACCGAGTGAGCTGGAGGACACTGAACGAGCGCACGTGACCATCCCACAACTTGCTGAAAACTTCGGAGACTCCACTACTACTCGTAAATACCAAACCCCACTCTCGCCTGCTCCTTCGCGAAACGACGCCACGTCTTCTCCTTGGAGACGCCGCAGCGGCAAGCTAACACGGGAACGTAGTGCACATCGCGGACGGCTTGTCGCTCCGCATAGGCCAGCAGCCACCGCCACGACAGTGCTGGCGTCGCTAGCCAAGCGCCGGCAACTTTTCGCCCGTTGTCACCGACGCCTACCCATACGACTGCGCAAGACATTCTCCACCCGTTCACCTGTTTTATGTTCCTTTACACGTGGAAGGATCCGTCACTGGAAGGAACCACCACGAGTGCCAATGTCACTTCGCCAGACCCGGGACCTTAGACGGACATGGCGCTGCTTACGCCGCGCACGTCGTCGTGCCCCGTGCAGAGACAGCTTCCTGCATCACAGGAACGCCAAACCCTCACACGCCATCTCCATTCTACGACGTTGTAATCCTGACAGTGCTCTCGCCATCTGCGGGCCATCTCCTGTTCTTCCAGTGCGCCTGTCATCTTCCACATCGCAAGGCGTCTGTTTCTGCGCGTGACCTCTGCGTTACTCCTAGCCGAGACCACCCGACGGCATCAACTGTCACTGGACGCTCTCACGGAACTGACCATGCCGCCCTTTGGACCTCGAACGTGGACAAACCTCCATAACTGATGGTGTTGTGCATACCTGCACAGTTTTTTCGCGTACTGTGCATCATACATACAATTATCATAACGCGCTCCGCGCTAGGAGGAGAGCTCTGTAGTGGCGCACCATCATCATTTGCTTGCAGCGTCACTATCCTCATCATGAACAGCTGCCAACCATCATCATCAGCGGTGCTTGCCCGGTGGCGTCAGCAGTGCCACGCGCGACAAGATGGAACGTCGACTCAGCAGCTGGGCGGCCCCTCGTTCTGGCCGGGCCTACGCTGTCCAAATAAATCTAGGAAGCCACAGCACCCAACCGAGTCTGCTCCTATAAGAAGGTGTTTAAATGTGTTGGTAGGGTAGTGGGAGGTGGTTACACCCCGTTTCTTCGTGTTGCGTCACCATTTAGTTATAAGTGCAATTACTATTATTTTGGTCAGTGAAAAGGGTGGTGGCCGACTGAACACTCTCGGTTTTTGATTCTGATTGTAGGGTTTAACGTGCCGACGCAACGCAGGCGATGAGGCGCGCCGTAGTGGAGGGCTCAGGATTAATTTTGACCACATGGGGATCTTTAACGTGCGCCGAAATCTCGTACGCACGGGCGTTTTTGCTTTTCGCCTCCATCAGAAAAGCGGTCGCCGCGGCCGGGAATCGAGCCCGCGACCTCGTGCTCAGCAGCGCAACGCCTTAGCCACTGAGCCACCGCGGCGGGTCTCTCGGTTTTTGGCTGGGTGTTGTAAGGGCATAAAATGGGTGTTCACTTGCAGAAGAACTGCATAATGTTCTAAACGCCGTAAGGCACACAACATCCCCCCTACGTAGAAAGTGTTCAAGTCCACTCGTGTAGCTCCTCAGTTCCAAACAGTACTGCTGTCTATATATCTAGATAAAAGATTACTTACGCTTTTAACAGTGGCTACGCGAAAACTGTACAACGCACCAATCAGTGTTAGTCGCCTGACCATTCTTTTCTTGTAAGTACTGATGATACATAGAAGTTATTGTAAATCAAGTAGAATGATAACACGAAAATCAAAGTATTACTGGTTCTAAGCTAAATTCTCCGCTACTTTCAGGCACATCACTTTATTCGTACTCGTAATCGGAACATCCTGCTTTGTAGCATCATCGCCATAATCGTATCAGGCGATTAGCCTCTGCAGGTTAACGAGAAATTAGCTCCGATTGCTGGAACAGTGTCCTGCATATTTTCGACCCCGGGTGTACGTGCGTCGGTCTTAAATTATCCGCCACTGTCTCCGAAGTAGCGAATATGTGGCTAGCAGTACACTATATATTATAGCGAAAACAAAGCCACAAAGGTGCGAGAAAAACAATTGATTGGGAGGGACATCTAAGCACTCCTTGTATTGTAGTGATGGCAAACCACGAATGTCCAGTTGCCGGACATGTACTCTGATTACTGTAAGCTTTTTTTACCTTTTCCGTCATTTTCTTTTTTCCCTGGTTACTATAACGGGAATATACCCGCGGCAGCACCACCGGAAAACAGAGGGCATTTACCAGAAGTCTTGCTAATCGCCTAATGGCTACTTCTCTACTTAGCATGCGCTCCATTTAAGTACGTGTTTCTGAACAAGGTACATATATGTTTCAAAGTCGAAGATTCCAACGAGTTCACTAGGTCGACCACTAGTTAGCTAGAGATGCCGAGCTGTGGCGGTGTTGTGGTTGCGGGCTGATCTCGCGTTAAACGCACCCAGATCCAAATTTATCTCACATTAGTTTCGACTCAATTACCGCGTTATTGTCCTTTGAGCTGTTGGTCATTCTGCGCTCTGTCTATGGGCCAGATACGCCGGATTTTCGATCTACTTAGTAAACTAGTGCATTCCATTCGTGTCAGGTTGGGTGATGTTGGTGGTTAAAATTTCATTTGAGCTTGAGGATAAGGGGAAGTGGTCAGCCTCCCATGTCCGCGAGGTCGCGAGCCCCGTCGATTCCAGTGCTCGTGTCGCCAGGGCGAGTTGTCGCGCCGGTGCCACGACTCGCACTGCTCAGGGCTCGGGGAGTGAAGGGGGTTGATTGATGTGCGCAGGAAAAGACTAGATGGTAGGTGGTAAGAGAAACGTCTCACGCTTGGCAGTTATTGGGTCAAAAGAATGGGGAGATGTGTGCATGAATGGTGGGGTTATAGACAGTCTCTGTCTGAAGGCGGCGATCGTGGGGTAAGGGATTGGTGGGGAGGACGTCTCACGTTTGGAAATTTTAAATGCAGAGCATTTCAGTAACTCACGATGTCACCCGCGTTGACGTCCGTAGTCGTATTCCGCACCCCTCCCCCTACACTATATAAAAAAAATACTATCCGGCGCCTGGTTTCGATCCCTCGACCTTGAGGGGCGGAAGGCAATGTACATGGTGCTCTACCCACTGCGCCACAAAGCCGAAACAGAATGGGAGGCTACGAACGCGCCTTATATCCTTGACTCGTTCAAACCACGTCAAGAAGCTGCTGATACAACGCATTCACTACCACCAACTCCCCAAACACTAAACGTTAACGCAATACACCCACCCCCTATGCGACGCATTTACTCGAGTCCCCCTCGCGGGGAAATGGGCCCAATTTTTTTTTACAGCTGGGCTGTTTAGGCTTGAGGTTAGTCCGGTGGCGTACGCAAAAAATAAATAAATAAAAGAAGGAAAAAGACGCTTCCTGGAGAGGAGGGAGAGCGCGAAAGCATCGCGCGTCACATAACAGCGGATGGCACGCACTATAGCCTACCGGCCTAGCCTTCCAGCAGGGCTCAACTCCAGTCAGACACAGCTTCCAGCAGCGTCGAGAGCTAGCCTCGCAGCCGGGCTCAACTCAACTGGGGGCCGCGTCGGCTGCGTCGGCGACACACAGCGCCTCGTGGCTCCACGCTGAGCACATCGTTTAGACTCGGCGGCGCAAAACATGCGTCGGCCGAAGGAGTGTGTAACTCCCGATTATGAAGGAGCGCAGTGCGAACAGCGTCGTGTCGCTGCTCGAGAACACCTTGTAAAATCCCGCTAAACTTCGCCTCACCCCTCCACACTCAGCCTGGCCTAGCAATAACATTGCAAAACCTAACGACACTGAGAATAAAGTCCAGCAAAACCTAATAAAATTAAGCAAAACCTGAAGAAGATAGATCAACACCCCAGCTCTGTTGTTTCTCCAGCCTTGCACCACTAGTGCAAGCAGCGCCCATTTTTGTTTTCTGCCCCGCACCTCCTTCAGGGCCGGCGAAGTTCCCCTTCGGGCTCGTACGGTCCGGGCGAAAAACTCACAGAAGAATTTGTAAACAGCAAACACCAGTTCCCGTATACTCTATCGTGCTCTATTGGAATCAGCCACCGACCGCCGGTGAGTCATTTCTTTCAGGTCATTTCGAAACCGGGAAAGAATGAAATAAAGAAATTTCGCAAAGAATTAGGGTGTCTGGGACCGATGAGTGTGGTAACGTGCAAGCGGTAAGTGAAGGCATAGATAAAAACAATGACACAAGATGCTGCTGCACTGGACAAAATATCTGTGGATTCCTGAACCAGCGCCACTCCAGGTAAACACAAATGTGTTTGAGTATCTTGAATATAGTGTTGACAAAATATTGTAGCATTTGAAGGAATTTAAAAACCTACTCAACTACCCTCTTTTCATAAACAATAACTTGGTAAAAGATGGAGATTGAAGACCGGCGAGGCAATGGTTCTAGTACTAGTGAAACGCATCTTGTCTAAAGCGAAACTTCGGACTTTTCCGCGCTATTCAAGCATGATTCTCTACCAATCATATATCTTCATCAATGAAAAAGAACATTCTGGGAAAATAAACAGCACGTCATGGCATTGTCAAAGTGACACAAAATTGTTGCCGTCTTCCATGGGAACTGAAGCTTTACTATCTTGAATGACCGGAGACGGCTTAGGCCTACTGCAGCCTCATCACACCGAACATTCACGCGTCATCCGTTCCGCCGCCCTGCCCGAAGTAGTTCGGGCGCTCAGAGCCAGTCTCGTTGATGGCACGACGCGAAATGAGTCCTAGCATCTGCGCGACACTCCCGTGATATCGACCGGTCAGTCCGTACTTGCCGTTGCTGGAGCTGTTGGTGTTTTCGACTCTTTCATTGGCCAGGGCCGTCCGCTTTATGACCTCGACCGCAGGTCCGAAGTCGAGGAGGAGCGGTGTACGGGGCTTCAGACCGAACTTAAGGCCCACCGACACGCAAACCAGGACCAGGAAAGTGCCGGTGAGAGCAAGTATGATGCCGATTTTGCGTGGGCTCCGAGTCACCGGCAGGTTCTGGCGTACTTTCTCCGGAAGAAGCTGCGCGCGCGACGACAACAGGCTGCTCAGCATGTTTACGGTGTTCGTCTTGCGCCGCAGCAGCGGAAAGCCTCTTCGCGCAAGCAGACCGGGAACGCCTACGGGACGTCGGTCAGGCTGTCTCCGGGTGGTAGACCACAGAAACCTCGCTGGGCTGTTCTTCCATGCGTTGAGGCGCACACTTGAACGCTTAGCGGAAGACCGATCACAGCCCGAGCGGTAATGGCGGCCTTTTTTTGCCGGCGCTGTCGGGCTACGCCACGAGTTGTGGTGGTGGTGGTGGCCCATAAAGTGGCGCATACCCACTCAGGGGGATTGGCCAAGAAGAGTGTTTTTTTTTTAACTAAAAAATCATATTGGCAAAAAGGTGCAGTCGAAGAAAGAATTTAGAATATAGGTTGAAGACAGAACAAGAAAGAGGAGCGAGAGAGCCTGATCAGAATCATTTCAACAAGGCAGACGAGCCGTCTCTGAAATGAAGGAATGAAAATGGCTTGACAGACATCCCCATGGAAGTGGCCTAGCTGCGTGCCTCCAAACGACAAAAGCACTGGCAAGGTTAGTGGCATTCCAAGACGCCGCAGGGGAGCCTCCAGCAGCCTCCTCCGGTGATGCGAGAATCGGCGGCAAAAAAGGAACAAATGCTCATCCGATTCAATTTCATGGCAGAAGTGGCACAAGGGTGAGGTTGCTAGATCTGCCCGGTTTAGATACCTGCTAAGTGGGGGAACACCACACCGAAACGAAGTCAGCGAAACTTCGCACGAGCGAGTTTGGCAGAGGCTTCTTTTCCACCGAAACCTGAGGTGTTCGAGTTCCGGAGAGGTGTGCAGCCCGTGATCGGACACGTCCTGGGCCAGCAGGTATTGTCGATAACGGGCTAGCAACACGCAAGCAAACGGGGGAAGCACCTCCACAATAGGTAACGACAATGCCATTTTCGCTAATGTATCCGCGGCTTCATTAAGGGCTAATCCACAGTGGCCAGGCAGCCAGACAAGCCTAATGGCCCGCACATGCGTGGGAACGAAGGAGTAAAAAGTTTTAAGCATGGGACTGACAGTTTCTGAAGAAAGGACCATGCACACGGAGAGGGAATCCGTGAGTATCATCACTGAAGATTGCGCCGAATCGAGTTTCAGAACAGCAAGAAGAATAGCCAGAAATTCTGCATAAAATATGGGAATATAATCTGGTAGACGCAATTAAAAAGGCCAATTCAATGCCGGAGAAAAGATACCCACCCCAACGTTTTCATTTTTTCCAGAGGCGTCGGTTGCAATAACCACGTGCGATGGGTATTCAGACTGGTGAGCCAGGAGAATGTTTTTAATTAAGTTGGTTGGAAGCAACTTAGCATGTCTTGGGAAAATGTTATCAAAAGAAACCTCCACTACTGTGGGTTGAGACTGCAAAACGGGAACTGATAGGAGCGTGGAGTTTAATGGTTGAAGTAAAGAATTGGCAAAAATAACCTGCGGGCGCCGGATACGAGACCAATTAGAGCCGAAAAACGCAAATGCGTGTTGGACAAACACAGCCTGTGATCTGGCCAGCGGTGACTCTAGGAACTTTGCAAATGCATTGATGGTGAGATATTTAAACCTGGAATTCAGCGTTGGGACTCCGGCCTCCAAGTACAATACCCGAATCGGGACGTAACCGGGTAGGCCTAAGCAGCAACGCAAAGCTTGTCGTTCCAGGTTCACCAAAGGCATGATCTTATATGTCGCAGCGCCAGAGAATACAACACACCCAAATTCTAAAATTGGTCGAACATACATGCTGTAAATCATCAAGAGCGTATCTGCCCTCAGACCTGTTCTTTTGTGGCTAAGACCCCTCAGTAGAGCCACAGCACGGGAGCCTTTTGCAGCTATATGTTCAATGTGTAGGCGCCAATTCAATTTTCTGTCATATATGACCCCAAGATATTTTAGCGAATCAACCTGACGAATGGTTTGTTGGTGATACGATAACGAAATCGATATTTGGTCCGTAAGAGGGAACACGAGGATGGCACACTTATCAATGTTTAAAAAAAATTTCAAAGTATCCAACCACGCTTCCAGGGCTTTCAAATATGATTGAAGGGAATGAAATAAGGAATGGATGTCTTGCGATGAAGAGAAAAAGGCGATGTCATCTGCATAGACATATGTATGCACATCTCGGTGGATGGGTATGGAGCTCAAAAGCACATTGAATAACACTGGGGAGATAACAGACACCTGGGGTACTCCACGTGTCTGCTTATACCGGGAAGAGTCGTAACCATTTTGGGAACAGAAAAACTCTCTGTTTTCCAGAAAAGCCGCTACCCACGCAGTAATGTACTCCGGAAACGAATAGCGAGCTAGCAGATCTAGAAGGATGTCATATTCCACACTGTCGTAGGCTTTCGAAATGTCCAAGGTGACCAATGCAGCGATCTGCTTATTTTGTCGGGCCCAGTGGATGCGACTTTCCAAGTCTATATGCGCCCACGAGATAGAGCATCCTTCCCTAAAGCCAATTTGTCTGCAGTTGAGTATGTTCCTTGTACGCAAAAACTTGTTAATACGAAGAAGCAAAACGCGCTCAATTACTTTTACAAGGGTGGATGTTAGTGCTATTGGCATAATATTATCAATTGTATATCCAAGCTCCGGTTTCTTTAAAAAAAGTAAAATCTTGGCCAAGCGCCATTCAGGAAGTATCCACGCGTTTTTAAGAGAAATATTAACCACATTCAACAGGTCTGCCGGGGCATCATTGTACAACAGTTTAATCATCGCTGCGGTGATACCGTCTGGACAAGGCGCAGACGCTGGAAGACGGGAAATTACGCTATCTAGCTCGTCTATAGCGACCTCTTCAAAGTCAGCCGTGCCGAAATTTCGAGAGCCTGTCGACGGAATCCTTGTCGCAAACCGTAGCTGTAGATCACTCGCTATGGTCTCTAAGAATTCAACGGATTCTTCTGGTGTACGAACCAGGGAGGGTGTGTTCGGAGAGACGGGAGATGATTTCCTAGACCTGAGAAACTTGAATAAAGCTTGTCTACGATTCGGTTGTGATAGGGCGGAAAATCGGCCAATATTAAATGTTTCCTTCGCACGTGATACAGTTCGCTTAAAATTTGCGCGGTGAAATTTAAAATTAACCCAGTTAGCCGGGCTGTGATTGTGGAGAAGCTGCTGCCAGGCGGCTTTTCTACGCCGGAAGTCTCTAGCACATTCCTCAATCCACCAAGGGCTACAAGCGGTGCTATGGACTGAGGATACCGTAAATTTTGCTCGAAGGATGGAATCCTTAATAGCTGAGACAACGCTTTCAGCCCTGATTGTCTGCTCCATAGGGGAAAAAGCTGAGATTGCTTTGCACAGCTCCGAGGAGAACTTATTAACATTGACAAACGAATGTACTTTGTGGTTTGGTATTTTTGCAGCGCAAACGATGTCAAAAAGTACCGGGGTGTGGTCACTGTTAGTCTCGCAGTCAATTGTGGACCACGAGGATACAAGCCCTGATGTCGCAAAAGTGAGGTCTAGGACAGAACGAGACTGACCACTTATAAATGTGGCATTGCCTACATTTTGGCAGTGCAGGTTGTTATCCCCTGCCCATTCCCAAAGACGTCTCCCTGAGGTGTCAGTTCTATATCCCCAAGATACGTGGTGCGAGTTGAAGTCCCCCGCCACAACCACAGCTTTTTGGCTAACCGAAAGGGCCGCATCTAAAGCTCTAACTTCGCAAACTCCGTGGGGAAAATACACATTTATCACCGACACAGGGCGGCATCCCGGCAGAAGTAAATCAATGCCAAGAATCTCAGAATCTGAGGACAAACTGTCGAAAGTTTTGAACGCATTACGACAGAAGGTAATGGATATTAAAATCAGTAAGCCGCCACCGCGACCTTGACGGTCCAGGCGGAAGGTTCTGTATGTAGGGAACATAAAAATTGTGCCGGAGTCTAACTAAGTTTCCTGTAGAAGAATTATTTCAGGTGAAAATTTAGCAGTTAAAGTATAAAGGTCCGGAGAAGAAGAACGAATCGAGCGGCAATTCCATTGTAACACCTTGATAGAAGCCATGATTAGTTGATATTAGCCTCCGTCACTGCTCTGGTAAGGATGTCCTCCGATGTATTGTCGCATAACTTGGCTTTCCTGTTTTTCGACTTCGCCGAAGGGCCTGGGGGAGGTGACGTGCCTCTTTTGTTGCAAAAGGTCACAATCATGTCCCCCGTGGGTGTTTCATCGCGCGGATCTGGAGGCAACGGGACTGAGGAACAATCAAAAGGTGGCTGGCAAGCATCCTGGGGAGCGTACGACAACAGTTGCTTCTCAGTAGATGGGGTGTTCGGGGTCATCTGACTGGTGGAGGGAATCACAGCTGGCGCCGTTGCTGCATTCTGCGATGGCTCTCGCGCTAGCACTGTTGTGTCATTAGCCGTGGTGGTTGTAAGGGGTGGCTGTACCAAAGAATCTCTTGCTGGCTGGGGAACTGGGAAGCTCTGAAAAGGAGCAGTGGTGGCCTGAGGAATGCTTAATGGGGGATGAGGTAAGTTTGGATTTGCCTGCTGCATAAAAGCAAGCATGCCCTGAAAGGCGTGGAGCAACTGAGAGAACTGCGACGACATCACTTGAATTTGAGCTTCCATTTGCTGAAAAACTTCTGAAAATATACCTGAAAGGCGGTCAACCACTGCTGGTATGGCTTTTGCGACAGCAGCATCCACAAGTGACGGCAAGGAGGAGTCCATAGCAGTGACCTGACGAGAGGCGACACCCGCGTATCCAAAAGCCCTTTCTTTAACGATGGCCGTGGCTTCTGCCCGTCAACAGCGACGCTTATCCGAGACCTCAAGCACGCTCACTTCCTGAGCTCGTGCGGGGCAGTTAGAATAGTTTGCTGGATGGCCCTGCTGACAGAGACAGCACTTCACCTCGTCTCCATTGCAGTGAGAAGCTCTGTGCGCGCCCCCGCATGAGCAACATCGGAGCGTCGATTTGCAACCCCTCAAGGAGTGACCAAACCGCCAACACCTTGTGCACTGAAGAGGACGCGGGTTTAAACGGTCAACTCTGAAAACCAGCGGCCAGACCTTAATTTCAGAGGGGCAAGAGAGACCAGCAAACGTCACAATAACTGACTCAGTGGGGACTTTGGTGTTATTAGCCTCTCGACTACAGCGGTACACCGCAATAACACCAGCCTCTGCAAATTTGTGGAGCACGTCCGAAGCACTCAAATCTGCGCTAACACCACGAATGATGCCCTTTGAGTGCGCAAGATGATGAGAAATGAACGCACTCACTGGAATGGAGCCGAACATGCGACAGTTTAGCAGGTCAGAAATGCAGGACAGGTCTGAGGACCTACACACTAGGCCACCCCTGCCAAATTGCCGGACCTCAGTCACCGACTGGTAGTGCTGCGTGGCACCCTGCAGCGCCGACTGGACTGCCTCGGGATGGTTGAGCCGAACTGACGCTCCATTGGTTGGCACCAGAGCCACGGGGATCCTGTTCACGCCACCACTCGAGAAGAAATTCAGAGGCAGCTCCTGCGCTGAAAGGGAAGCCGACCAGGAGGGCGATGGCCCCTGGCCGGGAGAGCTGAACGACATCAGCTCGCCTGTTTCCCGAGCCTGCAATTTAGGGGAAGCTTCACGTTAGAAAATTTCACTTAAAGCACAGTAAAAATTAACCCCAAAATACAACACCCTTGGCCAAACCCCGAAAGGGAAAGCAGAAAATCGAAGCCAGGAACCGAAGACACGTCAGCGGCGTGGGTGATACGCGAACGCCTCCAGGCTCGTGCCATAAATTGTTGATGATAATAACCATCACTCCTCCTTTGAAACATAACTCTTTCGGGGGATAGGAGCTAGTCTTAGGAAACGCGCTTTTTCTTCTCAGCGTCAAATCGGAAGGAGGAGGAGGGATAGACTTTATTGAAGCCATAAAAGACTTCAGGTGATCAACCTGGGCTGGTCCCTACGCCCAGGGTCCCATTGGTCCTGCAGGCCTCATCCGCTAAGGATATCAGCTGGCGCTGACCCTCCGCGTCCGAGGCCCTGATAGCCGTCTTCCAGGGGTTGGGGTGGTCTCGCATGCCGTGCAGCGTCATGTGGTGCCGGATGGCTGGGGCAGGCAAGGACCATGTGGTAGATAGTGCCGCGGGCCTGTTGGGAGTTGGGACATGCGGGTGAGGGGTAGAGCTGGGGGTAGAGCAGGTTCATTCTGGCTGGTGTCGGGTAGGTGTTGCTCTGGAGCAGACGCCACTTGACTTGCTCCCCCTTGTCAAGCAAATGATGAGGTGGTGGTAGAGTGCGCCGCTGCTCCCGATAGTGTTTTGTAATGCTCCTAAAGGTGGTGAGGGGGGTAGGTGGGTCCAGCCGCTCTTCCGGATCTTCGTCTCCCGAAACCACGGCATGGGGACTAGTTTCTTCGCGTGCCAAGTGATGGGCTCGGGCATTGCCTCTCACTTCGGTCTCGGTATGGGACGGAGTCGAGATGATGCTGATGGTCCGCTTCCTTTCTGGTGGGTGGTGGGTGTCGAGGATGTGATAAGCACCAGGGCAAATGCGACCACGTAGGTAGGCACGGCAGGCGTCTTGGGAGTCGGTGTAGATGTAGCGAGGATGCTGCATGATGGCTAGAGCGATGGCCACCTGCTCGCCGAACAACATTTCTTCACTGACAGGGGTGCGAAGAGAAGCTACTTTCGAGTTGTCGTCCCCAGTACATTGCCATGGCTACCACTTCGCCTGCACAGACCAGGGCTGCGTCTGTGTAGGCTACTCTGTGAGGGGCTATGTACTGAAGCATCTTGCTGAGTGCTTTGGCACGTGCTTCTCGCCTGCCCTTGTGCTTCGTTGGGTGCATGTTTTTTGGTATTGGGCGGACGTCGATAAGGGACCTCCAGGCAGGTGGTATTTTCCGGGGTGCTTCACCAACGTGGATGGGCTTGAGGTTCAGTTGAGTAAGGATGGTCTTTCCTGCTGTTGTTCTACCAAGTCTAACCAGTTGGTTAACGTGGTGAGCCTCAACCAATTCTGCAAGGGTGTTGTGGGCGCCCGTCTCCATAAGTATCTGCGTGGATGACGAGGCTGGAAGATGCAAGGCTGTTTTTGTAACTTTCCGGAGTATAGCTTCCAGTCGGGCTTGCTCAGTTTTTAAAAGATCTATGTAGAGAGTCACGTAGACTACTCGGGAAATGGTGAAGGCTTGTACCAGGCGGAGGTTGCCCGTTCCCTTATTCCGCGATGTCTAGTCGTAACTCTCCGGATCATGTGGCCTAGTTCTCTCCTCAAATTTGAAGATTTGCGGGATGTGCGCTACAGTACTCTGATATCCGAGGGTAAGTACCCGACGGGCCTGTTTTGGGTAACTGCTGCACACAGGTTCAGCCCCAGGGAACCAGCCATTTGATTTGTAGCAATTACCGCGTCCGCATGTACCGCGTTATTTGGAGGGAGCGATGTTGTTCCTTGGGCTTTGCTGCGCAAAGGTACAATAAAACTGAAGGCTGAGGCGCTAGCTGACTGATAGATTGATTATGAGGTTTAACGCACGGATGCTACACAGGCGATGCGCAAGGTGTACACTCTTAGTCGCGTCCCGGATAGCGTCCTATTTATATGCGGTTGGCAGCCTCAACACCGTGATATAAGAGGCCCTGACAGACTTCTTTTCCGTGACAAAACCTCAGGCGGTTACAGCATGCTTATATGCTGCGCCAACGACCCGTGTCACGGCTATATACTAGCGGACAGCCTGGCGCCAGGAAATAAATAAAAAGAGGGGGGCAATCGTGACGCTCGGAGCGATATGTGTGGCTTGCGGCGCATGCGCGTATTCCCCCTCACACAATGGCCCGCAACCTTCCTTTGCGGCGGCCGACGACACGCGCCCGACGACACGGCGATAGCCGAAAAACATAAAAAAAAAAACTTGCGCGCACATGCGCAGTAGGAGTGGAAAAAAGATCGTGCGTGGCGAGTTGTGGTCCGGTGATTTGTCTTTACCGCGCGTGCGCAGTATGGAGTAATTTCAGCGCGGAGCAAATTGGGGTCCCGCGCTTTGACTCATGCTCTGTATAGTTCATACTCAGTTCCGAACGTTCACACTTGACCACGTTCGCTTCCGCTGACATCAAATGTGTGCATCGAAATCAGTGTAACAGGAGAAGCAACTGCGAATGCAGTTGCTTCCCCTGTTACACCGACCCTTTTACACCGGCCACCGGGAACGCAAGCCAAGCAGCGGCGCCATGTCAAGCCGGCTGGTGTGTGTATTACGGGCATAGCCCGGTTGAACACGAGCGGATAGGTAAGTCCCTGGATTTCTTTTTTTTCGAGAGGTGGGGGAGCGCAGACTGTAAGAATTTGTGTTTGCAGACAATATAGCAAGGACCACGAAATTATGCCTTTTGCGTCGTCGTAAGAAGCCCGCGCCAAAACCGTTCTCCGATACCCGTGATCGTACGGTAAATTTGACGTTCTTATAGAGAGGATTCGGGTTCCCAGTGCGGCGGCCGTTTTGGGATCCAGGAGGAAAACGAAAACGCTTGCACATGTGGGGTACTTCCGTTGCCGTAATGAGTATACCGCGGTGCCATAAAGAATTTGCATTTTTACACACGTCCCATTTTCAAGGTCAAACCACATAAAAACCAGTTTGAATTTTGTATTTTTAAATATTCTATGGCCACTGCTTGCCATTTTCGGTAAGAGTAGCAAAAAGTTAGTTATAACGTTTTTTCTTAACCAGATTTTCGCGTCGTCGTTTCGGCTAGTGAATTTTCTTGCCCGTTGAGTAGTCTGGATCCTGTGGCGATTTGGAAACTTTCTTACGGTGCGTTTAAGTGGTATAGTTTTCACATGAAGCAACATTCATGAGTAACACCAGCCTCCATCTTGTTGTGTTCGGCACAGCTGTCGTCTGTCTGGAGTGTCAACTCGCGGTTTGCAGAAACATGATGCAATGGCAGCGCAAACGCGGCGCGGCGCCGGCGTGGAGGTTGCTCAAAGCGGTGGCTTCTAATGTTGTTACTCAGCCTCCTGTAAAGGCGTTATACAGGATGTCATGGTGACAGATGCGTTGGCTGTTGGTCGGTGCGCGCAGTTTACCTATGCTTTAGCAAAAGATGTTGCTAGCAGTTTTATTCGATCTTTCATAAAATGTTTTGCCCCATACTATTGGTGGAAATTGTTTCATAAAAAGAAACTAGGGCACATTACCCTCCGCGTGTAACAGCGAAAATGGTTTTTTTACGACGTCCAATTGACGTGCCAGCGTCAAATAAAATTATGCCAAAGTTTTCTCGCACGCCTTCGCACAGAAAAAGCGCTCGGACTTCCTATGTATATGAAGAAACGTCCTTTTGGAGAGCTTTTGAATATAAAGCAGAAAGAAAGAAATATTTGCCTAAACTACAGAGATGCACATGCCTGACTTATGATATTTTCACATATCTGCTAAGGTGTTGGTGATACTTCTGCTGCGCTCCTTCAGGCTATACTGTTTTACCGCCGATAAATAACGCCACAATTTTGTACCTGGTCACTTTTTCAACTACCTGTTCTTTTCTTCACGTAGTGCCAACGCAACAGAATGCTACCCGTAACTAGAGGTTTTTGAGATGTTTACAACGCTGTTTCTATTACAGTGCGACGAAATCCCCGAAGCAGCAGCTCCCGGGCAAAAGATTGCTGGGGGGGGGGGGATTCTACAAAGGCCTTCTACATCATCGGAAGTGGTGTATTTCTACCCCCTCGTCTTCCCTTTCTCTCCCTGCGATACATATGTAGTGCAGGCTGGGAACCTCTTTCCCTCTAACAGTCACCTCACATCACCTGGACCATAATTGAAGCCCGGAGAAAGTACTTTTTCTTTGTTTGGTAATATATTACATTAGGACATGAGGTATACCCGTCAGCTTTAGGCCAAACATTGGGCTTTATACAGTCAGCAGCCTGCAAAAAAGATGAGTTTCCTCCCTGAAAATTCCATAAATGAAAGAATAATTTTATCTTGACAGGTCCTTATTTGCTCTTCCACAAAAGAATATTTTCATTTGTGTGTTCCATAAGGGCAATCTGCTAATATTTGTATTTGTTATTTCAGTATAAGTATTTCGTGTTCGTATTTGTATTTTTGATATCAAATAAAAAGAAAACATCGTTCCTTCGACATGGTGTCATTCATGTAATTTCAATCTCAACTTGTGCATGCTCATGAATTCGAAAATGACAAAATACTTAAAATTTACATAACCAACTCAGCTCTCTGCTCATGTCCCAAGCTTGTATGAGTGGACTATCACTTCAAGATCCGGATAGGTTTAATGTATACAGATATTTGCTTTACAGCTTTGCTTGTAACATGGCATTATAAATATAGCGTGTTTTTTTTAATTCGTGGTATGTGCATTGAGGCCTGATAGATCAGGTGGCAAAACACTGAGATTATAAAGGTAAAACCTCATTGCATGATAACTGAGGTCATGAAGGTGTTCCAGAAGTGCACAAGTCACAAATGTGTTAGTGCAATTGCAGCCATTGTAACACATTTATTGGTGGCAATGTTTTATACGGTCTAAACTTCAGATGCACAAGTGTGCATTCATTCCTAAGTGCTATGGTTTTGGTGAACGACCTTGAAAATGTTGAAAATGCTCAACCGCGACCTTGCGCTTCCGCGTACAATAATATAACTCGTTAATAACTGGAGCGCGAGTTAAATGAGGCCACTTAAAAAAATTGCAAAAATTAAGAGAATTGTCTACTAATGCTCAGCATTCTTATGGCGCTTCTCTTGAGTGTGAGTCTTTTAGCGCCGAATTTCTTGAATTTTCTAAGTCCTGTCCGTCACATTATCTCCATTTACACTATTATAACGATCACAGGTGTTACTGGCGCCAAATCTGCATTTTTTGTAAATGAAGGGCGTTACAGAGCTCACCATTTTTCGTATTTTTTATATTTTTCTTGGTTTTTCGTTTTTCAAAGTTATGTTCAGCCAATTCTCTCGATCTACGCTACGATAAAAATTCCAAGTTTCCGCAAAATCTGCATTATTGCGGAAATGCAGGGTGTTATACTGTTTACCAGTTTGTCATTTTTTTATATTTTTTTATTTTTTGGTTTCTCAAAATTTGGTTCGACAAATGATCTTTACGATATTATAACGATTAAAGGTGGAACTTCCGCGAAAACTGCATTTTTCTGGAAATGCAGGGGGTTACAAGTTACACGGCCGAGCGCCTATCCGGTCTGCGCGAGAAAACGCTAAGATATTCTTTGTGTGCTCGCGATCACCAATTCTTCAGGAGACGCGGCAATTCTGCAGGCGTCGCGACACAATGTTATATAGAATGAGTAATTTATTATTGGTTATTTACATTACCAGAGACGTAATTTACTACCGCCCCCTCTTACAAAAATAAAGGTGAAGGCATGTAACAGCACCATCAGAAGAGCTACGACGAGCAGAAAAAATTCAGTACACCATTTCATGCTTGGTATACTTGCCACTCGTGACCAGACAGCTCTTATGTTCAGCACGACAGTGTGCCTTACGTGCTAGTTATTTGCATGCATTGTCATAGGAGGCACTTTCCGCGAATGGCCAAGAATACTTTTGGTTACAAGGCAGAAGAACTGTTATCAATTCCGTTTGCATCGATGGAATAAATCACCGCATGGCGCATCATACTGTTGAAACGGGCACACAGCATGACAAAAGGTTTCCGCTCGTAACAATGTACTTAAAGCCCTCCCAACCGTAGTATTATGCCTCTTTGGTGGAGTGATTCGAAAACGGTGGTCTAAAGAAAGTCACTCACAGCGTAATGTGTTATTTAAGACTCCTGCTTGACGCCCAACAGCATGCAGAATACTTATAAGCCCATGTTTGCACTCCCCAGCAACCCGTGGGTCGTGGAGCAGTGGTTATGATACCCGCCTCTTCATGTGTTGTTGTAGACCCGGGTTCGAGTCTCCGTAGGGTTGTGTGTATGTGCCTATGTGCACTTTGTGTGCCTCGCATGATGAAACATGTGTTAAAGCATTCGTCACGGGATGCTGACGTTGATTTGGCAATGCGAGCAAAAAAAAAAAAACCAGATAAACTCAATTCTGGCCGATTAGCTGGTTTTTTCTTCTTTTTTTGGTAGAAAGCAACAAGGCCGTTTATTTGAGGGGTCGTATGATTTCGGGGCCGCTTCGTAAGCGGGAATAGATTAGCATACCGGGCCGCGTAAAAAAATTACGGCCAGTGGCCTGCCGAACACACGGCCTGGTGTTTAGGTGGCCCGCTGGTTAGGCGGCCCTCAATACGGCCGCTTAAACGCCGGGCCGCGTGTTCGGTGGGCCGCATGTTTGGCGGGCCGCATGCGCGCGAGGCCGCCTGAACCGCCGCTTTATAAGCGGCTTTGAAATGACGCGGCGGCCCGCCTGCATGCGGGTCGTATAACCAGGAATTGACTAAGAGTGTAGTGGAAGGCGCAGGATTAATTTCGACAACCTGGGGATATTTTATGTGCGCCGAAAACTCGTATTCACGTGGGGCGCTAGCCGATGGTCACATTTTTATTTTCTAGGGAATATTCTAACCGCATGTATCTTCCGAAAAAAAGGGCTCAAAATTACTAGCTAAATCGTCGATGGAATGTTTCAGCATTACCGTGCGCTAGCAGCCCGATGCGATTTATACCTCGATCTTCTCTGGGACCGAAATCATCTAAAGTGCGACACACCATGAATGTTCACACTGAATGCACTTCTTGCCGAGCGAATGAATTAAGTAAATTGCCTGTTTGCGCGTCTTCCGCAACGCCGTTGTCGGTTGAAGAGGGTATTGCGGCAGTTCCGACGATTATAGTTCGGCAGCACAGCGGCAACTGATCCTGCATAAACGATCAGTTGCAGCATATGTTGTGCACTATCAGTTTTGCACTAAAGTTGCGTTTTATAAAAGCATACTTTAGTGCACAAGCACTTTGTGCAAAAACTCTATTGTAGACGAATCATTACAAATGCGGCTGCGCATGGAATTGCCCTGCAAAGTGGGTTTCAATGCCCCGTCATCCGGCCGCTGTCAGTCAATGTCCGAAGACCGGGTGCCGCAGTGGAGGAATAGGGGGCGCTATATTTCAGCTCGTTCGGCGACATCAGGTTTAGAAGCCGCGGAGAAAAGTGCAGGGAGTGCTTAGTTGCTGCTGACCGGCAAATTGCGGCTCGCAACGAATATGTAGCACCAACTAGTTTTCCGAAAGAGTCCAAATTTTACTTAAAGGCGAAGAAGTCCGCTCAAGACCTATATGCTTAGTCTGTAGATGATGATGGGATATTTATGGCTGAAGGTCGACTAAAGGCAAAAAGCGCCAAAGAAAAGCTGTTTTATGAGGACGAAGTGACAGTAAATATGAAGCACTGACCTAAAGCTGTACGTGAAAAAATATAAAAGACAATGAAGATGACTAGTGTAAAGTGCCAGATTCAGGTTTTCAACATGCATGATAAGCAATAAGATGTAAAAACTTGAAACCGCTAAGAAACTTAAGAGTACACTTGTGGCTAATTAGGGGGTCGTACCCTAAAACTATGATGGGTTTAGTGGGAAGTTTTGTCTGTATATTTGAAGGAAGTGTCTGTGTCATGTTGTATCTAGTGCTTGCATTGGATGAGGATGTGTAACACGGATAGACCGTCTCCGCACCTGCTACACCGAGGTCTAGGACATCCAGTGAGAACGTGGGCACGTGGTTACATGTGTGTGGCGTATCCGTAATCTTGCCAAGGAGACTTCCGCGTATCTGTTGCGTGTGTCGGTAGTGTATGGTCCCAAGTGTGGTTTTATTACGTATAATTTGTTGTGTGTCTGTTCATTCCACTCTGTTTGCTATATTTTACGAACGTGTTGTCTGATTGGTGGCTTGAGGTCAGTGTAGGGTACTGTTGTTATGTGTAGTGTATCCGTGTGTTTCGCAGCAGCGCCCAATTGATCAGCGGTATCACTTCCGGCAATCCCAGAGTTGCCTGGAACCCAGCAGAAAGTTATTTCAAGGTTTGATGCATATGCAGACATAATAGCCTTAAAAACAATGTTGATCCCAAAGTTTTTAGAACGCTTTCCTGATGCAAGTGCGCGTACAGCACAGAGAGTCCGTGTATACAATGGACTTCAAAATTTGAAGTTGGATACTGTGATTTAAGACCATTAAAATACCATACCTTTCCGCTGAGGATATAATCCTATGAACTGTCATTGTTTTGCTGGCATGAAAGCTTGGCCCATGCGCAGCACAACACACAGCAGTCGCAGTCTTGGACGTGGCGTTGTAAAACACAGCGCACCGGTACTAATCCTGGAGAAACAAAAAAAAAATGCTGCAGAATCAAAATTCTTGGTGACCTATTTTTGCTAAGTTGCGTGGAAGACAGGTCACATGAAACAGGGCGAAGATGCCATGGTAGAATGGAATGAATGATGGCTGTCTTGTGGATGTCTGAACGTGGGACTGCTAGATTAGAAGCTACTTCTCTCACTCTGGGAAGAAAGGGCATAGAATTAGATGGGTGATTTAAAGAAAGTTTCTGTGAGGATGTATCGTTAATGGTCGAATTCAAGGGAGGATTTGTCATACCCATGATTTTTGAGGGATACAACACATCTATGTATACCACATGGTGATGTAGGGTCCATTTGTCGCACTCTGCATACAGTCTTTGGACAGGTCTAGTGCGGAAAGCCCTACATGCAAGGCGAAGGCCCAAGTGCAGCATTGAGTCGAGCGTTTTTAGTGCTGTATTTGTTCCCGACCCATACACGACACTCCATAGTCCAAGCGAGATCCTACGAGCGCTATAAACACGCAGGAGGAGTTGCTTGTCTGGACCATAGGATTGGTGGGAGGGGACTTTAGGTATGTTCATAGTTTTAAGGCATTTTTGCTAAAGTTGTTTCAAGTGCGGAGAGAATGTTAGTTTGTCGTCAAATATTAAGGCTAAATACTTGTCCCCTTGTTCACAGGTATTGAAACGCCTTTGAGAGTTATGTGAATGGTCCGGATGGATCCCCCGCTTCCTGGAGAACACCACGCAAGACCTCTTTCCTGGATTGAGTTTAAAACAATTCTTGTCAGCCCAGCCGGCACGTTTTTTGACACCAAGCTGGACTTGCTGTTCAAAGATTGATATATATTACATTATATAAAAGACATGGGGACGTCGTATAAATACATAGAATAATAAATTGTAGGCGGCAATGCCTTACCAAGACAGTTATTTTACTTTGAGGCACGTCATTTTCTTGCACGTGAACGCTTGAAAAAAGAAGAGGAAGAAGTCGGTTCGGGCTGCCGGTTATCCTAGCTGCCCCGCAATTTTTTCGCTTTTTGTGCTGTTCCCAGCCTTAAACCCGTTCCCGCCTCCACGCTGCCTCCTGTTAATGACCCGGAGACGCCCAGGCGGCGGAAACACCGCATCAAACGGCTTGCTGAGGTCGGCGAGCGTACCCTGCTGCTCGGCAGGGTGCCGCCACTGCCTGCGCTCTATGCCGCCGTAATGGACTCTATTGGCCAGAGCATGTCCGGTCTAGGGAGCCTACATGAAGACGACGGCATTTAGGCTCCCTAGTGCGCTCCACCGGGACCGAACAAGCTTGCTTCACCTGCGTCAAAAGGCCCACCAAGTCCTACAGACCCCGACTGTCCACCAGCCTCCAAAAAGCGTGCTATCGCCCATGCTCCGGACGGTGCTGTCGCTACCGATGACAACGAGGTAGAAACGAACTAGGCCTTCACACCTGTCTCGTAGAAGAAAAAGCGAACCTCGGGAATCCCCATCGCGTTTAAACAGGCACAAACAGGGTGCAATCTCTGGAGAGCCAACCCTAACGTCGTAGCAGCGGAAGTCGTGACAGCGGCACAAGAAAAAGTTTTGACTCATCGCCTTAAGAAGGATGGCAGCCTGATTGCCACCGTGTCATCTTTGACTGCGGTTAATCGTCTTCTCCAGGTGTCAACCCTCGCTGGCACGGTGGTTGAGGCTCGAGTTCCGCAGTCATACTTGGCGACCTATGGAATGATTCAAGGTATCCCTCCAGAATACAGGGATGAGAGCTTGGGAGCTACCTACGTCACCAAGGAGTGCTATCTGCTCGCAGGCAAGTTTCTTACTCACGTACCGAGGACAACGTCATTGTTGAAACTCGCGGGCGATCCGTCATTGTACAGTTCAGGTCTGGCACGCCACTACCTGCTCGAGTGTTCCTTGGCTTCTGCAGCTTCCCGCAACAGAATACATGGGTACAGCCACCCAGTGTTTCAAATGTCAGAGGCATGGACATACCGCCAAAAATTTCAGAGGGCCAGGACGCTGTAAGATACGTTCCGGGTCTCACTCGTATAAAGACTGCATGTCACGGGTCCAACCTCTTGCGCGAACTCTGGCTGGACGCATCCTGCGTCAAACTGAGCTTGCCAACCAAAAAAGCCGCTTCTCTTGCTCGCAATGTCGACCAAATTCAGGGCAAAGTTCCAAGTGGACGTGAACCTCCGCCGAACCCTGACCTAGTCTTTACCAGTGATATGCAATTGACGCATGACCCACCACTTCAAAGTGCATCTCCAAAGAAGTCATATGCGAGAACAGTTCAAGAACAGTCACCGAACAAAAATTCAATGCTAGCTCTCAGGATCAATCCTCTCCCTCGATGCGGCGCTCTCCAAGAGACCCTGAGGAATCGACAAGCCCGACCGGCCAGACCGACATTGTGAATCTGGTTATTCCAATGCTCTTCGTCGCCATCAAGGCACTGCTACGGGCTAACCCTTCATCTCGGCGCTTCCCTAAAGCCGAGACTGCTGTGGCTCTAGAGCCCCTAATAGGCTATAACTTCACGACGCAAAAGCGAGATGGCATATCCCAACAATGAACACTCAGCCGCCGTCCCCATTTCTGAAAATGTCTATAAACACCCAACTCAAGGACTGTACAATTTTTAAAGACGATAGTCTTTCGTAGGCTACTTAAACCCAGAAATGTTGGACTGTCTGTCTGTCTGTCTGTCTGTCTGTCTGTCTGTCTGTCTGTCTGTCTGTCTGTCTGTCTGTCTGTGACTCGATTCAGCCACCCGGCTGAAGTAAAAC
Source organism: Haemaphysalis longicornis (assembly GCF_048455015.1). NCBI lineage: Eukaryota > Metazoa > Arthropoda > Arachnida > Ixodida > Ixodidae > Haemaphysalis > Haemaphysalis longicornis. Next base: position 5,933,863 of record NW_027526203.1, read on the forward strand.
AAGGCCTGCGCAATAGTCTTATATAGTCACAGCCAAATGTACCCGCCTAAGTCCGGTGTAATATTAATACTTGTCAACATTGTTGAAGAAGAACAAGACATTACGCAAATATAAGACAAGAAAATAATACATAAATAATAATTTTAGTGTTCCTGTATAAAAATATCATAGATGCTTGATGTTTGCGAAAATAAATACTTCATCCACTACCGAAAAATAATTCACTCCGCCGTCGCCTGCTGCCGCCCCCGCCACTATTGCTACTGGCGGCATTTTGAGAAATCAAGAGGCAGCAGTTACGAAAGGTTCCACTAGATAGGTTCCTCGTTCTGCCTGGAACGGACGTGGAGCAGCGCAACGAGGTTCTATAAACGTTGAAGTAGGGCGCCTCGATCCACGCGCGTCTCCGCCGTACAGCAGCGCTGGCATCGAGGCACCCGTCCTGGAGCAGTGGAACGCGGTAAATTTAAAAGGGTTTAAGGAAACCTTCCGCGTGTTTACCTTGGGAGGAGCGCGACGCAAGATGAACAACATGAGAGGTGAGCGGGCAAGCGAAGAAAGGCATTTAATAAATGTCGATAAATACCATCGTCTTTTGTCGGCACATGCAACGAAAGGAGCAGATACGCGGCCAATTTTCCAGTGGACCGCCTGTGGCTTGCGTTCGAAACTTGCCGACCTTCGGGAACTTTTACGCTTATACCAATTTCAATTTACCGTAATTATCCGAATCTCGCGATGGAGATGCATTTTGTTTAAATGAATATTATATTCTTCATTCGCAACGTTTAATCGTTGTTAGCAGGCTGTTCATTGTTTTCCGCAATGATGTACCTGCTGCAGCAGTGGCCGTTCTACCTCATTAAACCGAAGAGTACGTCTGTGCGAGGACTCAACCATTCACATTGCCTACCTAGAGCGAGGGACTGCCCTTGATGCTTCCAGGCTTGAAAGTATCATCACCAGAACTCCTCCGCCACACCTAATCTACGGCGATTCCAATGCACACCACGAAATTTGGGGGAGCGCACAATCAAATTTCCGCGGACCAGGACTCGCCGAGCTGATGATGAAATGTAGTACAGAGCAGTGTTGTACACGCGCCTCTAAAGCAGGAACGAAAGCTCGTTCGTTGTTCCTTCCAAATTTTGAAACGAGTTCCCGTTACAAGTTCCTATACTGCGAAAGAAATACGTTCCATGTTCCACTTCGAACATTGGAACGTGTCGTTACATTAACGTTACATTTCATTTTTGAAATTAAATTATGGTGTCGGTATCCTGAGGCGAAAAAAAATGACAATTTTTAAATTCCCGTTGAACTACGGATATTATATGAATATTAGCCCCGCCGGCCACCGTTTATCTGGAGATAAAAAGAACTCAAATAAACGCTCCTAAGCGATTTCTTTTTCAGGGAGCACCGGACAAACTCCAGACATGTTTAACTGCGATTTTAGTGCTCGTCTATTATAGGTGCAACACATGTGACACTTCCCACTTCGGTCTTACAAATGCGCATTAAGGTTACTGCGCTTAAGACGTGCGAATAGAAAGTTTCTCACATGCGGGAACGTAATTGAATGTTTTACATCAGAAACCGAGTCGAACGGAACAGTACATAGGCCTTTAATGAATGCTGATTTAATATTACAGTTTATTAAAAATACCTTACAGGCCCCTTAGCAGGAAATTTAGTAAAAGGGTTACAAAAGCGAAGCTTTGCGGATCATACAGCACAAATTTGGGAGTAACAAAACGCAGCAGAACAAGTAATGACAACGAGGTTCGCAATCCAAGACGAAGAGGAAGATCGGAAGACGATAACAAGAAAAAAAAACCAACAGCGTAGTCACAGACAAAACGTACGCGCGATCATTACAAAGTATGCCAAACGCAATCAGGGTAGTAGATTAAGGAAACGACCAAAGATAGCGAAGTATGTGGACGCGACGCATGAATCAGTGCGGTGGTTAGAAATACGCATAAGAAAAATGCGCAGGAAACAACGCGGAGCCTAATCACGTCCGTAAAAACATTTACACTATAAAAAATATACTCAGACACAAAGTCCAACACTATAAAGTAAAAGAAACAACCACAAATGAATAAAAAATGAGAAAACAAGAAAACACGTGCCGAGGTACAGAAACGACATTCTTTGGTTTTTCCAGCAGAAAAAAGTTAAGTACATAACAAATTCACAAGATCTGGCAGAAGAGAAAAAAAAGTAGAATGAATGACAAAATGTGAAAACCATTAGTGGGAAAAAATCGCGAATGCATTGTCGCAACTAAGTAGCGGCCCTTCTTTCAAGTGAGCAAGAGTTGCATCTCGATGTTGGAGTCAGACAGAAGAACCCGTTTTTTCGTTAAGACTTCGTTGGCAATGTTGAAGAGCCGTTCCACGGAGGCGCTTGAGGGTACTGACGTGTTGTACTTGAAGAAAAGCTGGTTCCGTCCCTCGAAGTTCTTCGCCTGCGACAGCGGGTAGTCAACTGGGACCAGCAGATACCGCAACAGCTCATCCTGCACCCCGGCTGGAAGGGTTTGCTACCCAAAGGAAAAGAAATCCTCGGCCGTGGACGAGGTGGCAAGATCTGCGCTGGATGGCTCGGTCACGGCAGCCAGCTCTGTCTTTATGTCGTTGGCCGCCTTGGCTCACATAGAAGTGTCTTGGATCCTTGATAGCTTAAACATTGGGATTAAGCAACTGGCGGCAACGAGCTCGCGCATTCCTTTGAGGGGTCAAAGCCTCCAATCCCGAACAATTCCCGGTGACCCGGTGACCATGCAATCCCGGTGACCCTTCGAATGACCCTACAGCGAGAGCAACTCCCCCGACAACAACGCACCCGCGGCTCGCGCGCACTAATGCGGTAATTACCCCTGACAATATACGGTGGTTTCACAAGGTACCTGCAGCACCGCTCGGACTTAGAAACCTTTCCCCGGCAGGGAACAATTCTATCGGACAGGTGCGCATCCTGGCCTCCCCAGACAAACGATGAAAGCTGAAAAGAATTCTCGCGGCTGCGCTGTTCACCCGTCGAACGCCGCGTGAGCTCAACCGGCATAAAAGCAAGCACAAGCTGCAGCCCGCTGCGGGGTTATTCTTCTGCCTTTGATCTTCGAGGAAGCGCGGTCCACTGAAGGGCGGGCAAATTGACCAGCTTACAGGAAGAGAAAGATAGTAGGAACTTGTGGATTTTTGTACTCGAGCCTTGGCATCAAAAACAGCCAATTCCTAGCGATGTAATGTTTGCAGAAGGAACGCCTTTCCTGCCGTTCCTATAAAAACCTAACCAGTTACCGTTACAGTTCCACCGACCCTTAATGGAACGGTGGGGTTCCTCCGTTCCCCCAAAAAGGATGCCGTTCCAGGAATGCCGTTCCTTGGAACGCCTTTACGTACAACACTGGTATAGAGCCACTGAATGACGGAAGTGTTACGTTCCTGAAAAACGCAGCAATCAGCAGCTGCATTGATATTTCGTTTGTATCAAGCCATTTCGTACCAAAATTTCCTTGGAGAAGAGATTTAGAAACGAGAGGGAGCGATCACTATCCCGTGCTCATATCCTCTTCCAATGCGGCTGTGCGTCGAGGTGGAAAGAGGATTAAACGCACGGGCTGGGAAATCTACACAACCCGCGTAAATATCATAATTAGGGCGGCAACTCGAGACGAAGACCTGTTTCCAACCATGACCAAATGCCTTCAGGAGTGCTCCCGATCCACGGTTGAGCGTCTCAACGTGAAGACAGACCCAGACTATGAAAGACTATGCCTTGCGTTCCGCACGCGCTTCGCAGGCGTGCGGAACGCAAGGCATGACGCACAAAGATACCAGAAGACGTTCGAGAGGCTCGCAGAATGCAAAGGCAGGTAAGACGCCACTTGGAAAAGTTGAGCAGACAGCGATGGTGGGACTTCTGCTCAAAACTGGACGTTCGCAAGCCTCTATCGCGAATTTGGCGCGTCGTTAAGGGAATGCGCAGCGATGTTCAGCAGCTGTACCCATTCCGAGCGTTATCGTGGCACGACGACATTTCCCTGAAAGAGGCGGCTAAAGGGTATTGTAGGTTTCTGTCTACAAGATCAGTACCGCCGACACGCCTCACAAGAGCCCCCTCCGAAGTCCCGCTTGCGGCTTGCCCCACTATCGACCTTCCTTTTCCATATGCGAACTCAACGCAGGCATTTCTCGTGCCAACAAACGTTCTTCACCGGGTCACGACAAAATAACTTACGAGGCCATTTCTCACTTGTCCCATCACTCTCGATTGCGTCTCCTAGAATATTATAATTTAATCTGGCTCTGTGGCACAGTACCTTCCCAATGGAAACTAGCTAAGCTAGTGGTCATCCTAAAACCTGGTAAACCACCAACGACTTATGACTCTTTCCGACAATAGCTTTGCTAAGCTGTGTCGGCAAAATTATGGACAAAGTGATATTCAGAAAAATGACCTGGCACCTTAGAACAAAAACCTCTACCCGCCTCAGATGAACGGCTTTCGCGAAAATAGAGCAGCCATTGGCAACGTGATAGCTTCAGTTTCATCTCAGGAAGAATTACGTAACGGGTATGTTCCTACTGCCGTATTTTTAGACATAAAATCGGCAATTCATATGTTTTTCATGATGCCATTCTGGCATCCATTGCTGCTCCTGGGTTTGGTGGAATACGTTACGCTTGGATTTCAAACTACCTGCAAGGGCGACAACTTTTTAAGTCCATGCCGGATGGCCCAGCTTCCTACTATACTATACAAAAAGGAGTACCTCAAGGAGCCGTCTTGAGCCCTCTGCTCTTTAACCTTAGTCTTCCACCTAAAGCGAGTACTCCCACCTGGCGTCCACGTCACACATTATGCGGATGATATCTGCATCCGGAGTGCATCGCGATCGCGTCGAACCACGCAGCAAGGCTACAGAAAGCTCTCGCAAAAATATCTGCGTACCTTTCACCGAGAGGACTCCATCTATGTTCTGAGAAAAGTGTCGCCATTGCTTTTACTCGCGGGAACATGAAACAATATCCACTGGTTTTCAAAGGCCGCACCCTACAATATGTGCGAACCCAAAGGTTCCTCGGTGTCTTAACAGACCGGAATCTTTCCCGGGCTCCCGAAGTGAAGAAACGCCGTACGAAAAATAACCGCAATCGAAAAAATCCCGGTGTATCTCACCGGCGGTCGCTGGGGCAGTGACTGTCGCTCTATGGTACTGCTCTGCAAAGCGTATGTCGACGGTCTACTGCGTTACAGCCTCCCTGTCCTCTAGAAGCTCCCGCCCACAAGCAGAAATAAGCTAGATGCGGCCAGAAACATCTGCCTCCGCATCTGCCTCGGCCTCCCGAATGGGTCGTCGTGCTTAGGTACGATCGCTGAAGCTGGCTGTCTGCCTCTGGATGTGATTGACTACAGGACACTGTGGGAATACATCTGCGTCATCGGCTGCACGCCAAAAGCCATATACTAACATGCATGGTTGAAAATGGTAATTCGAGTTTCGGGCAGACCCTCAGGACGTTAAATCATTCTGTTCCCTCCCAGGCCCCAAAAGCATTGCCATCTAATTTTCCACCCTGGAGCCTTTCGCCCCTACATATCAGATGCAGCATTCCCGGCCTTGACTACAAAAAGAGCATGCCTCAAAGTGGACTCCTACAATTAGCACTTCACCATATCAGCCGGCTGTACTCTGAAGCAAACCTAATCTTCACAGATCGCCCCTGCACACCTGAGTGCAGTTCCTCCGGAATATTTATTCCCTCTACTGGCCAGACGTTCTCCTATCGCCTCGAGCGTGCGACATCATCTATGACCGCTGAGCTTCACGCCATCAAGAAAGCTATACGCTACATTTTACGCCAGCAGCCAAAGCAATGGGCTGTTTTCACAGACTCGAAGACGGCTCTCCAGAGCATGCAACGAAGCGATTGCTTCACCATTCATGAACATGCCTCTCGTGACATCACATACCTGCACGACCTTGTCAAGAAGAACGTCAAGGATGTCAAGAAGGAGCGCCAACTGACTCGTTTTGCCTCACGGCGCACACACTTTCCCAACGCCTTTGCCATTTTGAACAAAGGAGGTTACCCGACGTGGTGTGCCGGTGAAGGATACCCCATGCCTTGCTGTGGGCCTCTTGCGCCCGCCTGCAGTCCTCATTTTACCACGGCCTCCTCTGGTTGCGCGGGGCACCAGAGGCGTGGGGAATTGACTTTTCGGTGGCGTGGAGGATGTGCGGCGTGAGGAGTTGGGTTGCATCTTCAACGTGTAGGTGTCTTATGGAGTTGTAGTAGTTTAGATGTCTGTGTATATGTATCCCAGATTGCTCTTGCTTCATCAAACCTGTACTCGGAAGATAGACTGCTTGGGCCTTTACCTATAGTGTTAGTGAGGGGGAGAAGTGGTCACTACCATATGGGTTCGTGCCCACGCCCCACTCAAGACGAAGAAGGACAACTGCGACACCAATAGACAAGTAAGCATATGAGTATGTGTTGTTTACTAAATTATGGTATGTAGGCTGTTTTTTTTTTCAAAAGGCATGCTGCCGAGGATGTTAGGTACGTCTTTATCAGGTACGTCTTTATTGCGAGAAGAGCCGCAAAGAGAATCTTGGGCATTCAGGCCGCCTGTGAGGATGCATGGTTCGGGCAGCTGGTCAACCAGCGCCTCGAAATCAGAGCTCGAAAGTGCAAAATCACGGAGAATGTAAATGGAGCATAACGTTATCAACCTAATAAATATTATTGTGCAAATTACTACCGCCTCAACGACCGTATTCAAGGTGATAGGGTGGCATGCTATGGATTTCCGGGCGATTATGGCCACACCACCAGAAGAGTGTGTACAGTTATCCGTGTCCTTTCTGAATAACATAATTATTCAAGAAATTGTTTGCTTGGAATTTAAATGTGTTTCCTGGTCGCACATTACACTTTGCTGATTAGATTGCAGTATCTCGTACACATTGTTAAGATTATTAAGGAGGCCTCTGCAGTAAAATTGAACAATATTTTCTTTTCCCATCAGTATGTGTTCAGTGCTACTGGAGTGGGCTTATTTATGTAAGGTCTTTCGAGGCTGTGATCCTCGGAGGTTTTTTTCTGCTTTTCTGTTGGTTTGAACAAAGGGACCCGCTCCTTCCGCTGCGAAGCAGATAGGAAAGGTCTGTCATCCATCTCCTCATCAGATGTCTTGGGGGTGACCCCTAGACTTAGCACCCTTTCTAGTGCCCTTCGTTGATGCAGACCCCGTCCTGGGCGTTGCGAGCGCCAGGGGCGGGGCAGACGGTGAGGCGAAGTTGGGAGCTGCCTGTTGATTGTTGCCTGTTGTTAACTTCGACCGGGATTTCTACCCTTTTGAGTTTCTTAGCTTTGTACGACTTTCCGACAAAGCTCCCAAGGAACTTAAAGATGAGAAATACAGACTGCGCAGCCACGGGCTTTGATTGTTAAAGAGATTTCATGATTAGGAGCGGGAGAAATTATCAGGTTTTGGAAATTCCATTTCAGGAAAAGGAGGAAAGGAGGAAAGGAAACTTCGGTGCAGCCCCTTTTCAGGGACAGATCACGTTTCGGGGGGTGGGGGGCTGAATTGTAAACACACCATAGGAGAAAGTAGGGGACGTGGGTACTGTCTCACCATAGGAGAAAGTAGAGGACGTGGGTACTTTCTCCTCTAACCTTACCCTGATAGTCAGAGAAGTCCCAGAGGCCCCTGACTGGTAAACAGCCAGGAAGCCCATCCGCCGGAGCTTGACCATTGCTCTGACGGCCACCGTTTGTGGTTTCTGCCGTGAACCTTAAAACTCATTACCGCGGTTGGTTGCAGCGTGAGTATGGGGGCTCGGTGTTCGCCGTGTTGCCCGTACCGTCACCAAGATTACTCAAGGTGCCCCGACTACCCTGTGTGAATTCAAGCTGCCCTTGCGCGCGAGACCCTGATCGGACAGACATTACGAAAATCGCGGGTAGTGGGCTCGTAAATGTGAGAGCGTTTAAAAACAACAGAACCTTGGCTGATGGAGAGCACTTGCAGCAGAAGTTCCACAAGGGGAGATATAGAACTCGATTCGAGTTAAAAATGCGCCATTAGGTTACGTGCTTTACGAAGCGACTATTACACTCTGCATGCGGCTGTCACCTTCAACGACATGAAGTATGTCCTCGGGATGAATTACAGACTAACAAGCAAGACACAGCCGAAATGGACAACGTGTCACTAGTGGAATTTCGCATGGCTATTGAGTCGCATGACACAGACTTTATGGACGAACGTCGTCGTGCGTACATTCAACTTGGCGTCGCTCTAGCCGTCACCACTGGGAACGCCTACCTCACTATAATGACAGACTCACAAGCCGCTTGCCGCAACTTCCTGCTAGGTAGAATAACACCCGCGGCCATAAAAATTCTGCAAAGTCTGGACCCCCGGACACGAGTCCTTCGAGCGGAAAGAGGCGGCACACGCCACTACCCGCGCTCATACCCACCGGGCCGTTTCTCAAGGAGGCGAAGTCACGCAGCCCCTTCGTTCTCCCAAGCCCGTTACTCTTAATTCATACACGGATATCCTCGCACATCACCGCCACGAACGACGAAGCTTTCCGCCACCACATCCCCATTTATCCAGAGCCGAGGGGACTACCTTTCACCGGCTTCAAACAAATTCTTATCCTCACGCCACTCTCCTTCATGCCATGTACCCCACCCTCCACTGCGCTACCTGTAATTTCTGTCCCATACCTGGCACCCTGTAGCACATGGTATGGGAGTGTCAAAATCCCCACCCCTTTCCCTGAATCCTCATCTAACGTACGAGCAGTGGGCGGCCCAGCTGGCCAGCACCGACCTCTCAGTCCAGCGTAGCCTGGTGGAGAGGGCGAGGGCAGCCAGCGCGGACCGCAGCTTCCCGGACTAGAGGACCCCCCCCCCCCCCCCCTGGCCGGGCGCCCAACCATCAGCGCCTGCAGCTGATCTAAATGAAGATCACTCACTCACTCACTCACTCACTCACTCACTCACTGACGTGACGGAAAGGGCTGAAGCTGCGGGAGATTCGTAGGGAACGTCGATTGACAACTGTGTGCATACGGGTGAAGGTGGGGATCGATGCCGTTAGTTTCTCAATAATAAATTTCAAGTGTTCCATCAGGGCGCGAAGATTAAGCGGCCCTTGAAGACCACTCCGAGTAGCCGCATCTCCGCCTCTGGTTTCAGAAGTCTTGATTCAAACAGTTGATCTTCTTTGCACTCAAGGCACCTATCAAATACCATTATTCGTATATGACATGAGCATTTCGCTGCGTGTTATGTCAATTTATACGTTAGTTATATATCAGTTTGGCATACTGAACCCATGTGGTAAGACGGCACAGGGCCCGATTCGCAGTGGTCTCCAGCTGATTTCACGTACTTCAACAAGTAAAGACTGCGTCTGCATTGGCCTGTAGGTATACGTCATCGGGTATCGGAAAGAACAGCAGGTACTTGAACGTAGAGAACTGAGGGAAGAACCTTGCTAACGGCCGTTTGCTGTGACGGGGGTAACGTGGTCAGATTATGATTTAAATCGCGTAGTCCGGGCAGGAATGACTGCAAGATAAGATATACATACCGAAGGCAGGGATTCGAACGAAAAAAAAAATAAAGCCGTTGAACTTAACGAGAAAGCTATTGGGTGTGCAGAGCAGTGATTCACCATGTAGGTTTTGACGCCGTTATCTGCTCATTGCTACTACCCCTCACGCTCCTCGCCCCCCGGCTCACTCCTCTGTTGATGAATTGGACACAGGTTTGTCCAATGCAATTCAATTTTCCTCCCCTTGCAGTGCTCGCGCGTTCTCTCAGGAACAGCACGAGCGGGAGTGCTGTCTTTTTTGTGCTTGCTTTAATCTCGCACGTGCTGGAGCCTTACTGCACCATTCCAATCGAGTCGTTGTTTATTTTTTTTCGCTAACTACCAGAAAAACAACCCAACGAGCATTCTTACCTAAATGAACCTGGGCACTGCCGGTTCAGTACATATATTTGCCCTCAAATGTATCAGCAGTTTTCTTAGCCCTTACTAACAGTGACATCTATGACCCCTGCCACCGGTTCCAAGAGTTTCAAACGGTTCTGCTTATATAAGCCTCTTATTCAACCTTCCTCTCAACGTTTGGCCGGAAGGCTGAACGGGGCGTAGGCGTCATATTTCTGCATGAGAGCTTCCGCTGGACGGGTCATTGTACCTTTGGTATCGGAAGGTGCCTGCTTGCAATCAGTTTTTTCTTGCAGTCAATTGCAGTCGTTTTTGTCGTCTCGTGCGAGATGTGTACGCACCTGCGCGTCCCTCTGACTTGCCCTCTTTTTCGCATCAATTCACGCGTTCATGCTCGAACCTTACCCACAGTTTTTATCTGCCGATTTTAATTGTGTAACCGACCCTCACCGTGATGTGCACGAAGGTGGGCAAGGCCAGCCCTATAGCGGTGCCCGGGCATTGCAGGACTTCATCGGTCAATTCCATCTTTCCGACGCGTGGGTGCATCTCCTCTGCGACAGGTTTGTCTCTACTTGGGAAAGAGGTCAATCTGGAAGTCGGCTAGATAAGTTTTATTTTCCCGCAGAGCTGAGGTGCTACGTGGAATATGCCGTCTTCCCTTTTCCGGCTGAGATTTGTCGCGTGCCTGATCACTGGCCGGTGTTAGCAGCGCTTAACCTTGGCAACTGCGCGCACCTTACCATATGTGGTGGATGGGCGAGCGTCTGCTAACGTACAGGGATAGTTCAGCAGCACTTTTTGTTGACTGCTTTGTTCGAGTTCAGTTCCCTCCCTTGGTATGAGTTGAAGGACCAGTGCCGTGTGCTTTTGGTGAAGGAGGGTCGTGCGCGCGAGGCGCGCATCACGTCCGCGCTTAACGACACGTTGGGGAGACTTAGCATCGTACAGAGAGGGGGCACATTACCTTCGCCATGCGGGACTTTGTCAACCTGCTAAAGGTATGCTACGAGTCCCTCTTACGGCAGTCGTCGCAAGCCGCGGGCCGTGCGCACACGTTCGGCAGGCCCGTCTCGGACCCCTCCGTACTCCAGAATATTAGAGCTGGCTCGCTTGACGAGGCTGCGTTAGCCACTGTTCCAGAAGTTACCCTCGCTCATGGGTCGGTTAGCATGAAGACTGAAGATATCTCCCAGGTGTTCGTGGGACACTTAGCCACCATTTTGTCGACCGAGGGCACATAATCGGATGTAGAGGATTTTGAGGAGAAGCTTAACGCATCTTGCGGGGTGCTTCCGTCCACGCCAGATCACCTTGTTGAGTTGCTGGGCGCTGCGGTAGATTCTGACGAGCTCTGCGAATGCGTCAAAAATTGAATGGTGCGTTGGCGCGCCTCGGCCTGACAGACTCCCTGCTGGATTTTACAAGAAGATTTTCCCGGACATCCGGGGTGCGCCCCTCGACATGAAGGGTTTCTTGTCCAAGGATTAAGCCCGGAATCCTTCCGTGAGGGTCGTGTAATCTTTATTGCGAAACCAGGCGAGTATCCTAAGCAGCCCCAGACGTATTGACCGATCACACTCCTCAACACTGACTAAAAGTTCGTAGCATCACCAGGGCGGTTTCGCCCGATATTATCAGCCAGGCGGAAACGTGCAGCGTGCCAGGTCGCACGATTTTCTCGTCCCTTGCATTGACGCGGGATTTCTTCAGATACGCCACAAAGATTGGCACTTCTGGATGATTTATCTCTCTCGATCAAGCGAAAGCCTTCGACAGAGTGAAACATCTATACTTGGCAGGCGTTTTGCGGCAATAAGTCTTTCCACCAGACTTTGTAACAATGCTAGAGCTGCTGTACTCGAACGTGAGCGTTCGACTCCTTGTCAACGGGGTATTAAATAGTCTGTTCTCTGTCACCCGTGGTAGAATGCCTCTGGTTGCCTCTGCTCTGTCATTGGTCTCGATCCGCTGCTGCGCCGTATAGATGCAAACGCCGCCATCCGTGGCGTCTTGTTGCAAGGCATAGGTCAAGTCAAGGTGTCCGCGTATGCGTACGACGGGCCCCTTTTTATCCAGGATGAGTACAGCTAACAAGCGTTTATGCAGATATTGAATGAGTACGGTGACCTGTCTGCAGCTTGATGGGCAGGGGCAAAAGTTGGGCGGTGCGCTTCTGTACATTTGCGACTGTTTTGGCGGGTGACATAGAATGGAAAATGAGTGCTCGAGTACTTGGTGTGGTGTTCCATTCATCGAGTAAAGGGGCGGGTAGTACGTAGAAGCTCTTCCTCGCGGTTGCAGCAAAGTTCAGGCTATCCCTCGCAGAGCGAAGTTACATAATAAAGTCGCCCGTCTCGGTGGCGCTTTTTTATGTTGCAGGAAGTTTTGGGCGTTTTTTTATGCGGGCAAGACAGAAACAGTGTCGTGTGCGGTATTCAGACTACCCAAGTCAATGGGTGGTTTCAGTCTGCCTGGCTTGCAAACACTGTGCACGTGCTCGCCGTACGTACAGCGTTCGACCTTGTTGACTCAACTAAGTACCCAGGGAGGGTGCTGCTGCAGTACTTTCTGGAAACGTCCAGCTCAATGTTTTATGACGAACAAATTGCCAGTCCATCAGCCCAGAAGTCTCCGCCTTTATATGCCTACGTTGTCAAAACACCAAAAAACTTCCGGTTCACTTTTGCCAGGCCTAAGTTTTAAGGAAAGCACGGGAAGGGAATTATGCGAAAAATTCGCACTAAACCAGTTGGACAACCAACAGATAGCAAGATCACGTGGCTTCCGTTAGCATCAGTTCACTTCGGTGGCGTTCCAATTTATGTTCGGGATTTTGAATCGGTGCGTGGTTAGGAAATTCTGCCGGTTTGTTACCGTCTGGCTAGACTCGGCGTTGTGCGTTCCACGTGGTGTTCGCACTGCGGTCACCCCGAAATATTAGAACATGCCATGTTTCAGTGTCGTGCAGCGGCAACGCTTGGAGTGTGTTGAGCAGGTTGTTTGGTATCACTCTTAAAATGGGCACATGATAAATGACGCGTTGGTGAACTTGCGGATGTGTGATGGTGATTTGGTATTGTCGCGAAATGGTGGTGCCGCGTGTCTTCGAGCCAAACCGCAACGGGCGATGTTTCCACTGCTGTTGCGTGTGTATACGTTAGATCCATATGAGTTACTTGAATCACGAGTTGGCACCTCTAGATGAAGAAGCCTGTCTGTTACGCTGGTCCATACGCTTCATAGTGGTAAGGAACAACATTCTGAAAATATCTATAGTACCTTATTGAGATTCAGCTAGTTTCTGAACTCTTTCTTTGAACACCTGTGAACTTTCTGTGGGTTGCACTAGCTTGTTTCCCCAACCACGGACATTTTTTGTGTAGTGTGGTGAAGGCCCGGAGTACTTGAAAACTGATTTTTTTACGGCAGCGTTGTTACTACTCGTCGCTGCGCCCTAATTGGGGTTTGTAATAAATTGTCCGTTCACAATTCGAAGAGCCCTACCGACGTGTGTCCGCTTTGGAGCATTTGGTGTGGTTCGCTCCGCCCGGTGGCCGCATTGCGGACGCACCGGGGGAGCATGTTCTTTTTGAATGTCGTGTGGCTTATAACGTTATCCTTATAGCGTATATCCTATGCCAAGTCCACTCGTGTTGTAATTTGCGTAAGCGGGTCCTACGTGTTACTAGATTTAAAAAATTCAATTAAGCGGGTATCTTTTCAACGCGTCTGTTTGGGTGCGTGACGCCGTATGACTGCGGTGGCTATAGATAGCGTGACAGAGGGCGATCTACAACGACAAGTCGGGCCCCTAAAGTGCTCTACGCTTAAAAAAACGTCCGAGCACGCCGAAGCACTTCGTATGCACTGTAAATGCGAAAGCGTTAATGTCCAAGGCCACACTGACGAATGGTCTTTCGAGTAGGCATGCCAACGCTGCAGGCCACTGCGTTATTGGCTCTGACTCACGGAGGCTGCTGTCATCACCCCTAGACAATCCCGTTGAGTAAGTATATGATAATTTCAATTGGTTTTGTTTCCGTCTGAGCTGAATGGGGATTGGTTGATTGGCGGTGAGCTGGTGGCGGCCGCTGTCATCGTCATTGCCTAACACCTTGAATATGTTGTTATTCTTGTATTGAGAATTAAAGGGGCCCTGAAAGCACTTTTGCCGATATATGGGTGTTCATACTTTCAAATAATGTAATGTTTTAGTAATCACCTCCTAAAAGAATTTTCTTAAAGTAACGTGGATTAGGGAAGCTTTTGGAAATCAAATATAATTTTCGCCGGAGCCGTGATTCTCCCTCGTGTCTTCCATCTCCTCGCAGCGCGTGAGCGTGACTGCCCATGATGAATGAATGAATGAATGTGCTTTATTTAAAGGAGGCACGAAGCCCTTTGAGGGGAAGGAGGTAAGTGGGGAGGGGATGAAGTGGGATACCACTAAAGTTCATTGTGGGCATACCTCGGCAAAGTTCGCGCGGCTCACTCAAACTCACTCACAATTTTTTTTTCGAATCACCACTCACTCAAACTCAGACTCAATGCTGAGCAGCACATCTGCGCTCACTCAAACTCAAACTCACATTGAGCGCAGAACTCAGAACTCACTCGGACTCAAAACTCAAAATGTACTGAGAACTCAAAGTGTACTCAAACTCAAAATGGACTGAAAACTCCAAATGTACTCAAACTCAAAATAGACTCAAAACTCAAATTGTACTCAAAGCTCAAAATGTACTCAAACTCAAAGTGAACTCAAAACTCAGAATGTACTCAAAACTCAAAATGTACTCATACTCAAAATGTACTCAAAACTCAAAATGTACTCAAAACTCAAAATGTACTCAAACTCAAAATGGACTCAAAACTCAAAATGTACTCAAAACTCAAAATGTACTCAAAACTCAAAATGTACTCAAAACTCAAAATGGACTCGAAGCTCAAAATGTACTCAAAACTCAAAATGAACTCAGAACTCAAAATGGGCTGAGAATTCAAAATGAATTCAGAACTCAAATGGCTTCACAACTCTCTCCTGCTAGGAATTTACTCGGGGTCAGATGGACTCTGATTTCATTAGCAGTCAGTGTTTTCAAATTCACGCGTGGTAAAAATATTACGGGTGCAAATTCGTGAGCTCAAACTCTTGCATTCGCCACGACATGACCCCGTAGCTCCTGTGAGGTGGGAAACAATTTTCGTTGCAGATTTAATACAGCTATACCTGCTGCCCATGAAGAGTAGCGCTGGTTGGAAGCAATTGTACGTATATATTGGATACCAAACTCTTGATGTAGGTCCGTGTTCGTGTTCATGACAGAGGTGGTTCAGGCTCGATGGTGTGCGTGGTCCCCAGGTCGAAACAAGCAAGATTGGGTGAGGGGACGTGCGCTCACTGCTCCGTTCAATTATGTAGAAGCTGTTTAGGGTTACGGTTCCGGGAATTCTTGCTCTGCATTCTGAAAAAAACGTCTTGTGTCAAAGCGAACTGTCCCCGCGAATCTCTGAAGCGCGAGGCGTACATGGATATGCCTTTGCTGTTTTATTGCGTAGCATTCTTTGCCGAGTACACCCCTCCCCCTATCCCCACCATGATCTTGTAACGCCCTGCATATACAGAAAAATGCAGATATCACGGAAGTTCAACCTGTAATCATTATAAAAGCGTAAATGTAGGGAATTGATATAACTAAATGTTAAAAATCTAAAAAAGGAATAAGAAAAATATCGAAAATGGCGAACCGTGTAACACGGGAGTCATGATCGTCTCAAATTGGGTGAAAATGCAGAGAGGTGTGGCGCTAAAGAATGTGGGGTATCAAATTGAGGGTCTCGAGGAGGGAAATCACGTGGGACAAACAAAAAAGTGCCTCGTTGTTTGCTGAGGCACTTGTATTAGTTTTTTTATTATCATTTGCTAGGTGCGATGAGCTCTCGTAGCTCGGAAAACCACCACGCTGTCGTTGTAAGCAATGACCGCCACCGTACCCAGGTGTTAACTTCCAGCATGCACGGGTGTGTGAGTGTGTGTGTGTGTTTGAGAGGTTGTGAGTGAGAGAGGGAGAGAGAGGGAGAGAGTCAGCGAGAGAGAGTGAGAGAGAGTGAGTGAGAGAGAGTGAGAGTGAGAGAGTGTGAGAGTGAGAGTGAGAGAGTGTGAGAGTGAGAGAGTGTGAGAGAGTGTGAGAGTGAGAGAGTGTGAGAGAGTGTGTGAGAGTGAGAGAGAGTGTGAGAGAGAGTGTGAGAGTGAAAGAGAGAGAGTGTGAGAGTGTGAGTGAGAGTGAGAGAGAGTGTGTGAGAGAGAGCGAGAGTGAGTGAGAGAGTGAGTGTGAGTGAGAGTGAGAGAGAGTGTGAGAGAGAGTGTGAGAGTGAGAGTGTGAGAGAGTGAGAGAGTGAGAGAGTGTGAGATTGAGAGAGTGAGAGCGTGAGAGAGTGAGAGATTGAGACAGTGCGAGAGTGAGAGCGAGAGTGAGAGTGAGTGTAAGTGTGAGAGTGTGAGTGTGAGAGTGAGTGAAAGTGAGAATGTGAGTGAGAGTGTGAGTGTGAGTGAGAGTGTGACTGTTGTGAGTGAGAGTGTGAGTGAGAGTGTGAGTGTGAGTGAGAGTGAGAGTGTGACTGAGAGTGTGAGTGAGAGTGAGAGTGAGTGACTGTGAGTGAGAGTGTGACTGTGAGTGAGAGTGAGAGTGTGAGTGTGAGTGAGAGTGTTAGTGTGAGTGGGAGTGGGAGTGAGAGTGAGAGTGAGAGTAAGAGGGTGAGTGTGAGTGTGAGTGAGAGTGAGAGTGTGAGTGTGAGTGAGAGTGTGAGTGTGAGTGAGAGTGAGAGTGAGAGTGAGAGTGTGAGTGTGACAGAGAGTGTGAGTGTTATTTGAGTGTGAGTGTGAGTGCGAGTGAGAGTGAGAGTGAGAGTATGAGTGCGAGTGTGAGTGTGAGTGAGTGTGTGAGAGTGAGTGTGAGTATGAGTGAGAATGAGAGTGTGAATGTGAGTGTGAGAGTGAGTGTGAGAGTGAGTGTGAGAGTGTGGTGTGAGTGAGAGTGTGAGTGTGAGTGAAAGTGTGTGTGAGTGTGAGTGAGTGTGAGTGTGAGTGTGAGTGAGTGAGTGAGCGTGTGAGTGTGTACCTTTTGCTATATCCTCATAATTATAACCAGAAATCATTTTTATATTCGTCCCACGTGATCATCCTCGACGAGACCCCTAATTTGATGCCCCACACACCCTAGAAGGGTCGTATGGAATTCATACCAGTCAAACTAACCATGACTGTCATGACTGTAACCAGGACGCATTATTTAAGTGTCCGACGTGATTCCCCTTACTGGAACATTCAATTTGACGCCCCACATGCTTCAGCGGCCTCACCTTGAATTTAACCCAATCTATGACTCATAATGACGATCTCATGATTCCAAATACGATACCTATTTTTATTTGTACCGTGTGATTCCCCTCGTCAAGACCGTAAATTTGATACCCTACACGCCCTAGCGGGGTCACTTCGAATTTTTACCCCAATAGAAGACTCGCCATGATAATCTCATGATTATAACCAGGAAGCATTTTTGTATTTCTCCAACGTGATTCCGCTCATCAAGACCATTAATTTGATACCCATCACATCCTAGCGGAATCAATTTGAATGTTAAACCAATCAATGACTAACCATGACTATCTCATGATATAGCCCTACCACATTTTTGTCCCACGTAATTTCCCTTATCGGAACCATCAATTTGATGCCCCGGACACCCAGTGGCATCATTGTGAAGTTTAACCTAATTTATGACCCACTTTGACTGTCATGCTAATAATCAGGAAGAACGTGATTACCCTTATCGAGACCTTTAATTTGATACGCCACACGCCCTAGCGTCACGAATTTGAATTTTAACCGAATCTATGACTTCCCATGACTACGTCATGATATATCCATAGCGCATTTTCGTCCCGAATGATTCCCCACATCGAGACCTTGAATTTGATTCCCCACTTGCCCTCGCAGAGACATTTTGAATTTTAACCCAATCTATGACTCATTATGACTGCCTGATGACTACAATCAGGAAGCATTTTTTTATTAACCCCGCGTGATAACGTTAATCCTGACCTTTCATTTGGTACCTTACACGCCTTAGCCTCATCAGTTTCACTTTTCACCCAATCTAATGTGGTCATTATTCTGTCTTAAGGGGCGCTGCCCAGTCAATTCAGCTAATTCATTTGAAACAGTAGAAAGGACAGCCCCCGCCCCATTTTCCCCCGGCTCTCACCTCTTCCTTTGTGACCCCTAGTATATCAAGCCGCTAACAGTAGCAGGCGAACAACCAGCACGCCAGCGCCGCCGTGTGCTTTCCCACTACCCTTTCCCACGCTCTTAGTGGATCCGTCAGGAGGAAAAGTTAAGACAACCCTTTTTTATGACCTCACCAGTCAATTATCACTCACGCGCCCAGCCGCGAAAATTAGGTATACAGCAAGTGCTTATGGTCATGAAAATTCAACAAGAAACTAACAAAAAATCAGACACCCCCTCCCTCCCAACCGACCATGCAGATCGCGATTGGTGCCGTACCCGCAGGTAACCTGAATTCCGAGCCCACAGTGACGCATGAAACTTAGCAGCCAACCATAGCTGCCTGCTAGGCTACTCATATGTACTCAAACTCAAAATGGACTCAAAACTCATATGTACTCAGAACTCAAAATGTACTCAAATCTCAATATGTACTAAAACTCAAAATGTACTCAAACTCAAAATGTAGTCAGAGCTCAAAACGGACTCAAACTCAAAATGTACTCAGAACTCGAAATGGACTCAAACTCAAAATGTACTCAGAACTCAAAATGGACTCAAACTCAAAATGGACTCAAACTCAATGTCTACTCAGAACTCAAAATGGACTCAAACCAAAATGTACTTAGAACTCAAAAAGGACTCAAACTCAAAATGTACTCAGAACTCAAAATGGACTCAGAATTCACTAGGTCTCAGGCGTACTGAAACTCAATCGGACTCAAACTCAGTCGGGATCACTCGGCTCAAACTCACTCAAGCTCAAACTCACCATGCCACACTAGCCTCGCGCTCACTCAAACTCAAACTCACGCGTGAGTTTGAGTCCAAATGAGTCTGAGTGAGTGGACTCATGAGTGAGTTCGCCGACCTCTGATTGTGGGATCATAGGTCCTTTCGCGGGCGTCTTCGTTCTTGGGTGCCGCCTAAAAAAAAAAAAAAAAACACACGGTCAGGCCCGGTCTATACTGCTTTGTAGAGACCACTCTCTAGTGCGTATCGGCCTATTGCTCCGAGTAAGGATGCGTTACTCCGGAGTTTTAATGAATCCGGGTGTCGAAAGAGTATGATGGCTCTTCGCGAGCCGCCAGGTCTCATGAACAGGTCTGCATGAGCCGCTGTGGCGTTTCTGTAGAGTCCTTTTTGGAACTACTCACTTTTTACCTGCAGTCTACCGTTGTAGCTTGGGGAGGGTCGTTGTTTGTGCAAAGATCCGGTGTTTGTATTGGGTCGTGTGTTGCGCCAGTACTCAGCGATATTTTTCTTAGCAGGGTTGACCGTGCCATTGAGCGAAATCTGTGTGGTCTGGCCAGTAACATTTGTAGACATATTTACGATTACCTTGCCTTTGTGAGCTCTGTTGAATTACAACGCATGTTCATTGATCATGTGAAAGTGTTTTGGGAGAATGGTTTAAAGCTTGTTGTCAACCTTCAAAAAAAAAAAAACAGGAGCTGCAGTTCCTGGACCTCCGTTTGAGATTTGAGGAAGCCCATGTCTGCTGGCTGTACTTGCCTCGCTCTGAGAAACCCCTCCTAAGTTATGGCTCAGGGCAGTCAACATTAGTGAAGAATGCAGCCTTAACCAACTCCTGCCACGATACTGAGAATGAGAGCTTCGAAGGTCAGCTAGCGAGGCTTGAGGCGGCAGGTTACCCTAGAGCAGCGCTCCGAAGTTGTGGCAATAGGTTGGTCAGACATGTCAAGTCTCGTGGGGACCGCAATAAGGAAACAAAAAAATGGTAGCAAATAAACTAGCCATGATTCCCTACGTGCATTGTACGTCGCATGGTTTAACGAATGTTGCCAGTCGGTATGGTGTCGCGGTGGTATTTTACGCCCCGCATACATTTGAGGGCATGTGTGCTACCGTACAAAGAAAGGCTTTGTTGACAGGAGGGGTACCAAAATCAGGGTGTGGCACGAAGCATAAGTACAGATACATGAACTGCCAAACCGGCGTCGTGTACCGAGTCCCTCTGTCGTCTGGAGCGTCATACATAGGGCAGACTGGAACGTGCGGAAATGTTAGATTGCGATAGCATGCGCTCTCCTTTGACAAACGTTCGCTACCGCATTTGCCCTCACACTGCCAACACGTGCGGCTGCAACCCGGTGTTTGAGGACACTGATATTCTTACTAAGCACCCGAAGCAGTACTCCGTTCCAGCTCAATAAAACGTTTTCACCACCACCACCCGAAGCAGTTCCGCCGTGAGATAGTAGAAGCCTATCATATTAGTAAAAGGGTCGAAAAATTCCGGAGCCATCTTGCTTACTGATAAAGAGCTTCAGCTCATGGAGAACGAATGAGTCATGTTTTCCTTCCTTTTTTACTGCAAAGCAGTATATGTCTACCCCTCCACCCCCCCGCCCCCCTCCAGTTTTCATTCCGGTGTCATCGATTTACTGGGCCCGCTCCGACGCTCCTCCTCACCATAGCTGACACCTCTTTCACAACTATTTTCCCCTTCGCCGCCACCGATGCCCCTTTGCCAAATTGCGCAGCCTGCAGCTAAAGGTGGTATGCGGTTATCAGATGATTGCGAAAAATAAACAGAAGCACGGATGGGCGTAAAAAATGCACTGACGATCACTACACTCCCTAATACGAAATTTGTGCGCAGCGCCAGCTGCAGTCTTGTCGGTCACGGCACATCATTTCTGCTGCGTCTCAGGAAGTGTTCGCGTGATCAGCGAGGGTACGGCGGCGTGCGCTAACTCTGCTGCTACCTCACAGTGCGCCGCCGCCGCCGGCCAGCGTGTTGCAAATCGTGTTTGAACCTCCCGCGCCAATGTCACGTGCTTCAGATTATCCCCGCACAAGGGCGCAGCGAGCATCAGGGCCGCAGCCAGAGGGGGGGGGGGGGGGGGGGTTGGGGGTTTGAACCCCTCCTGAAATCTTTTCCTGGCAGTGCGTAAAGCTATACTTACTGTTGCTTTCGGCAAAGCTACCCCCCTCCGAAAACCCATAACCGCCTTCGAAAAAAAATTCTGGCTACGGCCCTGGCGAGCATGTTGTTGCGTATTGTGTTTGAAACACCCGCGAAAACGTCCCGTGGTTTGGATTAGCGGATGAACGGAACAGCGTCTGGGGAAAGTGTCAGGGGGAGGGCGCTCCTTGGTGGCGACACATGAAACATGTGTGAGGAAAAGGCAGTGAGAGATGACGCTGTAGCCGCACGTGTCGTACTGCCCTTCACCCTTCGATAGACGCTCCTGTTCATTTTGTTTCGTTCGTCGCTGCTGCGCTGGCTCACGAGGTTACGCGGACATAAACAGACGCCGCTCCCGCGAAGCCTAGGTAACGGATGCCAAGGGGCTGCCCCCTAAAAGGACAGAAACCCGCCGTCACCGTTTCCACTCAAATTCCCTTCGCCATGTAGCTGCGAATACCTCCCGGTTGAAGATAAATTTACCCGGTTAGAACGCCGGCTTGAGCCCATATTTCTTTTTCAGCTTGTAAGGCCTTCCGAGCAGCATTTTTGCCGGTGTCTTTCACGCCCAAGTATAGGCCATCCCCGGTTGCCGGTTTATGTGTGCACGGTTCGCGGGTAGAAAAAGGGGGGCGCGCACTCACAGCTAGGTTTCATGCCGCTACCGATGAAATGCGGTTAGTCGGCTGTCCTCAATCGAGTTGTTCGGGTGTGGACGGAAAGCTGCGGACACCGCCGTTACCGCCTCAAGTTCAGCTCGTAGAGTAGCGGCGAATCCCTCTCGGATGAACCGCAAATTGACCGCTTAGAACGCCGGCGTGAGCCAAAATCGCTTCTTCATGCGGCTTTCATGGGATATTTTCGACGGCGTCTGTCACTTCTAAGTATGCGCACATGACCAATTGCTGGTTTATGCGTTCGCAGGTTTGTAGTGGAGAATAGTGGGAGGGAGGAGGGGCGTGCACGCGCAGCTTTAGGATTCATGTCAGTACTGATGGACGGAATGTCCCTTGTGCTGATGCGAGGTTTAAACGTGGACGTTAAACGGCCCAATGGGTCGTCCGGAGTCCTTAGTGGTAGAGCGGATAGGGTTTGTGTGTTAGGCTGTGTTCAGATTACCGACGCAAAACCCGTATCGTGATCTATGGACGTAAAAAAATGCCATGTCACGCAGTTCAGTTGGCTCAGACGTGAAATGACGTCATTCTTTAAATTTATTACGACAGTTCCGGCCTTACACAAACAGTAAGATGCTTACAACGCGGAAGGAACACAGGCAGTTCTATGTTTATCTGCAAGAAAAAAGCTTGGAACCATCATAGGTTCATTCAGCTAATTGGCTAGGAAATATGCTCCATCGAAAATTACCATAAACGTGTTTTTTTTTTTGTGCACTCCGTGGACTGCGTCCAACTTTGCAGGTAATCCTTCACTCTTAGGCAAAAAGGACTAAAAATTCGTCCTTTCGGGGACTAACGGCCTCTGCCACAATCATTAGTCCCTTTGGGGACTAACTGCGAGGGGACGAACGGTTAGTTCCCCACCCGGATGGTCCGTTCCGATACTCCCCAAGGACGAACTGCGTAGAGTGCAGAAAAAAGAAAAAAACTTCGGCACAGGCCGGGATCAAACCCCTGACGCCCGGAATTACACACAAGAAGCCCAACGCGCTATCCGCTAGACCACACCGCCGGGTGGTTTATAAAGTAGATAATATTCAAGTCTACAGCGTGTAGTTCTGTGCATAACGCAACAGATCCATTGCAACTGGTGCCCGAATTTCTATCTGTGCAAGCGAACGTGACCGCGTTTCGCGCCTTGCACTTAGCGCTTTGCTAGGTTTAGGGACTATTGCTCATTTCGATTCGAAGTAGAGCCTCTCAACCATAGTTTTTCTCGTAAATAACAATCAACTCGTCGTCGCCTAGTTGCGATAGGTAGCTGGGCGATCGGGCGACTCATTTGTTTCCGCACAAATTAGCGCAAGCTAAGTGCTTTCTTAGTGTTCGATACATATGTTAAGTGCTCTATGTAACGTATGTGAAAGGTGTCGTCTGTGTGAGTGTCAGAATAAGGAAACATGCCATATTTTCCTGCATCGGCGAAAGCGAATTCGGTATTGCTTAGCCTGAATTCTTCAAATTCGCGTCGCTAAACGATTGCGACTGGGAAATGCAAGCGGGTTTTACAGCAGTTGCAGCATTGTCATAGCTTTGGTGCCCAAGGCAATTATGTACCGAGTGTAAAAGATAACTTCGAGACGCTTACCTGTAGCGAGCATTTTTGTTTTGCAGTTGTCATCAGCAACATGCGTTTTTTCTCGTCTGTTAAACATATACATATTCATTACGCTCAGGAATCCACTTTTGCTATTGTCACTAATTTTTGCGTTACTATTAAGGCTCTTGAAAGCTTTCATTGGCCGTTATTACCTTGCACGAATCGTATGCAACACAGCGTATCAACACAACCTCGCTCCGTGCAGTCAACATAGGCTCCGTAACATAGGCTTCGCCACTCCTTGCCATTACCCGCCGCTCCACTAACCCTAGGCGATTTTCTTATAACTAACATCAATAGTTTCTCCCGTGGCACCATCTAAAACACCCAGTGACTGCAATGGCTTGTGTTTTGGAAATATAAAACTGTTCGCAGACATATGCGCGAAAGGGCAACGACGACGCCATTAGGGGATTAACGACGCAGCAAAGAGACTAACTGCATGCGTTTCGTCTTGCCGTTACTCCTTATAGGTCGGCTGGGACGAACAGTTAGTCCGCATTTATGCGCACGGCACGTATTCTGCCGCAGATACTCCCCTTGAAGATGAACGGTCGCCCGCGAAGACTAACGGCTGTATTTTATTCCCTATTTTAGTCCTTTTTGCCTAAGAGTGAATTCTTTAAAGAGTGGAAGGGCACTAATGTTTTCTTCTTGCTTTTTCTCTTTTCTTTTTCTTGTTTTGTATGCAACTTTGCACGTGTGGCGTTGTTTGCCTTCGGTATAAATGTGTGTGGGCGGTTTTCAACAAATTAAGTTGAGAGTCAGCGCTTTTCCTGCTCTTATTCTTCTGTCTGTATCGTCTTTTGCGCTTTAATTAGTTATGAGCACCTACTAACCCGCCCAACTTGCAACTAGTCGATATTTCTCTCTTGCAAAATTGTTCGCTCTATTGTTTCCACTTAAATCACCTGTGTCTACGTTCACAGCTAAGTCAATAGGTTCTTCGGTTAGCTCTAGGCCGGGGTGCCTCCCAGAGTTGAATGTGCGCACGTCCCTCGCTTCCTCTTTGTCGCCTAGTTTGCCTGCTCTCCCACCTAAGTACCACCCCACCTTGTTTCCTAGCCTGAGGCTGATGTGAATCTCGTCCCACTGAAAACATTGCCTATGTCCAATGCTACCCATTACCCTGCTCACGTATATCAACCTCAAGCCCAAGTTCCTTGCCACTCCTCAGGATCTCGCTGGTAGCAGTGAGTACTGCCCGTTCTGTGTGCACGCCCTGTTTTGTCACCTCCGGTACGATGCAGACTGCAATGGGCACATTTGGGGCCGTCACCCGCAGGTCGTTTACCCCTTTCGTTATCTCCTGGCCAAGTATTTCCCCTCCTCCTTGCGAACATCCTTAACCCTTGCGGAAATCACCACAAGGTTTCTAGCTTTACTGGATAAGGCCAGCTGCCCCTTCGCGTTTTGACGTCCCCGTTTGCATCGTTTGACCGGGGAAACACCCCATCTCCCCACGCTTATACCCCACTACCTTTTCCATTATGGC
Organism: Haemaphysalis longicornis; assembly: GCF_048455015.1. Classification (NCBI taxonomy): domain Eukaryota; kingdom Metazoa; phylum Arthropoda; class Arachnida; order Ixodida; family Ixodidae; genus Haemaphysalis; species Haemaphysalis longicornis. The sequence continues at coordinate 5,958,868 of NW_027526203.1, forward strand.
AGCGCTGCTCCTCTTCATATTAGAATCTCCGGCAATAATTGCCACGCTACCACGTGCTGCTCTTTACTGGTACCCTGCTTACCGAGTGGTTTTGCTGGACTATTTGGCAATGCGTGGGGGTAGCTCTTGCCTTTCGTATCTTCCGCCCCGTCTATCACCTTGGTGCATGCATCCGCTCCGCGGCATGAGCCGAGGTGTTGGTCATTTTTTGGCGAAATGGCGATCCTTTCTATAGCTTCCTCTCAGCTGTTTCTAACTTTCCCTCAACGGCTTTACATTCATCGCGTTCGTTACTTCGGGATGCCTTCAGTTCTGCGACCCACTTAGCTAACCTCGCGTTATCCGATTCTACGCGTTCTAACCGCGGCACCACTAAGCCTAAACCACACGTACCTGCCCCTTCGTCTGCCTCGCCGCCATCCCGCTGAAGCTCCTCTGCATCTACTTGCCGCGGACAGCTACCACACTGTACCAGCTTTCTACACGTGTTCGTCATGTCTGGGCTGTAAACCCGGCACAAGAAGAAAAAACAAACCGTGCAGGTAAATACTCAGCTTCGGCTGTCCTCCGCTGCCCCCGTCGTTCCGCTGTCCTTCACTGCAAAACACTCTGTTGGAGCCCAAAAAATGTGGACTGTGCCCTGGTGCACTCCGCGGCTCCGTATGGTAGCGCCATCTGAGAGGATTGACAGTACGCAAGGCTGCAGAGCCTAATGACGCACTGGAAGTGCGTTTGAATACCCGCCCCTGTGACATTATAGTAGACGTCATGAAAACACACGGTGTGGCGGGAGAATCAAAATTTTAATCTAAATGAATGAATTTCTCAGTGAATGCGGCATCGTTTGCTGTCATACAAGCACTGGGTGTACCATAAAACATATATCGTTTGAATAAAACAAACTTGTATTTTGTCTACATGGCTGTTTTAAAAGGACCCTGCAACACTCTTTGAGCAGTACAAGTAAACCTGCGTGACCTTTGGATTACACTACCAGAATACCTGAGCCAAATATTGCACGTGCACGCGAAGCGGTTAGCACGGAAATCGCTGTGAAAGACGTAGAAAAACCAACCGCGCTCTCTTCAATCTTCCTCATTATACACCCCTGGCATGGCCTAAACGACGTCATTGCGGCCATGGCCGTTCTATTGGCTGTCGCTGGTCGACTTCGTGGCTTATTTCTCGCATTTCCTGTGACGATCCGGCGTCCTCGGCACTGTGTACTAATCTCTTCCATGCCTGAACCTGAACGCACAGTTTTGGCATTTCTTTTGAGTTTTAAGTGCGCGCGGAGTTTGAGCGATGAACTTGATACTCCCTTTTCAACGAGACCCCTCGACAACAAATGTTTATTCCTTCAAAGACACCCTATTAGCCTGAGCGCTTGCTTGCGAGCAGGCAGCCATGCCTGCTTTCTTTGTGGCACCAGACCGGAAATAGACCCCTCCACGTTGCGGAGAAAAGGAGAAAACTCCCCGGCCTGTGATACTTCGAAGGCCGCCGAAGAGAATGCCTCGAGCTGTCCTCTTCTCCGCGGGAGAGAGCGCAGCTTTTGTCGTCGCGTTGTCTGCAGTCGAGTTGAGAGGGAACAATTATGAGAGATTTCCCATTGCGCATAGTTTTGGCGTTAGTGAACGGAATCTCCTCCCGCAAGATTTTCACAAAACTTGCGGGAGGAGATTGCTGTGACAGTACACTTTACCCCAAAATACATCCCGAGTAGTCGATGGTAAGTGCTGCAAGGCCCCCTTAATGAGGGAGATAGTGGACGTAGGTGTCCATTTATGTCAGCGGATAACTTCGCTGCATTTCGAGCAATCAACTTGAACTTTTGCAGGGTATGTATACTAAATATCTACTAACATGAAAAATCTCATTCAGAAATAATAAAACGTTTTTAAAATAAAAACTTTCGAGTTATTAACTATTTTTTTCTCGGCTTAAAGGCCAACTGCACTCAAACTTTCGATCTCTTGAAAACACTATTTCCGTATAGTCTGCCTAGAAAGAAAGCAAGATGAAAAATACGACAGCTGAAATACGCGCGTGGACGCCGCAGGCGGTCAGCAAAAATCGGCGATATTGAAACCGAAATCGAGGAGAGCGCGGCCATTAAAATGACATTGCAGCCGGCAAGCGAGAGGTCGGACGGTCAGCAGCTCGATTACAAGCCTCCCCGCAAACTCTACGCGTGCGCGGGATAGCACATGGGTGAAGCGTTCGCAGCAGAGCTCGAGCGGTTCTCCAGCTGCGTGGCTGGCCAGAGGAAAGAGCCCCCGTCGGCTGGAGCGTCACAGGCGCGTCCACGGCCGGGCTAGAGAGGGAGCGGCCGCTCGCTCTCTAGCCCGGCCGTGGCGCGTCATGGCTGTTTACGCGATCCGCCGGCAGGTGCAGCGTTGTCAGCGGCGCAGCTTTTTAAGCGCTTGTGACTGATTAACGAGGCGTTTCACGGGGCTACCATTTGTGTCCCAGCTGATTCGGGGGTACCTACTACGCATTAAAAATAAATTTGGTCGAGGTGAAATTTGGGTGCAGTTCGCCTTTAAAGATAAACATTTTCCGAAATTTTTTACAGTCACAGGGCTGAAACATTTTCTGCATGTGTTAAATGCACCAGACTTTCTTCTGAACCTCAACAATGAGAGTGTACAAGACCATTGATTTATAAAAAGTGTGAATAATAAAAAAAGAGTTTTGGTGTGAACACACTTTTTCTGGTTCAGAATGTGTATATTGCATTGATAAAGAACTCCTCAAAAATGTTTCCGGAAACTCATATAGTTCAAGAGAAAATGCTCCTTTCCTCAGCGGATATGGTGTTTCGAGAAATCCCACTTCAATGTTACAGATTCATTTTTTTTTTTCAAATTGTCGCTTCTTCCACGGATTCTGAGAAAAGCGGCGCAATGCTACTAGCACAGTGGACTTCAGGCGTAAAAAATCACTCTAATATGTCGAAAAAAAAAACAATTACGTGTGCGCAAAGAGAAAAATAGATGACTGACCTTCCGCAATATTCCGCAATGCCTGTGCAATGCTATTTCAACTAACGCAGCGCCATTGCGGCATATAGTGAACTACAGGAAAATTCAAATAACTTTACGGAATATTTGTAAGCAATTATAAAAATAAACGTTTTAATGCGTTTTTAAAGCAAAAATAACGATGTTAATAACGCTGTGCGTCACACGAAACTAGCCGTGACTTGGCGGAGCCACACGTGGTCGCAATTGGCACCATTTTTAAACTTTCTAGTGCGCGTCTGGGGATGCCACTTCGTGGATACGCTATAGAAGCATGTTAAAATATTTGGCACTGTAATAAAAAAAATCAAATTTTTATTCGGTTTTGCCCTCCATCCCCCTTAAACGAAAAGTGTGGTAATAGAGTAAAACAGACAAGTATAGACGAACACGACAACGTTAAGCGTGCTGCAGGAAGCGCTAATTAACCGAAGGAGCCGCCGAGCACCGCCGACACTGAGACGACGCTTCTTTTCGCAGTAAGTGCGAGAAAAAGCCGTACAATAGCAGAATTTCTTTTTGGTGACGCACATTGGAGAATTAATAACGTACACGCGTTGAAACAACGAAGCCCCCCCCCCCCCCCCTCCAAAAAATAAAAAACGCAGGAAAGGGTGGAACGTGGCGACAAACTTTGCAACATAAGGATGAGCTTTCAGCTACGGATAAAAAAGTTATACTTGGCACAGATGATGTTGCCCACCCAACTAAACGATTGCGCTTGTTCATTTAGTGTGCTCAAAACGCCTTTCAGGACCTTTTGAACATATGTGTATTCTAATATTACGCCTAAAGGTGTGCCGAACAACGTCGAAGTCGTTCTACGTCGTCTCGCTGCTTGTGTCAGTTGCTGATATTTTCCTAATCTGAAGGGCTTAAGCTACTACCACTATGTATATTTTATTGGCGCAAGGGCGTCTGAGGCCAAAAAGCGCCAAGACAATGTTTGTTTTGTCACATTTGTTAAAATGCCATGGTGATGATTGTGATGTACTTGATAAAAATAGTGTATATATGGGTGTAAAGGGCCCTTACTCTAAGAAGCGAAGCTGGATAAGATGAGAGGTAACAGTGACGATGTTTATGTGTGTGCTGGGAGCGCCATAACATAACAGGGATGGCGGTGACGTCCCTGGCACGTTAAGAAAACGCTCAGAACCGCCCTCACTATTTGCATTGGGTGGCCCTGATGTCACACATGGTATGAGATGAGTGCTAAAAATCCAATGTCAGCGAGATAGGCTTAAAGGCGTTCACTTCTAATCGGGGGTTGATCAGATAAAAACAAGGATGGGTGTAAGTGTATCGTGTAAGTGTATAGTTCTGGGAAGTGTCGTTTCCTTGCGTCATGGTATGCCAGCATTCAATCAATACATGGAGGACTGTAAGTCTTCGTCCGCATTTCTCACAAGATGGTGGTGGGGTTCCGTTTAAAAGGTATGAGTGTGTAGCGTGTGTGTGACCTATTCTTAATCTGCATATTGATATTTCTGTGAACCTGTTCCGTTTCTCTGTGTTCTATTTCCCTATGTGTGGTTTTATAATGTGCAGTTTGTTTTCGATTTGCGTGTCCCACTGTATCTGCCAGTGCCTCCGAAGCATACTCCGAACTAGTGGTTTCATGTCTAGGTAGGGCACATGTGGGATATCAACAACACTGCGGAGAACCGCCACAGCAGCATTCTGGTCAGCAATTTCATTGCCCGAAATTCCACTGTGACCAGGTAACCAGCACACTAATACAGTCAATTTTAGAGCGTAAGCAGACCTTATGGATTTGATAAGACGGTTTAAAATAATGTTTCTCGTTGGTTTTCCTGAATGGAGAGCTAATACTACACTCAGGGAGTCTGTAAAAATAATGGAACTGTGTATTCTGGTTTCTGTAATGTGTTCCACAGTGGTTAAAACGCCGTGTGCCTCTGCTGTAAAAATACTGATATTTTTGTTCATTGCCTTGTGATAGCAAAGTTTGGGCCATGTGCAGCGCATGACACAGAATGGGCGGACTTGGAGGCATCTGTGTAAAACGTTGTGTAGGGATATTTGTGTCGTAGATGTAGGAACTGCTGCAAGATGAGTTCTCTTGGCGCAGTTCTTTTGTTAATGCCTCTGAAAGATAAATCACAAGAAATCGGGGACATTTCCCAGGGAGCAACAAAGTCTGTGATCGAAGTTTTGTAAGTCTCGCTAAAAGAAACCCCAAGCTCTTCAGCGTGCACTTTCACTCTCAACGAAAAAGGCATAGATATAGAGGGCCGACTGAGAAACGAGTGCATGGCAGAGGTGTCATTGACAATAAACGAAGAAGGGTGATTTTTTATGGATGTTGCCTTCATGGCATACAATAGATCTGTGTATAAGCGCTGGTCTTCCAAGCACCACTGGTCACATTCCACATATAGGCTTTGTGCAGGACTCGTTCGGAAGGCTCCTGACGAAAGGCGAAGCCCAAGGTGCAGAACAGGGTTAAGCATTTTTAAAGCGGTTTTCGAAGCTGACCCGTATACTACGCTCCCATAGTCCAACCTCGACTCCACTAAACTGTTGTAGAGACGCAGCACGCACATCTTATCGGCGCCGTAGGAGTGGTGGGATAGGACTTTTAGGATATTCATTGCCTTTATACATTTTATTTTGAGATAGCTTTATATGTAGAATAAATGACAGCTTTCCATCTAGCACAATCCCTAAAAACTTGTGTTCCTTCTTCACAGGCACAGCCACTCCACTGAGCTGGACGGTGGGCTCAGGGTGAATACTACGCCTCTTGGAAAATAAGACACATGTGCTCTTTTGAGGATTTAGATTAAAGCCATTTTCCTCGGCCCATTTTACAAGCCTTTTTGTGGCAAGTTGTCACTGCCGTTCACAGATAGACAGGTTACAGGACCGGAAACTGATATGAACATCATCCACGTAAATGGAGTAAAAAATGGTACGGGGCAGAGCTTTTCCAAGTGTGTTCATCTTAGCTACACTCTTAGTCAATTCCTGGTTATACGATCCGCATGCAGGCGGGCCGCCGCGTCAATTTAAAGCTGCTTATAAAGCGGCGGTTCAGGCGGCCTCGAGAACAAGCGGCCCGCCAAACACGCGGCCCACCGAACACGCGGCCCGGCGTTTAAGCGGCCCTCTTGAGGGCCGCCTAACTAGAGGGCTACCTAAACCCCGGGCCATGTATTCGGCGGGCTGCTGGCCGTAATTTTTCTACGCGGCCCGTTATGCTAATATATTCCCGCTTACGAAGCGGCCCCCAAATCATACGGTTCCTCAAATAAGCGGCCTTGTTGCTTTTCATCAAAAAAAAAAAAATCCACTCAGCCAGCATCAATTTTATCCGTTTTTTTTGTCCACATTGACAGGCCAACGCCAGCACCCCGTGACGAATGCTCTAACAAATGTTACGTTATACAAGACACACAAAGTATTCATAAGCACATTCACGTAACCCTACGGGGAATCGAACCTGCGTCTAACTACAACACACCAAGAGGCGATCAAGAGGCGGACATCATAACCACTGCGCCACGACCCACGGGCTGCTGGGTAGTGAAAACGTGGGCTTATAAGTATTCTGCATGCTGTTGCGCGTCAAGCATGAGTCTTAAATAACACATTCAGCGGCGGGTGGCTTTCTTTAGACCACCGTTTTTGAATAGCTCTACCAAAGAGGCATAATACTATACGGTTTACGGCAATTTAAGTACACTGGTACGAGCGGAAACCTTTTGACATGCTTGCCGTTCCAACAGTATGATGCGCATGCGGGGATTTATTCCATCGATGCAAAACGGAATTGATAACAGTTCTTCAGCCTTGTTACCAAAAGTATTCTTGGACATTGGCGGAAAGTGCCCTCTATGACAATGCTTGCAAATAACTAGCACGTAAGGTGCACTGTTGTACTGAAAATAAGAGCTGTCTCGTCACGAGTGGCAAGTATACCAAACATGAAATGGTGTACTGAATTTTTTCTGCTCGTCGTAGTTCTTCTGTTTTTGTAATAGGGGTGCGGTAGTAAAATACGCATCTGGTAATGTAATGAAGCAATATTAAATCACCCACTCTACCTAACATTGTGTCGCGACGCCTGCAGAATTGCTGCGTCGACGCCCAGGTAAAGAGCCCTCGGAAGGCCAGATACTGCGTTTTCTTTTATGGATCGCGAGCGCACAACAAATATCTTAGCGTTTTCTCGCGCAGACCGGATAAGCGCCGGGCCGTGTAACTTGTAACGCCCTGCATTTCCAGACAAATGCTGGTTTCGTGGAAGTTTCACCTTTAATCATTATAATATCGTAAATGAAGATCATTGGTCAAACAAAATTTTGGGAAACTAAAAAGTAGGAAATATATAAAACAATGACGGAAAATGGCGAACCGTATAACGCTTTGCATTTCCACAATAATGCAGATTTAGCGGAAATTCCGCTTTTAATCGTTATCATAGCGTAGATGGAGATAATTGGTCCAACAGAATTTTGAAAAACTAAAGAACAAGGAAAGTAAAAAAATACGGAAATGCTGAGCCTTGTTACGCCCTTCATTTACAAAAAATGCAGATTTGGCGCAAGTAACACCTGTGATCGATAGGGTAAATGGAGATAATTGGACGGACCGGGCTTTGAAAAACCAAGAAAATTAGCTCCAACAGACTTACACTCAAGAGAAGCGGCATAAAAATGCGGCGCATTAGCAGACAATTCTCGGAATTCGTGCAATTTTTTTTAAGTGGCCTCGTTTCATTCGCGCTTCCGTTATTAACGAGTTATATTATTGTACGCCGAAGCGCAAGGTCGCGGTTCAGCATTTTCAATATTTTCAAGGCAGTTCACCAAAACCACAGCACTTGGGAATGAACGCACCCTTGAGCATCGAAAGTTTAAGCCGTATAAAACAATGCCACAAATAAACGGGTTGCAATGGCTGCAATTTCCCTAAATCATTTGTAATTTGTGCCCTTCTGGAACATCTCCATGACCTCAGTTTTTATGCAACGAGGTTTTACCTTCATAATCTCAGTATTTTGCAACCTGATTTATCAGGCGTCAATGCTCATACCACGAAAAAAAAACTCCCTTTATTCATAATGCCATGTTACAAGCAAAGCTGTAAAGCAAGTATCTGTATACCTAAAACCTATCCGGATCTTGAGCTGATAGTCTACTCATACAAGCTTGGGACACGAACAGAGAATTGAATGTAAATATTAAGTATTTTGTCATTCTCGAATTCATGAGCATGCACAAGTGTGAGATCAAAATTACATAAATGACACCATGTCGAAGTAACGATATTTTCTTTTTATTTGATATCCAAAATACAAATGTGAACACAAACGACTTATACTGAAATAACAAATACAAATATTAGCAGATTGCCCTTATGGAACACACAAATGAAAATCTTTTTCGTGGAAGAGCAAATAACCACCTGTCAAGATAAAATTATTGTTTTCATTTATGGAATTTTCAGCAGCTTGCTGTTTACAGAACAGGGAAGAAACTCGTCTTTTTTCAGGCTACTGACTGTATAACGCCCAACGTTTGGCCTAAAGCTGACGGGTATCTCATGTCCTTCATGTAATATAATACCAAACAAATAAAAAGTACATTCTCTGGGCTGCAATTATGATCCAGGTACACCACTTCCGATGATGTAGATGGCCTTTCTAGAGTCGCCCCAAGCAATCTTTGGGCCGGGAGCTGCTGCTTCTGGAATTTCGTCGCACTGGAATCGAAATAGCCTTGTAAACATCTCAAAAACGTTGAGTCACGGGTAGCAATCTGTTGTGTTGGCACTGCGTGAAGAAACGGCAGGTGAATAAGTGACCAGGTACAAAAGGGTGGCGTTATTTATCGGCGGTAAAACAGTATAGCCTGAAGGGGCGCAGCAGAAGTATCACCAACGTGTTAGCAGATATGCGAAAATGCGAAGCCTCGAACTGCTGAGATTTTTTGCGGGTCGGGCCGAATACCGTCCTTGTTGACGAGAAACCCGAGCACGATTGCTTGGCGTTCTGCGAAATGACACTTCTTTGAATTCAAAACCAACCCTGCTTTTTGAATCCTGTCGAGAACAATTCCACGGCGTTGGTTATGCTCGCTAAACGTCGTGCCATAGATTATGATGTCGTCCAAATAGCACATACATATCTCCCATTTAAGGCCGCGCAAAATGGTGTCCATAAACCTTTCAAACGTCGCAGGCGCATTGCAAAGCCCAAAAGGCATGACGTTGAATTCGAATAGGCCGTCTGGTGTCACGAAGGCTGTTTTTTCCTTGTCGGATGGGTGCACCGGAATTTGCCAATATCCTGACCTGAGATCGAGAGAGGAGAAATATGAAGCGGAATGAAGGCAGTCGATAGCGTCATCGATGCGCGGTAGGGGATATACGTCCTTTTTGGTGACAGCATTGAGACGACGATAGTCGACACAAAATCGCCATGAGTTATCTTTTTTCTTGACCAAGATCACGGGTGCGGCCCAACGGCTTGAGGACTCGCGGATCACCCCTTTGCTTAGCATCTCTTGCGCCTGGTCGTTGATTATTTTTCGTTCGGAAGGCGACACTCGATATGGCTTCGGGCGTATAGGGGTCGCATCGCCGGTGTTGATTCGATGCTGTAGCCGGGAGGCAGGAACGGAAAAGGAATGATCGCCCTGGGCAAAGTCGAAAGTCGAGGCATAAGGAGCGAGCGTTTTCAGTAGTTCGCACTGTTCGACGGACGAAAGGGAGTTGTTGATGATGCACTTAAAGGCGGCGGTATAGTCCGGTTATGGTCGTGGTATGATCGGGGTTGTGATTCACCGCTTGAATGGCGACGTTGACTTGTTCGTCGAAGCTGGCTATCTTGAATCCACAGGGAAGGACTACTGGCTCACTGGATGCATTTACCGTCAACACATGACTACGTCCGTCTGTGGCCTCGACCAGAGCTCGGGGCACCAAAATATTTTTCTTGACCATGTTGTTCGCATCGCCTTCAATTAAAATAGTGCAGCTTTTCGAACGAAAACGAGCAGAGTTTACCGGAATACACGAAGCTGCCATAGCTGGTAACAGGGTGTCTTCAGCAACTGAAAGCACACCTGCGCTGGTCTCGCTGGGATCGTCAATTGGTGTGGGCAGAATTTCACTCCGGAAAGAAATCTCGCCAGTACCACAGTCGAGCGTAGCTCCGCTGTCGCGTAGGAAATCTATACCCAAAATAACATCATGGGTAGCTTGCGCCAGCACAATAAACTCCGTCCGGAATGCCTCTTTACCAAGCTAACTGTCGCGGAAAAAACGCCGATAGCGCGCAGATGCTCGCCCCCGACACCGCGGAAATGAACGTTGCGATCACACGCAAACATAACTTTGTGTCTAAGACGATTCTTGAAAGAAAGACTCATAACCGAAACTGCGGCACCAGTGTCCACTAAAGCTAACGTTTCTACACCATTCACACTTACGATCACTTTGTTTTTTGATATTATCACAGGTGGGGGAATTGGTGAAAGCGACCGACTCGCGACCTCACCCCCGTGGGTCGCAGAAGCTAGTTTCCCAGCGTCGGCGATCCTCGCCTTCCCCGCGGCGAGGGTGATGGGGCTTGGTGCGTACGTGGAGGAGAGAAGCTGCGGTCGGACGCGGGCGAGTCGTGGCGCATGTTGCTTGACTGGCTGGACCGGTAGAAAGTGGAAGTCGGTATAGTCCTGTCGTAAGGCGGGTTGTTGCGCATTGCCGTAGGTGTCTCGCGAAGTATCCTTGAGGCTGCCGTAGGCGATAGGGACAAAGTCGGGATATATGACCGGGGAGGTCGCAGTTATAACAAACAGGAGGTGGTCGGGGCGCAACATATCCTTGGTAGGGTCGTCTGTGATCATCAGGAGGTCGGCGTGGAGGGTCACTATTGGACGATGCAAACCTCCGAAACGGGGGCCGATTAGCCCGGGCTCCAGAGTGTTCATTCCGAAAAGTGGTTGGCCGACACCTCGAACTGTCCTCACACCAGGGCATCGGAGGCTCTTCTGGTGACTCTTGCAATGCACACTGATGGTAGACGGGGCGGACTGGAGCGGAACAATGATGGCAGGGCGAGTCGCGGCAGACGCTTTTCTGGCCAAGCTCTTCTCTGAAAATTCAGCGAACCAGTGACGCGATATCTTCGGAAGGGTTCGAATTGAAGTCCACACTCGCTACGGTGGTGACGTTTGCTAGACGACCGAACTTGGGAGCAATTCGCCGCATCTTCAGTGCCTCAAACGCCCTGCAGTGGCGAATCACGTTCTGTGCACCCACAAGGTCTTCCTTCGTTATTAAAAATTTGTACGCGTCCTCAGCAATTCCTTTGAGCAGGTGACCCACCTGGTCCTCATCGGACATGCTACGTTTAACCAAGCGGCACAGCTGGAGCACTTCTTCGATGTACGTTGTGCAGGTTTCTCCAGGAACCTGGGCTCGTTGCGCGAGAGTTTGCTCAGCCTTTTTCTTTTTAGCGCCTGAATCCCCGAAAGACTTCTTAATCTCGGTAACAAAGTTAGCCCACATAGTCAACTTTCCCTCGTTGTTTTCGAACCACACAAGGGCGGTTTTATCGAGAGAGAAGGGCACGTTGCCGAGCTGTGACGCCGGGTCCCAGTGGGTGTACTTGCTGACCCTTTCATAATGTTTCAGCCAATCTTCTACGCCAATCTTCTACGTTCTAAGCCCCCCAAAACTTGCGCGGTTCCCTCGGGTAGGGCCAGATGCTCACCCTTGATGGTGCAGCGGCGTCAGTAGCTCGGGTGTTCGGTATGCCGGTCTGTCTGGAGGGTAGCACAGCAATCCGCCTGCTCCGTCAAGAGTCGTCAGTTGTTTCCAGGGGGTGTCGATACCCGGCTCCTCCACCAATTGACACGGTCGTAGGGAATGAGATGGGCTTTATTAAAGATGGGGCGGCCAGTGCGCAGGGAATTCGTAGGCGGGGAGCGGTGAGCACAGAGCGAGTAGCGCGCAGCACCAACGTTTTCCTCCTCTTTACCACTCGCGGCCGGTCAGTTCGTTTTCGTCGTCTTCACTCCAAGTTTCGTTTCTTCCATTTCCATCGTAACAATATATATATATATATATATATATATATATATATATATATATATTATATATATATATATATATATATATATATATATATATATATATATATATATATATATATATATATATGTGTGTGTGTGTGTGTGTATATAGCGAATCGGAGTATAAAATGAGGGGGTCGTTGAAATAAGACAGAAATAATGGTTGGCAGTCAAGAGAAAACCTCGGAAAGCAAAGGGGAGAATGTGGTAGGTCATTGAAACAGATAAAAAATTTGGAAAGACAGAAAGTGGAGGAAAAAATGCGCGCCGGGCATGATCCGAACCCACGACCTCCAGCAGGTCGTGGTCGAGGGTCTGCAGGTAATGGGTTCGGATCCCACCCGGCGGGCGTGTTTTCCTCCACTTTCTTTCTGTCTTATCAGATTCTTTATCTGTTTCAATGACCTACCACATTTCCCCCTTTTCTTTCCTAGGTTTTCTTGACTGCCAACCACCATTATATATATATATATATATACAGAAAGATAGGTCGGCAGTCTACAACGCCAAAGGAGGCATAGGGGTGTGGTTAGGCTTTTTTTTTACTACGGTTAATGAAGTTAATATATTTTTTTAATATACGGAAGAAAGAAAGAAAGAAAAACACGCGCCCAGAGTGGGGACCGAACCCACGCCTTTCGATTAGATCTCGAATGCCTTACCAATTCGGCTATCTGGGCGACTGTGTTCTCCTTCACTTTCTGGGCTATTTAATTTACTAGAAGTGTATCTAACGCTTGAAGGTGGTAGCCAGCGCCACTCAGACTACACGAGGAGAAGGGGACCTTCTTTTCAACCCCCGGGGCGTGACTGTCTACAGCCTGTCATGAGCGGGTAACTGGCGGGAAGCCCTCTTATGCTACCTAGGCATCAAGGCTGCCAGAACCGAGACCCTCGCTAGGCTTTCGCTGAATAATATAGTAAGGAAATGAGGGGCTCGTTGGGGAAATACAGAAAGATAGGTCGGCAGTCTACAACGCCAAAGGAGGCATAGGGGTGTGGTTAGGCTCTTTTTTTTACTACGGTTAATGCAGTTAATATATTTTTTAATATACAGAAGAAAGAAAGAAAGAAAAACACGCGCCCAGAGTGGGGACCGAACCCATGCCTTTCGATTAGATCTCGAATGCCTTACCAATTCGGCTATCTGGACGACGGTGTTCTCCTTCACTTTCTGGGCTATATAATTTACTAAAAGTGTATCTAACGCTTGAGGGTGGTAGCCAGCGCCACTTAGACTACACGAGGAGAAGGGGACCTTCTTTTCAACCCCCGGGGCGTGACTAGAACGTCTACAGCCTGTCATGAGCGGGTAACTGGCGGGAAGTCCTCTTATGCTACCTAGGCATCAAGGCTGCCAGAACCGAGACCCTCGCTAGGCTTTCGCTGAATAATATAGTAAGGAAATGAGGGGCTCGTTGGGGAAATACAGAAAGATAGGTCTGCCTCGCTTTTGCTTTTCGCCGCGTTGTATATTGAGATGTATTACCTGCGCGCCCAGTCGTGCAGTACATTTCTTTCCACTTGTTTCTTGCTGTATTTCCTTCTTGTACACTTTTGAAATAATGCCCACGTGCTCACAGCGCTCCTTGCGAGCCTACATACACCCTATATTCGACCTATGTTCTTCACTTGAAAAAGGCTGGTTTCCAGCCGAAACGTCGTATTAAATATTTGTTATGTTTTTCGTGGTGACTCTAATTTAATATACTATTCAGCTGCCACGCCCTGCACTGTTATGTATATATATATATATATATATATATATATATATATATATACACAAGAAAAGAAAACTTTAAACAAGGTAAAAGCACGATTGTTGCCAACGTTTCAGCAAAGGGACTCGCTTTCGTCAGGGCTTGCTTTCGTCAGCAAGTCTCTTTGCTGAAACGTTGGCAACAATCGTGCTTTTACCTTGTTCAAAGTTTTCTTTTCTTGTGTTCTCTACCATCTTCAAAAGTTCAACTGCTCTCTCTCTCTCTCTCTCTCTATATATATATATATATATATATATATATATATATATATATATATATATATATATATATATATATATATATATATATATACCAAGGTTGCAGTCGTCATTGCCAGCGCTATTCCGCTGTTTCCGAAATATTTAATATATGCCGAATAACGTGTGTTTGTCATTTTTTCTCGACCCATATTTTCGCCTATTTATCACTGTATCAAAGAAACATGACAAACACACGTTATTCGGCACTATTAAATATTTCGGAAACAGCCGAATAGCACTGGCAATGACACTGCAACCTTGATATGGGTCCATACCTTGATATGTGTCCTTCTAGGGTTGCGAATTTGTAATTCGCAATATTCCCGACCAAAAGGCATGCCTGTGAGCTATAGAGGACCCCATTATATTCCATGATTTATTTAATTATTTGTTTATTAAGATGCCTACGTTACGCCTAGAGGGCATTACACCAGGGGTAAAAACACATTTTCACACACGAAATATGCTAACAAAAATAACGGAATAAAGAATAACAAGAAAGAAACAGGGAAATAAACAGAAAAACATACATTTTTTAAACATACAAAATATGCATAATATGGAAAAAAATATGCAGCACTGGAAGTAAGACACGTATGCCGAAACATGTGTATAAACTCGCGGACAAAAGAAAACAAATATGCAATAAGCAGACATGCGCACTAGGAAGAATGGAGTAGAAATTTAGCTTTGAATATAATTGCGCAAATGTTCCAGGAATTCGTTGTCGCCTGCGCCTTCGAGGATTTCCAGGGGAAGCTGAGTCCATGTTTTTATTGTGCGGGGAAAAATGAATTCATAAAAGCAGTTGTACGAGCGGGGATTTCTTTAATGTTAAGCGCGTGATCAAGACGGTGCAATACATATGTGGGCGGCAGCAGATAAGCACTTTTGTTGAGGGGTGTTCTGTCAAAGTGTACCTCTCTTAGAAAAGCCATAAGAAAAAAAGCGCGACACGACGGAGGCGCAGGCCAGCCAAGGGAATCTTTTATCTGAGTAATGCTACTTGGAAACATGTAGCTCTTCGTAACAAAACGAGCAGCGCGGTTCTGTACGCCCTCAAGACTACCTATCAGATTTTGCGTAAAGGGATCCCATACCGTACAACCGTATTCCAGAATCGGACGGATATTTGTGCTGTATAAGAGTTCCCTTACATCTTGCGGAGCCTGCTTAAAATTTCTCTTAATGAAGTGAAGAGTACGGGCTGCCTTCATTGTTATAGATTCTATATGTTGGTTCTATGTTAGGTCACAAGAAAATGTGACTCCTAAATATTTAGCATGGGTTACCTGAGGGATAGCTTCGTCATTAAGATTGTATTGTGTCTGGAATGGCTTGCGTTTCCGTGAAAATTGAATGTGATTGCATTTAGATACGTTTAGGGACATTGATTTGATTGATTTGATTGATTGTGGGGTTTAACGCGCCGACGCAACGCAGGCGATGAGGCGCGCCGTAGTGGAGGGCTCCGGATTAATTTTGACCACCTGGGGATCTTTAACGCGCGCCGAAATCTCGTACACACGGGCGTTTTTGCTTTTCGCCTCCATCAGAAAAGCGGCCGCCGCGGCCGGGACGTTTAGGGACATGAGCCACTGGCTGCACCAAAGACAGATGTTATCCAAATCAGTTTGTAACGTCAGCCTATCAGAATCATCTCGAATCTCTCTGGACAAAACACAATCGTCTGCGTATAGACTTATACTTGAAGTTATGCGAGCACCGATATCATTGATACATATCAAAAATAAAAATGGTCCGAGGACCGACTCTTGGGGTACGCCGGATGAAACGGAAACGGTTGTTGATGAAACACCATAATTAAAACCTTTTGAGACCGCCCGGTTAGATAATTATGCAGCCAGCACAGCTTGGTAAACCAAGAAAAGAAAGCTTGTGTAAGAGGAGGTTGTGCGAAACTTCTTCCAAAGCTTTCTGAAAATCTAGCAGTACACAGTCTGTTTGTACACCATTGTCGAAAGATTTAAATAGATCGTGTGAGAATTCAATTAGTAGAGTGGTACATGATCGGCCGGACCGAAACCCGTGTTTCTAATCTACAAAGAAATGTTTTTTGGAGGTGGTTACGCAAACCCTATTAGGTTATTTTATCGTGGGAAAGTATAACTGAGGCAGCGAGACAGGGCAATCGGCTGATAACTTTCAGGACAGAGAGAGCACATATCCCCTGTTTTACCAATGGCACCACACTGGCCTATTCCGACGCACCAACAAAACTCGTTATATACCAACACGAGGCTATAACGGGTGTAGAACCAATGTAGAATAAGAATGTAGAATAGGGGTGTCGAAAAAAATGTAGAATCAATGGGCACGGGATTTGGCGTGCCCGGAACGTTTACGCCTGACAAGCGTCAACGGCGACCAGAAGCCACAGAAGGGAAAATAGAGCATTGTAGGAGTCGCTTGATCCAATGTTGTCACCTATGTATTTCTGCTCGGCAAGCTTTTTAATGTGTAAATCCGCATATGTCGCTGCAAGAAGGGAACCCGAAATCATGTACCCGCCCGTCTAAAGTGTCAGCAGTTGTGCTATGTGTTTTTGCGGTTTGATATTTCTTATCATTTCCTTATGCTTTGGGCATATGAGTAGGAATTTATATACAGTAGGCTCTCGATGAACGGAACTTCATGGGACCGAAAAAATTAGTTCCGCTAAACAGTAGTTCCGTTTACTGAGACAGATGTGTAAAACTGCAACTTTGTGTGCCTACACACTCTTAATACCATTTTATGGAACTCTAAGCACTAGAAGGTGAATGTAGCTGATAGTTTGCAACTTTGTGTGCCTACACACTCTTAATACCATTTTATGGAATTCTAAGCACTAGAAGGTGAATGTAGCTGATAGTTTTTTAGAAATCAAGAAAACTAAAAAGTTTAGGCACAGCATTCACAAAGTTGATTTGACAACAATGAGTCGCTGTGCAGTACAAAATGCATCAATTATTTTTGTTTGAGTCCTTGCAATTGTGTCTTCACGGATGCTAGGGGCCTCAACTTCGAGAGTGTTACGAGCCACCCAATGTAGAATACGGCAACGCGGTAATGAAGTGCGAATACCACCACGATGGCACGAACAAGGCAGAAGGAGCTGAGCCCTGTAACCTCAGCGTCTTGAGTCGAGACCGAACGACTGGAACAAAAACTGCGATGTTGCATTTGTTGCGCTAACACGGCTCACCACTAATAAGACGAGGCTTACTTCTGAGGACAAAAAGGTAAAAGAAAAAACCATGGAAGAAATAAAAAAAAAACGAAACATCCCGAACCGTAAAAAGCTGATTCTCATGCCAATAGATTTCACAAGAAGTTCAATTTCTAGTTACGTTTACACAGTGACGCGGAAATTTTAGTTGCGATTACGTAGAGTTTTTTTTTATGTTTTCTGAATACAAAGCAAACCAACTTACAGGCTACTGTTCCGTTTAAGCGGCAATTCCGTTTAAGCGATTCCCGTTTATCGAGATTATACTGTAGTGGATAAGTGAGAGGAGAATGGTGATGTACAGGAGGAATGTAAATAGGTTAAAGAAAAGTGAGGTGGAAAGGGAATGAAAAAAATACTAAGAAATGCCGAAAAAGAAAAAAAGAGCGGGACGGAGAAATATAAAAAAATGGAGGGAGGAATCGATAATCCGTGGTAGGAGATAGAGGAGGAGAAAAGAGACAAGGGGAAGAGCAACAGGAGAGGACAAAGGGGAAAATAATTCTAGAAGTACGTGGGGGAGGATGTTCGAGTAGAAAAGCGGAGAAAAAGAGAAGAAAAAAAATGAGGGACGGAGTGATGCGGATGCGAGTAGAGGGGATCAGGCAATGTAGGGAGCGGAATAATAGGATCGAGAGAGGCATATTGTCACGAAGCCGCAGACGACGCAGTTGTCTTCGAGGAAAACACGTTTATTGGAGCGAACTTGTGTTCCCCTAACAACTGAAAGAATACTGAGGCGGCGAAGCCGCAGTCAACAAAGTGGCGTACGCATGCGAGCTACGACGACTCGAATACCCCGGCGTCTGCTCTGCGGGCTTTTTATCTTTCTGCGCGCGTGGTTCTCGAACCGTCGATTCACAACTAGAACATTGTAGATCCAAGAAGATTATTCGGGGCTGTTCACGTTAGATCGGAATGCTCTCCCTATCACAACAGATAACACATGCGGCACAGAAAGAAAGAATGGAACCCGCGCTTCCCTTGGCACAGAGATAACACAGACCGGCGCAGCCGGGCGGTAAAAGCAAAACACAAATAAACACAATGCATGGTTCGCGGCATTACCCCCCCCCCCTCTAAGAGTGCATCGACCCGATGCTACCATAAGCGACAGTCCGAACAAATAAAAATAAAAGTTCGTCATCGTCCGTGAAAGGTTTTAAGCGAACCACGTGGACGACTTCGGGCCGCGTGTGTCGTCGTGATGTGCCGGAGTGACCATCGGGGATAACTTTGTAGGTAAGTTGGCCAACACGTCGTAGAATCTTCTATGGTCCGAGATACCGTCGCAGAAGTTTCTCACTCAGTCCGCGTGGTCGGATGGGAGTCCAAACCCACGCACGATCCCCTGGGTGGTACTCGGCGTCTCAGTGTCGGAGGCTGTAGCGGCCGGCATCCACCAGCTGCTGGTCCGTTATACGAACTCGAGCGATCTGGCGGGCCTCCTCCGCACGCTGAAGGTATCCTTGGACGTCGGCGTTCAGGTCGTCATCTTCTACATCCGGCAGCATGGCGTCAAGCATTGTAGTCGGCCGTCTTCCGTAGACGAGCTCGAACGGTGTCATCTGCGTGGTTTCTTGGATAGCCGTGTTATACGCAAACGTGACATACGGGAGCGATTCGTCCTAGGTCTTATGTTCAACGTCGACGTACATGGACAGCATATCCGCAATCGTCTTGTTCAAATGTTCCGTTAGTCCGTTTGTTTGTGGGTGGTACGCCGTCGCTCTTCGGTAATCCGTGTTGCTCTAGCGTAAGATTCCTTGCATGAGCTCCGCAGTAAAGGCCGTTCCGCGGTCCGTGATGAGGACTTCAGGGGCTCCATGTCGGAGCACAACTTGCCTTATGAAAAACTTGGCGACTTCTTGTGCAGTCCCCCTCAGAAGAGGGGCGGTCTCCGCGTAGCGCGTCATACAGTCTGTTTCTACGACAATCCACTTGTTCTCGGATCGTGACGTAGGGAACGGCCCCAGAAGGTCCATTCCAATGTGTTGGAAGGGCGGCGGTCGGACGGCGGTCGGCTGCAGAGGTCCGGCGGGTCTCGTCGGTGGCGTCTTTCGTCGGTGGCAGTCACGGCAGCTCCTGCACGTAGTGGGTGACATCAGAGGTAAAGGGGGGCCAGTAGTACCTCGCCTTTATTTTTCCAATAGTGCGAGCTGTGCCGAGATGTACGGAAGATGGGTCGTCGTGGCACGCTTCCAAAATTTCGTCATGATGGTTCGCGGAGATGACAGGAAGGCAATTGGTTCTCGTTCCGGGGCTGAAATTTTTCTTCATGATGACAGAGTTTCTCAGGCTGAATGCTGGTAAGTTGCGTTTGAAGGTCCTAGGAAAGGCGACGTTGCATCCCTGGAGGTAGTCGATTATGACGCGCAACTTGGGGTCGGCACGCTGCTGGGCGGCTAGGTCGCCCTCCGTCACGACTCCGAAGAACGCGCTGTCTTCATCAGAGTCTTGTGGTGGCGGGTCGACGGGGGCACGGGACAGGCAGTCGGCGTCGGAGTGTTTCCTCCCGGATTTATATACTGTAACGTCGAATTCTTGCAGGCGCAAGCTCCACCTACCAAGACGGCCAAAGGGATCTTCAAATTGGCGAGCCAACACAACGCATGGAGGTCTGTCACAACCTTAAAGGGTCTCCCGTACACGTACGGGCGGAATTTCGAAATGGCCCATATAATCGCGAGGCATTCTTTCTCATAGGCTGAGTAGTTTTTTTCTTCCTTGGACAGACCTCGGCTTGCATGGGCGATTATTTTTTGCACCCGCTGTGCTTTTGTACGAGGACAGCACTCAAGCCTATATCACTGGCGTAGTCCGTGTGCATTTCCGTTTCGGCGTTTTCGTAGAAATGCGCGAGCACGGGTGGGATTTGCAGACATTGTTGCAGTTCGAAAAACGCTTTTTCTTGGGCATTTTCACAGCTGTAAGGGGCGCTATCTTTCGTCAAGCGCGTGAGTGGCTCTGCAATGCGGGCGAAGTTGGCGACGAAGCGCCGGTAGTATGCGCATAGTCCGAGAAATCTCCGCACACCCTTCCTATCTTTCGGTCATGGGAAGTTCGCTATGGCGGAAGTTATCGCCGGGTCAGGCCTGACTCCCGCGGCGTTGACGATATAGCCCCAAAACTTGAGTTCCTCGTACGCGAAGCGGCACTTTTCAGGCTTCAGCGTTAACCCCGACGTACGGATGGCCTCGAGTACAGACTGCAACCTTGCAAGGTGTTCGTCGAAAGTCCGGGCGAATATCACAATATCGTCGAGGTATACGACGCAGGTGTGCCACTTAAGGCCAGTTAGCACCGTGTCCACGACTCGTTGAAACGTTACTGGCGCCATGCACGACCCAAACGGCATCACCTTGAACTCGTATAGGCCGTCTGAGGTTATAAATGCAGTCTTCTCTCGGTCTCTCTCGTCCAATTCAATTTGACAGTAGCCGGTCTTCAGATCCATTGATGAGAAGTACTTCGTGTGGCAGAGGTGGTGGAGGGCGTCGGCGATTCGGGGGAGGGGGTACGAGTCCTTTTTGGTGATTTTGTTCAGTCGCCGGTAGTCAACGGAAAACCTTAATGTGCCGTCTTTTTTCTTCACCAGTACGACCGGCGCAGCCCACGGACTTTTCGATGGGTGTATAATGTCGGCACTGAGCATGTTATCGACTTGAGTCCGGATGGCAGAGACGCGGTACGGTGACTGTCGTGTAGGTCGGGCTCCATCTGTGGTTATTATTCGGTGCTTCGCTAGAGGTGTCTGACGTGACTTTGAGTTCGAGGAAAAATTACGCTCACCTCCCCTCGCGGGAACCCTGGTGTGATGAGACGTTGAAGGGGGTTCTATTGGCGTCGCATCAAGGAATCGTCGGGTACGGCAAGAGAGCAAGCGCAAGCGTAAGCGCGGACGACCGTCGACTGAGAGACCGGCCGGAGCGCGGCACTCCGCTTCTATGCGCAGCGCGCCCGAAGGAGAGGAGACCGCGGACAGAGAGAGAGTACTGCACATGCGCACAGTGCGCAGCCACGCGTAGCGCCGCGCGCAGCGTGACCGGAGATGTTGGGAGAGAGTGTTCGCTATCGGAGAGAGGAGAGGAGGCGAGCGGAAGAGAGACGCAGCTGTGCGGACGCGGACGACGGACGCACGCAGGACAGGGCCGCCGTTAAGAGATGCTCGTCTCAGCGTCGCATCTAAAATACTCGCTGTAGCGACGCAGCAAAGCCAATAACTTGTTAATTTCTTTTTGCGGTAGCACCGGATTCACGTCGAAGGAATGCGGAAGCTTGAAGGTATCGTCGGGTGCGCGTTCAAAGTCGGAGAGTACGATCACGTGACTTGCTTGTTGCGTTTCTTCGAGGAACGCAATTGAAGCGCCCTTGTTTAAATGCTGGTACTCCTCGGTGAAATTGGTGACCAAAACCTGGGATTTGCGCTGCTTAAACCGCGCAATGCCTCTTACGACAGAAACACCGCGGTCGAGAAGCAACCTTTGGTCACTCTCCACGATAGCGTCGATGTCGGGAGCAGCACCTTCACAGTAGACACTGACCATCAAGCTTGCGCGGGGTGACAGGGTGACGTTGTCAACGGGGATGCTTACAGCTGCACGGTATCGGGGGTTCGATTACGGCGTGATGGAGTGATCGGAGGAAAATGTTATCGACTTCGTCTGCAGATCGATTATTGCGCCGTTGTCCGTCAAAAAGTCAATTCCGAGAATTACGTTGCGGGAGCAGCTAGGCAAAATGACGAACGCCGCTGGGTACGTCGCGCCGTATATGGTGACGTGCGATGTGCATGTTCCACTTGGCGTCACGAGGTGGCCTCCTGCTGTGCGTATATCTGGACCGTCCCATCTTGAAACTGTCTTCAGCTTACACGCGAATGACCCGCTCATTACCGAGTAGTCGGCTCCCGTATGGATGAGGGTGACTACGTCAAAGCCGTCGATGGACAACTGGACGTCCGACGCCGCGTTCCTCGAGTTCCGGGTGCGTCGGGGCGTCGCATCTAGGCTTGTGCGTGTTGACGGTCGGGCACTGTGCGTCGTTGTTGTGGTCTTCTCAGCTGCAGTCTCGGTCATGTCGGGCACGCGTCGCGCCGTGTAGCTGTCATCGTGTTCGGGAGTCTCGTCAGGCTTAGGTCGGATCGTCGGGATGAGGGCATGTCGTGAATCGCTGTCTTCGGCGCGTTCTTGCGTCGTTGGAGGGTTTTAAATGCAGAGCATTTCAGTAACTCACGATGTCACCCGCGTTGGCGTCCGTAGTCCGCACGCTCACTGCGCATGCGCGTCGAGTCGAGGCGATAGCGAACACTCTCTCGCGAGGGGCATTGGATTGGATTCGAACACTCTCTCGCGAGGGGCATTGGATTGGATTCGATTGGATTGGCTTGGATTGGATTGGATTGGATTGGCTTGGCTTGGCTTGGCTTGGCTTGGCTTGGCTTGGCTTGGATTGGATTGGATTGGATTTGGATTGGATTGGATTAAAGTGGATTGTGTTGGATTGTGTTGCGTCATAGCCGCGGCACGTTGCGTCATAGCCGCGGCAGACGCGCTGGGGCCGGCGCACGTGCAGTACTCTCTCTTCCGCGGTTTCCTCTCCTTCGGGCGCGCTGCGCATATAACCGGTGTGCCGTTCTCCGGCGAAGCAACATCCGCGCTTGGCTCAAACACCTAGAGTCCACGCCGCTTTACAAGTACGCCAACGTCGTCGACTGGGACCGGCTTACGCAGTCCCCTCAACGTATATAAGCGGCGGAGCGCGCGTTCGGAATTCAGTCAAAGGCGTCTTTGCTTGGCTTTCGCTTGACGTGACGCTTTGCTTGACTCGAGTAGATGCGACGCATTTACTCGAGTTCCCCCCCGTGAGAAGATGCGGGCGGCTTTTGCAGTTTTTCGGCGTAGAGCAATTTCACCTCCAGACGTTGCTGCTTTTAGTTTCCGCCTTTTAGTTTCCTTTTAGTTTGCTACGGCGGTTCGGTGATTGGTACGGCTAGGGCGACGGCGATCGGTTGAAACGGGCTGGTCCACGGCTGGTGTTGGACAGGTATTCTTCGATCTCCGATGGGCGCTGGCCGGGTCGGGGGCGGGGTGCGTCGACGGAGAACCCTCGCAGACCAAGTCTCTTGTAGGGACAGCGACGGTAGATGTAGTCGGTCTCTCCGCAGTGGTAGCACAGAGGACGATTTACGGGAGTTCGCCATACGTCCGTCTTCCTCGGCGTCTGGTTTTCGACCACAGGGGGTCGGGCGGGCTACAGTGGGCGGTTGTACGGCGGGGCCTCTTGACGATGAGTTGGACCAGGGCTGAGTCGACGAACAGCTTCGGCGAAGGCCAAAGCTTGTGGCTGACGGGGTGCTTCTGATGGCGTAGAAGTCCCCAGTGCGTGTTGAACTTCTCGTATAACGTCGGTCAGGGAGGCGACTTGGGGTTGCGGCGTTGTTGGGAAAAGTTTCCCCAGTTCTTCGCGAACGACGGCAAGGATTGTTTCTCGTAAGTCTTCTGTCGCGAATCCAGGGGCGTTGACGGCGTTCGCCAAACACGCGTTGTGTGGTCCATCATACTGCATCGAACGCATGTCTAGGGTCCTCTCGATCATGGATGCCTCGGTCACGAACTCAGCGACGGTCCTTGGGGGTTGCGAATTAGTCCAGCGAAGACCTCCTGCTTTACGCCCCGCATGAGAAACCTCAGCTTCTTCTCTTCCGCCATTTCTGGGTCAGCTCGTCGGAACAGCATCTTCATCTCCTCAACGAACACTACAACACCTTCGTTGGGGTGTTGGATTGGCGTCTGTAACAATAGCTCAGCTCGTTACTTACGCACCACAGTTGTGAACGTTTTCAAAAATTCTGTTTTGAAGATGACCCATGACGTCAGCGAGCTCTCGTGATTTTCAAACCAGACTCGAGCCGAGTCTCCGAGGTAAAAAAACACTTGCCTCAAGGTTTCTTCGTCATCCCATCGGTTGAACTTTCTGACGCGCTCAAGCTTCCTCAGTCACTATTCGGGGTCTTCCCCAGGAGATCCTCGGAATGATGGGGGCTCCGAAGGTTGCTGCAGAACGATGGAGGATTGGCTTGGTTGACCATGGTGTTGGTAGCGACGTCTTCCTTCTTCACTTTCTCCGGTAGTTGACCGAGCTCGGGTGGTAAATCTTGGAGGCGGAGGCTGGCTCTTGTTGGACTGGCTTAGCGATGGCTTAGGGTTCATGTACCCCTCACCTCTACCAGATGACACGAAGCCACAGACGACGCAGTTGTCTTCGAGGAAAACACGTTTATTAGAGGGAACTTGTGCTCCACTAACAACTGAAATAAAGAGGTGGCGAAGCAGCAGTCAACAAAGGGACGTACGCATGCGAGCTACGTCGAATACCCCGGCGTCTGCTCTTCAGGCTTTTTATCTTTCGGTGCGCGTGGTTCTCCAGCCGTCGATCCACATCTAGAACATTGTAGATCCAAGAAGGTTATTCTGGGCTGTTAGATCGGAATGCTCTCCCTATCAGAACAGATAACACATGCGGCACAGAAAGAAAGAATCGAACACGCGTTTCCCTTGGCACAGAGATAACACACACCGGCGCAGCCGGGTGGTAAAAGCAAAACACAAATAAACACAATGCATGGTTCGCGGTAATACGCATGAAAGGCAGGTGAATGGAAGGATGGATAGGGGAAGAGAATAGCGTGAGGCTCTAAGTAGGACGTAGGAGAGGATGTTACGTGGCAGAGGTGGCGGAAACGCTATCGTCTTCCGACGTTACTTGCACCAAAGGCAGCAAATACGCAGTCATGTTTTGTCAGGGAAAAGTTTACTGCACCGAGAATTTGTAAATCTGCTGAAATATCGTAGACCTTGCAACACATTGTAAGACATTCTATCTTTATTTATTCCCAGTTGTTGTAAAGCTTTGCAGTTCAAGACTGCTCGCGTGTTTCTGCTCCTTCCTTCATCGCCCCTGTTTTACGCGCTGTTCGAATTAAGGTAGGGCAGACACTTTTTATTTAAATAGGATCAAGGATGCACACACTGAACTCGAAGATCACTAGCTGCTCCGCTGCCTGAAGGAGATTTATTGCATTACGAGCGATAAATGGAATGTTTTGTAGTAAAAATAGTAGTAAATGTAATTCATTACTTTAAAAAAGTAATTCGTATTTTTCTTCGACTACTTTTGGGCCTACTAATTTGAAATTACATATAATTACGTTGAAGCAATTGTGAGATACGTAATTACTAATGCGATTAAATTTAGTTACTTTTCACAAGAAATTTCGTTATCATGCCTCTCCCACTTCTGAAGACCAGGCTGAATATTTTACAAAGCCAGTTTATAAATTTTTCGTGAGGGCACTATGCCAAAACGGTGATCAATTTTCGGTATGTTACACCTGCCATCCATGTTTAATGTTTTTCGAGATATTATATAATGAACTCTCCAAAATATACTTTAAAACATGTGAGGGTCTCTTAAGCTTCTCTTTTTAGAGTGGAACGCGATGTAGCTATCGGCCCCCTTCGTATCCTTCACTTGTTACACACGGTGCCCGCGAGCGGTGAAAACTTTTTGTTCCTGCTTGCACGCCGTCTGTTGATGCATCATTGTCATAATTATCGACAGCCTATTTAGGTCCACTGCTGGATGAAGGCCTCTCCCATTGACATCCACTCCGCTCCTGTCCTTCGCTGTCTGAGTCTATTCTTTGCTTCCGAATTCTCTTATTTCGTATCTTCATCAAGTAAATAGCCTTCCTTTTCTTCTAGTCTCGGCTCTCGGTATACATTCTGTTACTCTCGTGGTCCACCTGTCGTCAGTCGTGTCACTTCATGGCCAGCACAAGTCCATTTCTTCTTCTTAATTCAACTATGATATCTTCTACTCGAATTTGCTCCCCTTATCTGGGATGCTCGTTTCCTGTCCCTAAGTGTTAGTACACCTATCATTACGCCCTCCAAGGCTCGTTGAGCCGACCTAAATTTGCTTTTCATTTGTTTAGTAAGGTGCAAAATGTCTTCTCCATACGTCATCACTGGTAGAACGCATTGGTTGAACAATTTCTTTTTTAGGGGTAGCTGATGTTTCATTATTTGTGAGTGCCTGCCGAGCGCGCCCTTACCAATTCTTACTCTAAGCCGGATACCTTCCTCGAGGTTTAGACGAACACGGACCACCTGTCCAACGTAGTTATTTTATTCTACTTGTTTTGGTGTTGCGTGACCTACGCTGAAGAGGGCCCTTTCAGCTTGCATATTTATCCTTACTTTGGATTTAGTCATGCTTATTTTTAACCCCACTGCGAAGCTTTCTGGTCGTACATCTTCAATTATTTTTTGGTTGTTCTGCCGATTCACTGAGCAAGACTATGTTGCCTGCAAACTTAAAATGGCTCAAATACTACCCGTTTATCAGTAAACCTGCGTTTTTCCTGTTCATCTTCCTGAATACCCCCTCCAGACATGATGTGAACAATGCTGGGGAGACGGTGTTTCCCTGTCACATTCCCTTTTGATTGGGGAACTTTTCGCTTTAATTGCGACGGATTATCCTGCGCGTGCATTCGTAATATATGTCATCTAGGAGTCTTATATAGGTCTCTTCTGTTCCTTGGTTTTTTAACGCTGCCGACACTTCTCCGGTGACTCTGGAATTAAACGCCTTTTCAGAGTCTATAAATTTCATGCAAAGGGATTTATTATATTCTGCAAATTTTTCTATTACTTAAATGATGACATGGATGTGATACACCGGACAGTATCACTTTTTAAACCCAGCCTGTTGCCTAGGTTGTTGATATTCTAGGCTGTCGCTTATGCGGTTAACTATAACCTCCGTGAACAACTTGTAAACAAGTGGCAGTAGACTGCTCGGTCTGTAATTTTTAAGATATTTGTTATCTCCCTTCTTGTGAATAGGAACTACGTTGTGGTTTTTCCATGCTATGGGTACTTTTAAAGTCCTTAATCATGCCGAGAATAGTTTTGCAAGTTTTTCTAGTACAATATATCCACCCTCTTTTAAAATGTCTACGGCTATGCCATCTTCGCCTGCAGCTTTTCCTCTTTTCATACCCTTGAGTGCCTTTTCTACTTCCTGTTTATAAAATAGCGGGACATCGCAATCTACGTTTGTGGGTTCAGTAGTTTCCCCTGGTCCAACGTCGCTGGCGCTGTGCTAGTAGCAAAAGTAGCAGAACTGTCGTTAAGCTACTTTTATTACTTCGTCCTTATTGCGCGTAATGTTACACTGTTCGTCTCTGAGTGCGTACATTCTGTCTCTGCCAATGGTCAGCTTTCTAATCATTGCCTTCAAGCTTCCTCCAGTCTCCATCGTTTTCTCGACCACTGTCATGTATGCACGAACGTCCTTCTTTTTACTCTTACTTATCAATTTTGACAAATGCGCTTTGATCTATCGTATTCGACAATTTCACGTTGTCGCGTTTAGCTATAAGTACCCTTGTTTTCTGCATTAGCTTGCTATTATGTTCCCTACAGGCTGCTTCTACAAGAGATGCTGCCGAGTGTGTCATTGCCGTGGTTAGTTTGTAATTTAGCGTGTCAACGCTGTCTTCTTTCTCGTGTGTTAAAAGCGCGAATTTATTCTGTAGAGTTATTTTAAACTTCTGCGACCTGTGTCTGACCCACCACATAGCGGCCTTCATACGTTTCACTAGTTTGCCTCGTTCTCTTTTGAGATTTACCCTTATTTTGCACCTAGCCATCCTCGGTCGCTGCTACGAATCTTGCTTAGCACCTCAACGTCCTGCACAATACCAGTGTTGTCACTTAAAATGAAGTCACTTTCGTTTTTTTTGTTCTCCCGTTCGCATTTTTCCATGTCCATCCCCAATACTTTCGTTTGCGGAAGAATCTGTTCATTAGCCTCAGGTTATTTCCTTCCGCAAATCCAACCAGTGTATCTCCGTAACTATTGCGAGTGCCTATTCCCAAGTTTCCAACGGATCCTTTTCCCACTCTTTTCACTTACATTCGCGGTTAAAGTATCCCATCAAAATCGCTAATTCTGTTCTTCTAGTGTTCATTGCTGATTCGACGTCTTCATACATACATAAATACATACATGCATGCATCAATGCAAATATGCATACATAAACACATACATACATACATACATACATACGTACGTACATACATACATGTGCATACGCACATACATACATAATCTTCATCATCGTCATCACCAGCCTATCTACGCCCACTGATGGCCGAAGGCCTCTCCCATTATTCTCCAATCACCCCGGTGCTGTGCTAACTGCTATAAATTTATCCGCGCAAACTTCTTGATCTCATCTGCCCATCTAACTTTCTGCCACCCCCTGCAACGCTTGCCTTCTCTAGGGATCCACTCTGTTACCCTTAATGACAAATGGTTATCTTGCCTTCGATTACATGCCCTGCCCACGTCCATTTCTTCTTTTTAATTTCCACTAATATATCCTTAATACGCGTTTGTTCCCGACCCACTCCGATCTCTCCTTGTCCCTTAATGTTACGCCTATCATCTTCCGCTCCATTGCCCGCTGAGTCGTTCTCAATTTAAGTTGAACCCTCTTAGTGAGCCTCCAGGTTTCTGCCCCGTAGGTGAGTACCGGTAAGATGCAGCTGTCATACACTTTCTTCTTCAGCGACATACATACATACATGCATAAATACATGCACATACATAAATGCATACATACATACATACATACATACATACATACATACATACATACATACATACATACATACATACATACATACACACATACATACATACATACATACATACATACATACATACATACATACATACATACATACATAGACATACATACATACATACGTACGTACGTACAGCGAATCAGAAATGGGAAATGAGGGGCTCGGTGAATTAAGACAGAATAAGGGTTGGCAGTCAAGAAAACCTCGGAAAGCAAAGGGACGAGTGCGGTAGGTCATAGTAACAGATGAAGAATTTGTTGAGTCAGAAATTAAGTTGTGAAAAAAGGCCCGCCGGGTGGGATAACAACGCACGACATCCAGAATACCGGTCTGGTGAGATGACCACTACGCCACCGGCGGGGCTGTTTCCCCACCACTTTCTCGGGTATTTATGTTAAAGTATTTTTTGCTTCCTGCACTTGGGGGTGGTAGCCAGCGCCACTCGGACTACTCGAGGTGAAGGGGCCTTCTTTTGGTCGACCAGCGTTGAACCCTCTTAAGCTACCTTTGGCACCAAGACTGCCAGAACAGAGGCCCTCGCTATGCACGTAGTGAATCAGAAATGGGAAATGAGGGGCTCGGCAGTCAAGAAAACCTCGAAAGCAAAGGGGGGAATGCGGTAGGTCATAGAAACAGATGAATTTTTTGAATCAGAAAGAAAATAGTGAAACAGCCCGCCGGTAGTGTAGTGGTCATCGTACCAGACCGGTATTCTGGACGTCGTGGGTTCGGATCCCACCCGGCGGGCATTTTTTCAGCACTTTCTTTCTGACTCAAAAAATTTTTCATCTGTTTCGATGACCTACCGCATTCCCTCCTTGGCTTTCCGAGGTTTTCTTGACTGCCAACCCTTATTCTGTCTTAATTCACCGAGCTCCTCATTTCCCATTTCCGATTCGCTACATGCATAGCGAGGGACTGTTCTGGCAGCCTTGGTACCACAGGAATCTTAAGAGGGTTTAACGTTGCTCGACCACTCTGGACATGTCGTAGACACTCGAGTCACGGCCCGGGGGTTAGAAGATAAGGTCCCCTTCACCCCGAGTAGCCCGAGTGGCGCTGCTTACTACCCCCAAGTGCTGGAAACAAAAAATACTTTAACCTAAATACCCGAGAAAGTGGAGGGGAAACAGCCCCGCCGGTAGCGTAGTTGTTATCGCACCAGACCGGTATTCTGGAGGTAGTGGGTTCGGATCCCACCCGGCGGGCATTTTTTCACCACCTTCTTTCCGACTAAAAAAATTCTTCATGTGTTTCTATGACTTACCGCATTCCCCCTTTTGCTTTCCGAGGTTGTCTTGACTCCCAACCCTTATTCTACATCCATCCATCCATCCATCCATCCATCCATCCATCCATCCATACATACATACATACATGCATACATACATACATACATACATACATACATACATACATGCATACATACATACATACATACATACATACATACATACATACATACATACAACTTTATTTCACGATAAATTTCACTGTACATTTCGTTCCCGCACAAGCGCAGATCGCTTGTGGGTGGGTCACGGCAGACTCAGGATGCTCGCTCAGGGGTAACAATACGAGAGGCAACTATTTTGGCAAAGACAAAACAAAAAAGAAAACACCATACACACGTCCCTATAACATGATGGGTATTCGAAGTCATGAAAGTTCTCAAAATCTCCGATTTTCGAAGTTCACACAGATGCTGAAAGAGTTTCAAGAAACCAATAAAACAAATAAAACTAATGAATGGACAGAAGGAGCTATTCAAAATAAATCACACTGCTTCTACCGGATAACACATTGTCAGCGACACTCAATTACTTTATATAATTTAATAAAAGTTTAATTGAGATTTCACCTTTTAAATGTGCGTAACATTTCTATGTCATCGTAGAAACTATCTACCGCCTCGTCATCATAGGTAGGTGTCGGCGCATAAGCTTGTACTATCTTTACCTTTACGTTCCCTGATATCTCTCTGTGGATTATAAATACCACCCCGTGTTCTTTCTTTTCGTGAGGTCTTCGGTATCATAGAATATGCCCACTACTCAACTCCATCAGGCATTCTCCTGTTCTTCCAACCTCACTTATCCCTATGATATCCCACAAAATGCCCGAGAGCTCCTCTTGTTGTCCGCGAACAAGATAAGCATGCATGTGTCGGTCTTTGTGACATAATCACTTTTCTGTGCTTGTCGATTGAATGAAGTCCGCGAATAAAGTGGTTCGGAGCGCACTTGCAAACAATGGGTGTGCTCTGTTTTTTGGAAGACTCGACGGAGATGCGGTGACACGCTTAGAATTGTGGGGGTTTCAGAGAACGCCGCAAGGAGACGTAACGGGATTTTCAAGAGGCTATTATTCTTCGGGCCACTTAAACGGGATAATTTCTGTCTGTCTGTCTGTCTGTCTGTCTGTCTGTCTGTCTGTCTGTCTGTCTGTCTGTCTGTCTGTCTGTCTGTCCCTCGATTCAGCCGACTGGCCAAAAGTTGAAAGAAACGGACGAAAAAGTTTATATAGGCAGAGTCGCACGAAACTCCTGAAGCTGCTGACGCAAGTCATACGTGTCCCCGTAATTTAGCCCAAAGTAAACCTCGGACACATTTGTGGCAAAATCTTAGTACTTAACCGGTAGACCGAGCAATCATCTAGTCAATAATGTATGTTGGGTTGGTTATTACGATAGAAAGTGAAACAAGCAACGCGCTGCAAATGTTAGAAATTGTGCAGAAGGGATGCGGCTAGTCCGCGATAAAAGCAGGCAGAAAAAGAACAGAGCTTCCACTCCTACTGTTCCTGGCGGAACAAGAAACAAAAGAAAAAGAGAAAGATGCGCGCTGTCGCGGCAGATGGCGCGTAAGCACTGCGAAGGCTTTGGGGAAAATTGAGTTCCATTGAATAAACCAAAGAAAAAAAAGATCCGTTTAATTTATCTCGTGAGTAGTGAGGGAGGTAGGGGAAGAGTGTGAGGGGTGGTTAACGTTCCTAGATTTTAGCGTCTGCGAACGGGCTGCGTGGCAGGGACGGCCAACGACTATCACCTTTCTCCGACATTTGCAGTGAAGCAAGCAGATGCACGGCCAATTTTTTCCTTCGCTAATGGTCAAGCTAACCGAAGATGCCAGATTTTCTGCAACATGAGGCCCGTAACTACACTTACAATCAGCCTTAACAACACAAAACCTTTCTTGATTACTTGCCTGCCCTTCCTGCGAACAGGCCTAGACTATATGACAATCGTGAAAAGGTTTTAACATTCAACTCCGAGTCGCACTTGTTTGGCGAGGCCGTTATTGTCTCATGATGGCTCGGAAATGTGCAGTCATCCACAAATGAAATGGAAACACGAAAATATGAAACAGAACCCGAAAAACTGAAAAACACTGTTCATGGAGGTCCAATAATACCACGCTAATCGTACATTTGGAAAGCCACATTCCCCAACTTTGTTTTTGTAAGTAGGCCACGCGTACTTTTGACTTTCTTGAAAGAAAATCGCGCTATTTGTGTGTTTTGGTTGATATTTCCGGGATCACATTTCATTCGTCCATGACTGTTCGTGATGCGGTTTTGTCTCGGTATGCACTAACAAGCCCCCACGTAAATGCGGCGGTGATGAACTGCGTCATGCTCACGTAAAAAGAATTGGTCCAAAGGTCGCCCGACGGTTCTGTCTCACTACGGCGGACAGTCACAATACGGCTAAGAGTGCATTACGGCTGAACGTCGCAACACGGCGGAGAGTCTCACTACGGCTGAAAGTGCATTACGGCTGAACGTCGCAACACGGCGGGGAGTCTCACTACGGCTGAAAGTGCATTACGGCTGAACGTCGCAACACGGCGGAACGGGGGCCTTTTCAGCCGATCAGCCGTTCGAATGATCTGCAGCTAGTTGCGTTCAGCATTGTCGCAGCTGGGCGTTACGTGCAAGAGCCTGCATATATATTTCGGCGTGTCTTTCCCGCATTTTCCGTGTTTTCCGGCACTTGTTTTATTTCTTGCGTATTTTGCGTGTTTATTTTTTACGGCTGAAGGTGGTGGTATGGCTAAATACACGTTTAATTTTTAAATACGTATTATTTCTAGAAGCATTTGAAATATTGAACAATTCCTGTGCTCAAAAAAGGTCTCGCGGAGTTTATGCCCAATTATCGCCCCAAATCTAGTCTTTTCTTCTCGGAAAAGGTTTTAGAAAAACTAATTGAGACCAGTCTTTTTCGCCATCTTGAAAACATCCGCTTGCTCCCCCTTTCTCAGTTTAGTTTTCGTGCTGTCCTATCTGCTAACACTATGACTGTGCGCCTAAAAGACAAAATTAAATCGTTCATTGACCGCTGTGACGCTGCTGCTGGGTTTTTCTGAGAGTTTTCGGCAGCATTCGACACCAGGGACCATGACGATCTTTTCATTTTGCTTCAGCGTTATGGGATAACAGATCCTGCCATAACTTCGATACGAAACCATCTACGAATCATGCAACAGACCGTTTTAATTTCTGCAGCAACATCATACCCTGCCAAAAGTTAATAGAGGAGTTCCAAGAGGTTAGATCTTGGGCCCATTGCTCCTTTTTATTTAACAAATGATCTCCCTCTCTGTTTTAATTCCTCAATGCATACTGCATATAGACGGCACCACCGTCTTTAACTGTCATCAAAATAGTTGTGCCTTGATCCAAATGCTCCAGGCTGACCTCTTTTCCTTCCAACGATTGTGTCCCCTTAAGAAATTATCTTAACGTACCTAAAACTTGCTTTTAGATGCGAAGCAGCCTATGGTCGGGCCTGTTCCCTCCGCCGTTGTGTGGGCGCCGTTGTGCGGCGTCCACACCCCCACTGCGCGTGCCTGGCCAGGCACCGCTGATGATGATGATGACAGGATGCCCCTAGAGAATGACCAACCAAAGAATCCATCACGAGATGGCTTCGCGTTCAACCACCGTCGTCATCCCGTAGGGGAACCCTGAATAGTATGCTAGGCATTCCTCCTCTCCTCTCCGACGCTCCTCTCCTCTCCAGCATTCCTCCTCTTCTCTCCGGGACTGCGCAATGAGTGGCAACACATGCGGCTCCGCGCGCGATAATGTGAAGCAGCTTAGGGTTAGAGAAGCGACGGTAGCCACTGCATATTCCACTGGGGGCGCCACTGTAGCTCCCCGGTATAAATGACGCGCGCTCGCGCCGCTCCGCTCATTCTCCTCCCGCAACGCCGCGATCGAACTGAAAATAATGGGAACTTGAGTCGACCCCATGGCGGCTTCGCATACTACTCAGTGTTCCCCTGCGGGAAGATGGTGAAATTTTTTTTTTTGCTTTTCAGTTTCCTGAAGAATAATTTTAGCTATCCAGTCCCTTTAGTTTTCAGGTGACAAGGCAGAACTTCACCGCAGAACTTCGACGCAGTACTTTTTTGGGGGTGGGGAAGGGGGACGGTGTGGTGGTCGATTCTCGCCTTAAATTTTATGAGCACATACTTTCCATATCAATGAAAGTTTTATTTACATCAGAGTTTACTTGTAGTTAGCCGTACTTCAACTCGCTAACCCTGTATTAAGTTTTTCTCCACAATCAAGTAAATTACTGCATTTCTTCCTGGGCGTATGATACATCGCGCAGTTAAGAACACTACAGAAGCAAGTGTACATCAACGTTATGGCTACATTATCGGTATCCGATTTCAACGCGCCGTAATTTGCTACTTTTATATATACGCAATAACTACGGCAAACATGTGATTAAATTCCTCGCCATTTCATTTTTGAATTAGACTTCCAATTCACTTGGGTTTTTAAATAAAAAATAAAGACTTTTTTTGGAAACACTTCGCGTTTGATTGAATTGTATGTGCAGTATTACGTGGTCGTTTTGTGAATTTGGCATTATGGATTGCATCGTATCATTTTTTCTTTTTTAGTGCACGTGCTTCTTCGTGTCATACTATTTCTTATAATTTGTTTTATCCAGTTTCTTCTGTTTTTATTGAGTGTTTATTTACAGTTTTTAACATTTGTGTTTCGGGATGGATGCTAATTTCGCATTTTTTAACTGTCATCACGCGAGATTTCGCCTGCGGTTTTTACCTTGCCACCTCGAAGTGTTTTTGTACTCATTCACGTCCCATGTTCCTGATTTCGAAATAAAATTCACTTCAACAAGAACGTGATTTATGAAATTCATTAACGAACATATTTTGCTTTACAAGAAACACGCCAAAATTATCTACATAAAGCCAAGCCAATACCTTGGGAAGCTCTTGCATACAATTAAAAAAAATCCCGCCATCTGCTCGAAGTGCATGATGCATGATGAGAGGGCAAAGCTTCAATGCTTATCGGTAAAACCGTGAAACATTCGCCCACACATATAAAGACTCGATACGTTGTTATAGGGGTGATTGTATATACAATTAAATACACGATATTTATTATTTACGTATCGATGCAATTATCCCGCGCCCGCTCCTATTTGAAGCCTACCGTATTTTGAGGTGTTCTTATGAAGACTCAACAGTCTGATTCTACGCACCACGCACCGGGCCCCTCACGGGCATCGCACAGCAGGAAATAAAACGGCTGTCTTCTATTTTCTCATTGTTACTGACTTATGTCAGATGAATGTTTTTTCTCTGCCCAATGCACTAATTTTTCTGCAGCGTCACAAACGCCTTATTACGAGGTTTGGGGATGTTTGGGAATGTTTGGGAGACTCACAAACTTCGTGTGGATATTTTCTTCAGCATGTATTGTATACAGTACCTTCTTCACGAATAGGCTTTCGTTACGGCTGCCTGCTAGAAGGTGTATATCCACAGCGTGCGTTATTTATTCTGACGCAAATGCAATGAGGAGGTTTGTGCTACGCCATCCCGGCAATGCGCAGACAACGTTGTCCACAGTACTCGAAGGCGGCTCTTGTGACCCCAATGTCTATCGTGACCATCGTGTGGTGCTGAAGGCTTGACATACAGTCATGTCGCGTTAATATGAACCCCGTAATATGGATACCCCGCAATATGGACGAAATTTTCGGCGACCAGTCTCTCACCATGCAATCCTGCCCCGTTAATTTTGAAATCCCCAGTCCGGACTATGGACGGCTATTTTGGGGACGAAACGGGTAATTACAGGCATTTTTGTCTCGTTATTATGGACACGGGTGCACAAAGAACAAAATAGAAAAATGACTTAAGTAAAGAAATATGGATTCATTGCTTCCACTTTAAGAGACGTACGACCGGTACGACTACTTTTCTTTTCCGTGGCGGAATTCAGCTTTTGCGCCCATTCGCGCGCTCGCAGTCTCTCACATGATGCTGCCGCACATCTTCGGTTACGGGATCCAGCGGGTATCACGTCGCTTCGGATTGTTTCCTGCCCCCGGTGATCTCTTTCAGAAACGCCGAAGGGAATGCGGACACAGACGCCACGCTACGACCACACCACCACCACCATACGCCATTGTGGTCGTTTCGGCGGCGGCAATGGCTGTGGTTAAGCTTAAACACACTGAGCTTTCCGCTCAGCTGAAAAAGGAGCTTGTCGGCGGTTTCTCTCAACAGTCCCAGCATCTTGAGGAGAGCTTTTCGCCGACATAAGCAGCCGATGAAGAAAACAGACCGACCGGGCTTGGAGACGGCTATCGCATACATTAAACAGGAGGGACACGCAGAACGCGCACTTCAAGTTGCGGACGTGGTGCACTTTCTAGACACTACAGTAGGATCGAAGGCATTATTGCAAACCCACATCTCCTCGTTTTTTGGCTGAATAAACCGTGGTATTTATTCGAACGATTCTCCCTTAATGTTTGTGTTTTTGACTTTGAATCGTTCGTATGGACGATTCACATTATGGACGATTTTTCAAGGGAACAGAGGCGTCTATATTAACGAGACATGACTACTAGCTAACGAACGCAATAAATAGTATGCTTGCCAGTTTTCAGTATAACAAGAACCAAAACCGACGAATATGCCTAAGCAGCTCTTTATTGCTTTCCAACCTCTTCAGGCGTAAAGAACAATTCCTGGCTTACTCGGGATGTCGTTCCACGAATTGAAGAAAATTACTCTTACTCTCTTGTCCTGGACTGATCGAGCCCGCCCACTAACCAGCTCGATTTTACTGTGAAATAAAAGTTTTTGCTCCTCCTCCTTATCCGCTTGAATGCCATTTTACTATAACGCATATCTGAATATTGGGAAGATATAGCTGTAACAAATGTGCAGAAATATTCCTCCAAGTCTAAATGAACATTCCTCCAAGTCTAAATGAACATAGTGTTACTGTATTTTTACTGTACAGGTTACTCGTTTTACTCAATAAGCCAGCTGCTTAGAAGCCTGGTATAAAGCCAGCACGCGCCTCTACGCACAGTAGGTTATTTGGAACTCAACCTACATTTTTTGCGGCCCAAATTGTATGTACGCATACTTCCATGCCATAACAACGTAGCGTGATATGATACAGTACTTTCGAGCGTTCGGAAAGGTTGCAAAAACTTTTACCTAATACTATTACCGGGAATCATAATGCATAGAGGACAGCCCCTATCTATTTCTGGGATTTGTTTTGGTCTTCCCCTGCATTTACTGCCTCTAACTTGTTTTTATATGCCGATGATGTCAACATATTTATATCTAATTTCGAACATTGCAGCTATTTCGCTCTCCAGAGAGTGATTTCGTCCCTTTTTCATTGGCGCTAAAGCAACAAACTCATCAGCACACCTAAGACTAAGGTAATGACATTCACATGAAAAGCTGACTACATCTTGCTCTCCTAAAACATCAAAGATAAATTACTACCGCGCGTGGACATGACCTATCGCATAAATAATTGCTATAAGGGATATGAGGCACGGTTGCATATAAAGTTGAGACAGTTTTTTTTAAGTAAGACCTCGTGGCACTGGAGCGCTGCTAGTCCGACTGATGAATTTTTCTAACTGCAGTTGTATATTACCTTCTTCATTCTCATTTAAAAAGCGTTTGCATTGTTCGAGAGCACGTGAGAGCTCTTACTGCTTAATATTTCCCGCAGCAATCATGCACGTAAAAGCAGCATATCAGAATATGAGCGACGTTCCATCGACGCTGAACGGTATCTCTAAAACTCACATTATGTGTTTTTGTGGAAATAGCTTCACTTCTGAACAAAATATTTAAAAGAATGTCTTTAAATAAATGAATGACCAATTGTAGAAATATTTATTATAAAGGCAATTAATTTAAGGAGGATCGGGGAACAATCTTCAATAATAATTACAGGAGGAATGGCTAAAAAAATATATGCGGATTTAAAAGTATGCGTAATTATTCACAATATAAGCACATACGCCGTCTTTTAAGAATAGATCACGGCGATCCTGATTTAAAAGTAATTGATGCCACGGGATCGGGAAACCATCTTTAATGCGCCATGACTGGAGAAATCGTTTCAAAGAAATTGAGTGCACCTATGATACTGCGTGATAAAGAAAATATTAGGAGCATGAAAAGGTAGACGTGAATCTCTGTACCGAAATATCTCTGCAATCGAACGCGCAGCTGACTGATAGGTTTGTGCTCGTATGTTTGCACTAATATGTTTGTGCACCGAAAACTCCTTGTAAAATAAACTCATAAAATTTGGCATCGGTGCGTTGAACCGTACAATCAATCAATCAATCAATCAATCAATCAATCAATCAATCAATCAATCAATCAATCAATCAATCAATCAATCAATCAATCAATCAATCAATCAACAGGATTCCGCACAGCAAAGAAGCGAAGATTACACCGAAGCATGAGATAAATGGGGTTTCATAAAACAAAATGAGTGGTTACCAAATGGTGCATTACGGGCGAAAAGTGGACAGAGAAAACACTCAAGCATTCAATCTTTCAAACAACCCGCCGCGGTGGCTCAGTGGCTAAGGCGTTGCGCTACTGAGCACGAGGTCGTGGGTTCGATTCCCGGCCGCGGCGGCCGCTTTTCTGATGAAGGCGACAAGCAAAAACGCCCGTCTGTTCACCAGTTCGGCGCACGTTAAAGATCCCCAAGTGGTCAAAATTAATCCAGAGCCCACCACTACGGCGCGCCTCATCGCCTGCGTTGCGTCGACTCGTAAAACAATCAATCAATCAAACAATCTCTCAAACAAACAATGTTCCAGGCAATCTTTTTGCTCTTACGAAATCTTTGACCGGCATTTGTCGGCGATTCAGGAAAATGCCCACGATTCTGTCTTGTGCAATGACTGCTCTTTTTGGCGTTGGCGGCTTCTGGCGTTGAGAGCTTCTGCCACAGGGTGTATATTTTACAATAGCGATCTAAATACACTGAAGAACACAACTAAGGGTTATTGCGCGCGGGGTTGGGGTTGATGTCATAGTGGATACTGTTTTAATGCAAAAACGTGGAAGATATACGCTGGAGAGCTATCAATTAACAAACAAAAAATAAAATAAGTGCCGGAAAACACGGAAAATGCGGGAAAGACACGCCGAAATATATATGCAGGCTCTTGCACGTAACGCCCAGATGCGACAATGCTGAACGCAACTAGCTGCAGATCATTTGAACGGCTGATCGGCTGAAAGGGTCCCCCTTCCACCGTGTTGCGACGTTCAGCCGTAATGCACTTTCAGCCGTAGTGAGACTCCCCGCCGTGTTGCGACGTTCAGCCGTAATGCACTTTCAGCCGTAGTGAGACTCTCCGCCGTGTTGCGACGTTCAGCCGTAATGCACTCTTAGCCGTAATGCGACTGTCCGCCGTAGTGGGACGATGCCCGCCCGACTTGGCGTCTGCTTTCGGAAAACGTCTCGGCGCCCGTCGCCGGTCAGACAAGGGCACGTTACGCGTCCTATCGCCGTATGCGGGCGTCGGTCGCGGCAGAATCACTCAGACATCTTTTCATTTTCTTCTTTTGCGTTCTAAGATAGCCGTCGGTTCTTTCCTATCCCAACTGACGACTTTGGGCCCAGTTTTTTTTTTAGTTTTTTTTATTCATTTCACTACCTCATACAGTCCCGAACAAGGGCCAAGAGTCAGGCGAAAATTTCTCCTGTGCTGTCTGTACAATGTCGTATCGTTGCAGGAAAAGTCGAACGCTTGCTCGTTTGTGTCACCTACGCGGTTAATACACGCGTGTCTGGAACTTGCGTTCTTTGTGGTCTGCCCAGTGGGCAGAAAAAGTGTTGATGCCGGTGCCATTTCTTCATTGTTGAAAATTACTCCCTATGAGTATGTAACAACGTACGAAAAATTCCTTGGACATTCTTACAGGTTATCCTGGATGTGCTTCGCGTCAACGCACCTGAATAACCAATCACTGCGGCCAACACAGCCCATTATGTCATTTCTTGAGCTTAACATAACCTTACTCGAACCTAACGCTATGTGTAGCATTCCTGGACACCTTCGCTTACATTTCCGAGATGAATGGATGAATTTATTGTTACTACACTAACTACATATTGTTACTACACTAACAAGAGACGCTCTAGATATCCCAGTGGTTGTTGATGAAAGTAGGCATGATAAGGCAGGTGCAGATTGATGGTACCTAAAATGACTGCGTAAACGTATAGGAAACCACAGGTAGCTGAATAAAACCTCGGTGGTTTAATAACGAAACGTCAGAAAATGTTGTTACAAAAGTTTTTTCCCCTAATATTCAGTGTTTCGGCAACAAATATACAAAACATGCTAAGTGGAAGTTTTTTATTATCTCTTTTTTTCTCTATGGTGTGTATGCGAAGTCGCGCTGTTGCTGCACATGGTAAGAGCCACCTAACGTGTCGACAATCTTTTATTAATTTATTTACCAAAAAGCAAGAGCGAAAATTCTACGTCCAACGATTAGCGAAGAAAAGGACGCGCATCTAAGTTACGAAATTGACTTGAAAAAGCCAAACGTTTTGGTTCACCATAACAGGCTCCACGAGTGTGTCGATGAGACAAACGGGGTAAACTTTTACAATCTGAGCCTAGCCTCCGAATATTATTCTCCCTCTCAGTCTTTCGTATCCCTTTCCTGCCAATCTGTCGTCCCCATCCCCCGCTATCCCGCACAAGCGAGCCTTCCGGTGTCCACCCTTAGGTGAGACAAACTACGCCTGCTGGTGGACTTTCCTTTCTATTGTTACTAACAATAAATTCATCCATTCATCTCGGACATGTAAGTGAAGGTGTCCCGGAATGCTACACGAAGCGGTCAGTTCGAGTACGGTTATGTTAAGCGTAATAAATGACGTAATGGGCCGTGTTGGCCGCAGTGATTGGTTATTCAGGTGCGTTGCCGTTAAGCA
Source organism: Haemaphysalis longicornis (assembly GCF_048455015.1). Taxonomy (NCBI): domain Eukaryota; kingdom Metazoa; phylum Arthropoda; class Arachnida; order Ixodida; family Ixodidae; genus Haemaphysalis; species Haemaphysalis longicornis. The sequence continues at coordinate 6,000,282 of NW_027526203.1, forward strand.
CATCCACGATAACCTGTAAGAGTGCCCAACTTATTTTTTCATACATTGTTACATACTCATAGGGAGTAATTTTCAACAATGAAGAAATGGCACCGGCATCAAGACTTTTTTAGCCCACTCGGCAGACAACAAAGAACGCAAGTTCCAGACCAGCGTCTATTAACCGCGTTGGTGACACACACGAGCAAGCGCTGGACTTTTCCTGCAACGATACGACATTGCACAGACAGCACAGGAGAAACTTCCGCCTGACTCTTGGCTCTTGTTCGGGACTGTATGAGGTAGTGAAATGAATCCACAAAAAAAAACTAAAAAAGAAAAAAGCTGTGCCCAAAGTCGTCAGTTGGGATAGGAAAGAACCGACGGCTATCTTGGAACGCAAAACAAGAAAACGATAAGATGTCTGAGTGATTCCGTCGCGACTGACGCCCGTACACGGCGATAGGAAGCGTAACGTGGCCTTGTCTGACCGGCGACGGGCGCCGAGACGTGTTTCAAAAGAAGACGCCAAGTCGGGTGTTTGCGGGACGTTCTCAGCTTACACTTAGTCAGCTTTTTGCCAGAAACGAAGTGACGCAAAAAGTGATTGCATAATTACGGGGAAAAGTAGAACAGGCGTATGGAATTATCATCTATGGCCACGATAAGTTACATATGATAAAAAAGGCATTAATGTAACTTTCACGTTAGTTCCTTACCCACTTAGCCATCTCAACGCGAGATTTAAAGAATGGGCACATTTTGGGCTGCGTAGCCAGGTTCAAAAATTTGCGAAGCTGCGAAAGGATTTGTATTCGACGTAGCACCCTTTACTGAAGCAAAGAGCCGAAGGTCGACGTGAAAGGGAGAGTTAGTAGAAGAAGGTTGATTGATTGTGGGGTTTAACGCGCCGACGCAACGTAGGCGATGAGGCGCGCTGTAGTGGAGAGCTCCGAATTAATTTTGACCGCCTGGGGACTTTTAACGCGCGCCGAAATACCGCACACACGGGCGTTTTTGCGTTTCGCCTTTATCAGAAAAGCGGCCTCCGCGGCCCGGAATCCAACCCGCACCCTCGTGCTCAGCAGCTCCACGCCTTAGCCACTGAGCCACCAGGGCGGTTAGTAGAAGAAAGTTGCAATATCACTAGTAGGGGCGATCAGTCCGAGCTCGAGGCAGGCCACTGCTGCACCATGCGTGCTGTGTCGCCCTTAATTAGAAGAGCCCTGTTTCATGAAATCAATAATTTATAATTCAGGTTTAATCTATTGCTTAAGTTGGAAGCACATGGTGAAGTAAAATATGATAGCGGTGTGAAACGTGACAGGAGTCAAGCTTAGGGATAACAAGCAAGTGTCTAGGATTATGGAGTAAAATACGATGGTAGACAACCTAGCTAAAATTCAAAGAAAGAAGGGTGGGTTGGGCTCCAGATCTAATGAGGAGAACTGGAGACTGATATACCAGAAGGGTAATGGAGGTGTAACTGACAGACGAGACCAGAACTATAGGTGCTATTCGTTGAAATGTTTAACGGTCAATTTCTTCGCCTGGCAACACTGGAAACGGCCACAGACATGGCCGATGCGCCACGGACATGGCGCGGTTTGGGCCACTGCGCCCGCACACCGAAGAAAAAAAAACACCGGCATGCGTCATCTGCTCCGTTCGAATCCGATTCTAAACGGTGGCGTCAACAGAGATGTTATTCATCGCACTCACATTGAACACGAGGGAATAATTTGTGTTCGGTAAGGTATAGTTTGTAACGTGAAACCACAGAAACAGTCATGTGTTTCACAGTCGTGCTTAGCATGGACAAGTACCGCCATCCCGCGGAGCCCGACGTTACGAGTGACGGCGCACCACGGCCGGGCTAGAGCGGCGGCGCACTGTGTTGATACGGCCTTCGCAGCGGCGGTGGCGGCGGTGAGAACAATGCAGCCCAGTCTCGACGTAAAGTTTCGCCACCAACGCGCGCACGCCGCTGCTCTAGCCCGGCCGTGGGCGCACTCACACGGTTGCATGGAGGAGACAAAGGGTGCCTGATCTGCGGGCCGTGCGCACAATACCGCCTAGCAACAGACTCTTGGCCACAGATATTGTGGCGCAGACTTGGTTGCCTGTATGCATTCCGCGCCATTGAATACCGGCTATAAATATTTCGATAACTGGGTGTAGGTATGACAAATGGGAATTCCGTGGAAAGAGTATATGGGATTCGCACAGCCCGGATAGGTGCAGCTGTAAAATAATTGGGCAATGCGAGAGGCCTTCGTCGGACAGTTAATATAATTAGGCGATTATGAAGAGCAATGTGTATGTATGTATGTATGTATGTATGTATGTATGTATGTATGTATGTATGTATGTATGTATGTATGTATGTATGTATGTATGTATGTATGTATGTATGTATGTATACGCACGAGCGTATACCAGCGCACGAGCGAATCTACGTTCGACGGCTCAGCGTCTCCGAGGCACGCGAGGCTTGGATAACTACGTACTGCATTATCCTAGAAGCCTTGCCCTCGGCCGCCGCGCCTTTCGGCTCGTGCCCAAGCCCGCCTTTCTCCCCTTGGTATTCGCAACCCCAGCGTCTTGCTTCATCGACTGGTGCCATGAACGCTCTTCGTATTCGCCGAGATGTCCTGCGAGCGACCGTTGCCGGGACCATGACAGTCCTCGACACCTTGCTGCGGAGCCAGGCAGCAACGGCCCTTGATAGACAAAATGTCCTCGACCTCATCTTGCACGACCAGGTGAGCCTTCACCTACTAGACGCTCAAGTTCAGGAGAACCTGAAGGATGAAGAATTTGATGCTGACGTTCTGGAAGCGATCGATTTCGACGAGCGTATCTGCGCCCGGCGAACGCGTGTACGCTTCTCCGCGAGCCAAGACTCTTCCGCAAGCCTCGTCCTTCAACCTCAGGCGGCCCTGTTCACCACCCGCATCGCAACCCCGATATTTGCTCGTTTCCCGAGGAGGCCCGGCGGACATTGGTACCGGGTGACGTGCCGCCCGTTCGGGAAATGACTGTTGCGCGTGTAGTAGAACACGAACATGACGACAAAGAGGGCGCTGCACCTCACAACAATGCCAAGGAAAACCCTAAGGGGTTCAGCCCGGGACAGCGGCTCCTGCGACCGCCCAACCCTGGTGTTTCCGCGATCGCCGTTATGCGGAAGTATCAAGGACACTCCAGCGGCCTCGGCATCGCTGACGCGACTATAGTCTCGGAAACAGCTCCGCGACCCTGCCTTGACCCTAACTTCGCCGACAAGACTTCTGCTTTGGAGATGTCTCAGTGGCCTCAGACGGACGCTGGTGTCAGAGACACAATTCCCACTTCGGAGACGTATACAGATCTTCCACAACCCTCACATCGATGACTCGACTTCCGCTCCGAACACGTCCGACCGGCCTTGCCATGAACTTGGAATCACCGATTCGACTCCCGCTGTGGAGGCGTGCCTGTGGCCCTGTTGCGACCGTGTCGTTCGCGACGCAACTCTCGTTTCTGCAACATTTCAGGAGCCCTGCTACGATTGGAAGAAAGTTTTGTTGGATCCGGCAACAAAAACGCGATTCGTGGAGAAGGTGGATTCGCTTAAGGGGATAACGAAGACCCTGCTTCTCCGGCGCTCCGTGAGCGAGCTTCGACGCCGGAAACGAGCTCCGGCCGCGCTCGTCCAGGCCCGGTGGCGACGCATTCTCGTGTGGAAGCAGAACAAATGCTTCGTTTTGGGCCACCCCATCTTCAGCAAGCACAAGTCGACGCTGGATGCACCTTTCTACAGTGTTTGTAGGTTCGAAGAGAGGGAAGTCTCTTGGTTCGCAGAGACAACGGATGTGCTGCTGGAACGCACCGATTACTTCACGGAAGCAGCATCAGACGTGGACGGAACGACAATGCCACTACGCTCGCCGCATGATCTCTGTAAATTTGACCGTCCCCATCAGCTGTTCCCATTCGATCCCGGCGACTGCCTTCTGACCGAAAACCTTGAGCATGGTCACTTTTCCCGTGGGTATGAACACTCCCAGTCTTCACTTTTAGCCCTAAGTAACTTTGACCCAGCAAACCAGCAAGCACTCGTTGCCTATGACGCTGGCTATGGACTTGTGCCTCGCTCTATTGACAACGCTCTCTACAGAGATCGACGGCACCGAGACACCCTGCCAAATGCTCCACGGGATCCCCCAGCCAGTTTACAAGCATCGCAGCGGTGGAATCATGCGCCGCTACGGAAGTCGGACAAGTGGTCGTAGTGGGACACGGATTTTGCCACTACTCCTGCTAGTCCCTAACCCCACTTGGCGGCGGTGGCCGGCTGTTAATTACTGCCTCGACTTCGCAAAGCGTCGTCTGCAGCTCTTCGGCAGTCAGGCAACTGCACCCGAGGATTCGCCGTAATGTCTGCTTGGTGAGCCGGATTAAGCGTTCCCACCAACCACTCCAGCACGGAGCTCTTTCGAGGTTAAATTTGCAGGAAATATTGCGGCCGCTGTAAAAATCAAGGACGGGGTCTTCCGGAGCCGAACGGAGAGAGCATGCGCAGTGGTGGAAGGCTAAGGCGTTATCCGAATAAATTGTCGATCGAATGCCGCGTCTAGCGATAAACCGCCCGGAAGCATACAAGAAGCTCGATGACGTCATCTGAGATGTAAGCTCAAGGTGGACGGCTCGTGTCACACCACATGAGAAAATGGCGACGTAGGCCTTTTTTTGCGCAGGGTTCTTCGTGCGACAGAACAGCCGTCCACAGAAGTCTACACCGACAACGTCGAACGGACTGGATTCGGTGTTACTATGTCGGGGAAGAGGCGTAACTGGAGCTGTTTCTGGTGTGAGTTTGTTTCGACGACAAAGCAAGCATCCGTGCAGCACTGTCTTCACCACTTGACGACCTTTGATAATCCAAAATCAGGCTCTCAGTCCTGTCAGAATGCTGTGCATGAACACCCGCGTGCAACAGGCGCTGGTGGATTGCGATACTTAGTAGCCGGGAAAAGTCGTGACGGCCCGGCAGGATGACGGGGTGACGGGTGTCGACCGAGGAACCTAACTGCTGTAGGCGTCCGCCGACGCGCAGGATTCCATCGTCGTCGAAGAACGGCCGTAGTAAAATAAGGCGAGTTGCAGTTCCGGCACGCTGCCCACGTGACAACGCTCGTATATCCTCGGAAAAAGCTTCGTTCTGCACGAGCCGGAGCCAGTAGCGTTCCGGTTTGAGAACTTCGTCGCTCGTCAGTAGTCCTTTTGCTGAATGCGTTAACTTTCGCGTATTTTCGAAGAAGCGATGTATCCAGGCCGTTACCCGAAGAAGCCTGGAGTACCTACTGTACGACTTGATACTCAGCAACGGCTCAGCTCGCGTTGTTACTAGCGTGCATGAAGCTGTCTAGAAATGGCGGTTCACCGACGTCCGCAACTCTTTCTCTGCCCGTTGACCTATCCTGAGATTCCAGTGCGAGCAAATGTGGGCCATGCCACCACATTTCTGTGGCTGCAACAACGGATGCGGCAAGGCCACGAGTAGTCAAATCGGCTGGGTTATCCTTGCTACGACAATGAGTCCACGTCCCTTGGCCTTCTGTCAGACGTTGTATCTCGGACACGCGATTTCTCACGAATGGCGGCCATCGGCTCGGTTCCCCCGCAGTCCAATGCAGGGCGATTTTTGAATCGGTCCAGAAGAAAGACCGAACTTCTGACAGGCACGGTAGCCGTTTCAGGAAATCAAATAGTCGGGCAGCTATCAAACAGGCGAGGAGCTCAAGGCGTGGGAGAGAGGTGGTTTTGATCGGTGCAATGCGGCCTTTGCTGAGCAGCAGGTTCACTTCCCATCTTCCGGTTTCCCACGATAACGACCGGACGTAGACTGCAGTACCATAAGCTCTCAGGCTTGCGTCAGCGAACACGTGGAGCTCTCGAGTGTCGTGTTCCGTGTAATTCATCGTGAAGGCATGCCGTGGCAAGCAAATGCGTCTTAGATCGCTGAGCTCGCCGCACCAGCTGTTCCACGCATTGAGTTGAGCCATCGGCAGTGGTGAATCCCACGGATGCTGCAGTTTCCATAAGTCTTGGAAAATGATCTTCGCTCGAGCGGTGAAAGGGGCCAGAAATCCTAGAGGGTCGTAGAGCCGCGCGAACGACTGCAGCATTGTCCTCTTTGTCTCTGGCTTTGTGGATACAAAGGTGGCGACATTGTCCGCACTTAGCACGACACTGTCGTCTGAGCGGTCCCACTGCATACCGAGAACCTTCATGTTACAAGGGTCCCCTCCTTCCGTTTCGAAAGCCACGTTGTCTTAAAGGAATTGGCTTCGCAGGGACGAAAGGTTGGAGGCGCATTTCCTCAGTTCCATACGAGCACCCGCCAAAATGGACCTCGACTCGCCGTAGATACGCTTGGCTTGCTCAGCGTTGTCGACCTCGACGACAAGGTCGTCCACGTAAAACGCGTCGACTAGCTTGGCGACCGTGTCTGGGAACTTCTCTTTACATTACTTTAGGTGGTGACGAAGTGTTGCGGCGAGTAGGAATGGGCTAGACGTGGCTCCGAATGGCACTCTTGTCATGCGCCAGTGGACTATCTGAGGAAAACGGTCTTCTTCATTCGGAAGGCGCTCCACCCAGAGGAATCTTAAGGCGTCCCGACCTTCCTCGCGAATAACCATCTGCAGGTACGCTTTCTTTATGTCTGCCACGAGAACAACGTGATGGCCCCGGAACTCAAACAGCAACTTCAGTAAGTTTGCGTCTAACTTTGGGCCTTTGAGTAGCACGCTGTTCAAGGATTCATGGCAGGGAACATGGGACGACGCGTCGAAAACAAGTCGAAGCTTGGCTGTCACAGCATTACGACGCACGACACCATGGTGTGGCATATAGTAGGTGTTCGGTTTCCCATCCTCTTTGTCGCAGGTCACTCGTTCGCATGGCCCTGATCAAAGTATGCGCGGATCGTCTTGTCGTATTGCCTCAGTAAATCTGGCTGACCGCGGAAGCGTTTGAGCTGCATGCAGAGTCTCTGCTCTGCAAGCCGACAATTGTTATCGGAGACATAGAGCCCTGGCTCTCGAATTAGAAGGGGCACTTCATAGCGGTCGCTTGCTTTGCGAATTCTATGCTGGAACTGGTGGATGGCGGAGTCATTGAACCCTAAGTTTTCCGGTGTTCCCTCAATGCCGATTGCCTCCAGGCGCCACATGGACGACAATTCAACGTCAGCGGCGGCGTCTTCAGGGGGCACTTCCCCGAGCGATAAAAGCAGCGCGCTCGAATGCGCGGTCGAAGGACTTGGGCTTTCAAGTTGGGCACCTTGCACAGTCCCGCCCAGAACTGTTTCCACGGCTGTTAGCGAGGGAGAAATCCGAGAAATTCGTCCCGTGGCCACCTTCCAATATGCATCCGACCCGAACAGCACGCTTATCTGATGCTCCTGAAACGTGGCCGAAAGCCGGGCATCAGCCGCAACTTGACACTTAGCGGCCATCGAATTGAGAATCTCTTCACTGACGGTCGGGCTTGTGACGTTACATATATAGGGGAATTCTAGGGCCTCGATTGTGATGCGCTGGCCACCGTGCTAACTTTGAAGCGTCAAGGAGAACCGGTTGCACGAAACAGGTGCGCTTGTGCGGGTATTTCCGACAGTAGCAACGGTAAGACGTTCGATCCCGTCGACGGGACAATCGAGTGCGCGGGACACATCGCGTCGGATGAAGGTCCACTGACTGCCAGAATCCAACAAAAAGCGGACGAGCAGCTGGCGGCTTGTGCCGATGCCCCATGCATGGCCTGTCGACAGAAGTACTGGCGGGAGTCCTGCAGCACTGGTCGAAGCGGACATCACTGCGTTGGCTGTGCCGATATTCGCCCTGTCGCTGGGACTGGGATCTGGTCTTCTGCTGGGGGGTTCGAACCTTCCAGCCGGGCGTTGGATGTCGCACAGCGTCGTAAGGTGCCGACGTGAACAAAGGCCGCATACCAGACTGTTCGCTGACCTGCACTGCTTTGCAAAGTGCCCTTGCCGCATCTGAAGCAGCACTTGCTTGCCTGCAGACGCTTCCGTTTCTCCTCGGGCGACATTGGCGCTCTGCAGTAGGCGATGACATGATCCCGAGCGTTGCAAAGTTCACACCCGTGTAGCCCCGAAGACGGCGATTGGGTACCGAGAGTCATCGCAGTTGGCGGATCGATGCGCGGAGGCGAAGACTGCTGTCTCCCCTGGCCGCGGCGCGTGGACGGAACCGAACGATCGAACGCGCTCTCCTCTCGAATCTCCACCTGGACGCGGAGAAAGTGCAGGATCACCTTGATTTTCTTGGATCTGGTGGAAGGGGACGCGGACACATCGGATGCGTCCTAGTGCTCCTCCTTCAGCCTTTGCCGGTACAGGAGGCCCAGGTCGTGCGGCAAGGTCCGCAGCAGTACGCTATGGAGCACGACAGAGTACTAGTCCCGAGAGACGCCCAGGCCCTCGAACGCGTTTATGCGAAACGTGACCGTGTCGCAGAGGACCCGCAATTTGTCGGTGTCAGCCGACTTCTGCACCGGCTCCAATGCGAGCAATTTGTCCAGGTGGTCGTCCACGAGAAGGTCTTTCCGCCCAAATCTTTTGGTAATGATTTTAACAGCGAAGTCGTAATTGTCATCGGCCATCCTGATGCCCTCGATCGCGTCCTTGGCGGGACCGGTCAAGTACGAGAGCAGGTACTTAAACTTCTCGATGCGTGACAAAGTCGCGTTCGAGTGGATGCTGGACTCGAACTGGTCCCAGAACCCTTGCCAGTCGCCTCGGTCGCCCGAGAAGTTCGGTATCTGGAGCTTCGGGAGTGCGGCCAAGCGGGTTCCCTGCGTTGTCTGAGGGGTGCCCGGTCGAGGCTGCGAAGGTGCGCTCCTGCAAGGCTCACCAGACTCGGTTGTAGCTGCGCTGGCTGAAGGGGCCGGGCTCGTGACGGAGCGCACGCGCGTGCGAAGGGCGCAGATGCGCTCGTCGTAGTCAATGGCATACAAAACGTTGGCGTCAAATTGCTCTTCTGTGAGAGCCGCCTGAATCTGGCTGTCCAGCTCGTGCAAGGCTCGCTGCTTGTCGAGACTTATGTCCAGAAGCTCCTGAAATTCGAGAGTCAGTGCCGCCGGGTTCCGCAGGAGTGCGTCGAGTGCCGTTATCTTTTTCGTGACGGTGGTGCGAAGAACTTCCCGGCGGCGACGAAGCGATTCCATGGCGCGAGTCGGCGGGACCGGACGGCTGGGGTTTCGGCACCAGAGAATGTGTAGCGAAAAGGAACCAGAAAACCAGACGTCCGGCTATCAACGATGCCTCGAAACGACGGCCAGAAGAGACGCGTCGCGGAGCGAGCCCCCGCTGCCTGCCTCGTGGCGCGCTTCTTTCTCTTTATTCAAGAACACACTGAGGCGGGTGAAAAATATCAACAATTAGTTTAATTGGGTGCCCCAGTGGTGCCGGCTTCCTCACCAGGTTGGGCGGAATCGTTCGGGTTGCAGGGGGGTCAATCGTCGACGGGACGTCGACGGGCCAAGTGGGTTTCGGGGCCAGGAGATGGAGGCAGTGCGGGGCCGGTGGCTCGAAAAGTCTGCGGGGTCAACCAGAGGGAAGGAACGGGAGGCAGTACTGGACCGGTAGTTCGGCGAGCTCGAGCTGTAGGCCGTGGTCAGGAAGGGGAGGCTGGGCAGGGCGGGTAGCCCGGTGGGCTCGAGGTGTAGACCGGGGCAGGAAACGCTGGCAGCGAGCGGGCTCATGGGAGGGACCCGCTTTCGGATTGCTCCTACGGCTGAGTCCGAATGGCAAGACGGTCGCCCCAAGTCCAACCTCGATCCCCTCCGTTCGCTCCTCTTTATCTCCTCCTCCTCGTACGTCCAAGCAGCGGCGGGGAAAAGGGGGAGAAGGGCCGGCTTCAAGCGGCGGTGGACGACGTGGCTGTCTGCCCACCCGCCAAGAACGCGTCGAGCGGAGGGAAGCCTGGATCGCCCCGAGGCAAAGAGGAACCATGTGTCCTTAGCAAAGCTGCCGCGCGTTCCCGCGGGAAAACTTCCTGCGACCAAAGTTCTTCCATCTGGTTCGGAGTAGTCGGGGCACACACACGACTGTCACATATGTATGTATGTATGTATGTATGTATGTATGTATGTATGTATGTATGTATGTATGTATGTATGTATGTATGTATGTATGTATGTATGTATGTATGTATGTATGTATGTATGTATTATAATGCAGACTGTAGCCAGCCGCAAGCTTACCCCAGTACCCTGCCCGAAGGGGCACAGCCTGTCATTCCCCCATAGTGGGTATGTGCCCGTCGCCGAGCAATAGTTACCACGGTAATCATGCATTGTACTTTTTTTGTCTTCATCGCAGGGCCCAAAAGGCATCGTTCCCCTTGGGAACTGCTATGAAGAAGACGCAGACAAAACCAGCCACCTCACGAACACTTCGCTCGTGTCGACATGCCGCCGGCTACCTCAGCTGTTCTTCCAATAGCGGCCTTCTCAACTACTCTCGGCTTTCGGCTTCGACTTCTCAGCTGAGGCTAAAACCTCCTTAGAATATATGAGGCGTTTTTTTCGTGATGAGCAAGGTACAAAAACCAAAACTAAGTCAGATAAAAGTGCAGTGACAAGAAAAACTAGGAGATTTCTTATAAAAAAGAGGTGTCAAGAAAATAGCTGAGATAACGCCTTGCAAACGTGTACGCAGATCGTAGTTCATATCGAAAATGAGCCAGATCCTTCTGTTTGTCGGATCAAAATGAGACAGACCCATTTGCCCAATTAGGGTTTGCTTTCGGCTTGACTGTTCGGACTGTTTCATGGGTGTTTTCAGAAGATTTTTTTTGCTTTCTGGAGCTGGTTTATCATGAATTCAGGTAGCAATCAGGAGATCAGCAAAAGATCTGTCGCCAGACGTCGACGACAAATTGAGCGGAAGAAGTAAAGTAAATAAACCTGAGATGTGAAACAATACTTTTATCTCGTCTCCCCTGTCCCTACGGCGTAACTCTGGTTATATTTATTGTTTACTCCCATATTGCCCTTTTTACTACTTAACTAAATAGCCGCCGCTTACAAGGCCTGAAAAATCGCCCCGCCACCTCCCCCCCCCCCGCCCCTTTTGGGGGCACGAACCACTTAATTGCGGTGAAGAAGATATGGACAGCCTTCTTGTGAAGCGTTTTAGAAATTCATGACAAGGCAATGAAGAGCTTGCTTACTTTGTGAGTGCCTTCAGGCGTGGTAAAGGAAGTTATCCCACCGAAGAATTCGAAAAGAGCTGCTGATGGTGCCAAGAGGGCTAACCTTCTCCTCATGTACAGCTCTGCTTTCCTCGAAGCCCTGTTGCATATGTTTAGTGCCTTTTCGGCACAAACTCCATCTCAATATTTTTGACAGTCAATTTAAATAAAGTTTTCATAAGAATGGTGCATAAATTTGGGTGTTTCAATTCAATATGAGCCGAATCCCAGCGTATCGTGAGCAATATTGCACAAATTCACCGCAGTATTTTTAATTACGTTTGGCCATAAACTTATCTAGGCGGCATGTAAAACAAATCTTATAATAGCTTTCACAGCGTTGCATTTACGTCCGGTAACAAACTTCCGCCCTTTCCTCAAATTCGCTTTTTCTCATATATATATATATATATATATATATATATATATATATATATATATATATATATATATATATATATATATATATATATATATATATATATATATATATATATATATATATATATATATATATACAGGGAGTCTCAGATATCATGCACTAAGATTCAAAAACAGAGTAATGGCGTAACTCCAAGAAAACAATGTTTGCAGTACTGTGGAGAAGCGGGCAGCATCTTTTAGTTATGAGACTTAACAATTTAATTGTTATTAATTATCTAACTCGAGAAGTACTTTCCTAATCACTAAAGTGTCAATGAGGCATTTCTAGGTACCCACGAGGGGCATCTAACTGCGGTATTTTCCGCGACGAACTAATTGCGTACGCATTTATTCTGACTGATAAAAAAACCGTGAAATGTGATAAATACCACGTGACGGTGCCTCCGCGCACATTGTAAAGCAATGCCCTGAAAGGTTGCCTCTGACTTAGCCAGAATGAAATAAACAAAAGAAAGAAAGAAGAAATCGTGACGGAGTTTGTGCCTTATCTGCGCACGGGCCCCGCGAATCTTGAGGTTGCTGCTCCTTCCATGCATACCATTAAACAAGGTGATACGCTCTCTCTTCGGGTCGCGCGGCCGGCGAAGCACTTGCTTTCAATCACCTTATTTGGGGACGCTTAGCATCACTAATGGCGTATTCGGTTAGGCCAACGCCGCCTGTATAAATATTGCCTAACGCGTCGCGCGCTTTTCAATGGGAGGGGTAGGGACGCTTAGTTCAGGCCCTCATCCGCTATTTGGCGCGCGCCGGCGGTCATCTCTGCTTACGTCACTGCTCGCGAGTCGCGAACGCTGCACCCACTTCTACGACGTGTGTCTGTCAGCTTGCCTGTTCGGTTTCAAGAGCCGTTTCGCTCACATCTTAGCCGCGACGGGGCACTAGTTCTGGGGCGCACTAGGGATTTCGTCCAGCGTGTCGCTCGCTTCATACTTGCTGCATTTTTCCACAGCAAAGATAACTGACAGAGGCAGAACTGAACTATTTGTCTACCCGACAATATATATATATATATTGTCGGGTAGACAAATAGCGAACAGAAAAACGATATCTTCGGATGGTGCAGCCATTATTTTACTGATATTTTTCTCTCTGGAAGATTTAGGGAAGAAAAAATTGCCTTCACATTTTTTTCCGGTGCTCACTTCTACCATTATTTTCCAAAAATGTTTCGTGCTTGTAAATTTCAGAAGATTACAGAAAAGAAAGGGTAAGCAGCTGAGGGTCCCGCCACAGTGTCCGCGCGCTCCTACAGTACAGTCCTCAATTTTAAAAGTGCGTACCGAAGCGGAGTGCGAACAGCGGGGACAAAACAAGACCGAAATGCGGAGAGGACTGAGGGGGGATGCCCCACTCAGAACATTTCGGGGCCCGTGATCCCAGTAGATAAACGCGTGAAGCCGGCATCAGCCTGCTCCAGCACAAGTGATTTTGCCCCATGGCAAAAGCGGTGTATCAGCGACAGACCAAGACAGACGGGCATGGTGAAAAACAAGAATGCCTAGGAGCGCCGCCTGGGGAACGCTAAAGAAACTTTCAACTATTTTCACATATTTTGCGAGAAGCGGCGCTGGCCGGTGGACATGAAAGCACGCAGGAAGGCTACGGAGCGGGGAAGGGTAGGAGACAGCAACAGGAGAGTGGCTGTTTGGCCATTTTTCGCTTACGTGTTATTCAATGATTATATAGGCAGCGTTGGTTGGAAGTTTACGAGCGCTCTGGAGTGCTCTGAAAAGCGGCCGCGCCTTCGGTTGGTAGAATTCGAGCGCTCGAACTACCTTCGGTTGATTCTTTCGGAGCGTCAGCCTCTGAATCGGAGTGCTCCCGACAGCTCTGACTTCGAAGTGAGAGCGTGGCGTGCTCCGGCCAGGAGGACGGGTCACGTGAAACAAAACGCAGCGATTTACCCGGCGGCTTCCCCCGCTGGCTGCACGGTGGTGCTACAGCCCTACAGCGCACTGCTCCGAGATCGCCGATGCATTCGGTTGATACGCGGCCTCTCGCGCTCTGACTACGAGCCGGCTTGGCATATGGCAACTCCGAGCCAGAAGACCGGAGCGGCCAACTGAATACGCAATTAATAAGCTACGCTTAAGAGTACCGCCACTTTGTGCACCCGGAAGCGTCTGGGGACCATTTTGTTTCGGGCTTGCAGTGTTGCCATCTCTCCAAATGAAACCGCCGCCGGTTGTGACGTGCAGAATGCGACCGGAAGAAAAAAGTGAAGAAAAAATGCCCGCCAGATGGGATCCGAACCCACAACCAACTGAATACCGGTCTGGTGTGATAACCACTACGCTACCGGCGGGGCGATTTTCCCCTCCACTTTCTGGGGTATATATGTTAAGGTATTTTGGTTTCCTGTGCGTAGGGTGGTAGCCAGTGCCACTCGGACTACTCGGGATGAAGGGGACCTTCTTTTTAACCCCAGAGCCGTGACTCGAGTGTCTACATGTCAAGAGTGGTCGACCAGCGTTGAACCAGCGTTGAACGTATATATATATATACATACATACATACAGAAAGATAGGTCAGCAGTCTACGACGCCAAAGGAGGCATAGGGGTGTGGTTAGGCTCTTTTCTTTTTTACTACGGTTAATGAAGTGAACATTTTTTTATACAGATGAAAGAAAGAAAACCACGCGCCCAGAGTGGGGACCGAATTGGGGACCAGAGTGGGGACCGAATGAGCCCCGCATTTCCTTACTATATTATTCTGCCATACATACATACATACATACATACATACATACATATATATATATATATATATATATATATATATATATAGACAGAAAATAAGGGTTGGCAGCCAAGAAAACCTCGGAAAGCAAAGGGGATGTTGTGGTGGGTCATAGACAGAGATGAAGAATTTTTTTAGTCGAAAAGAAAGTGGTGAAAAAATGCCCGCCGGGTGGGATCCGAACCCACGACCTCCAGAATACCGGTCTGGTGCGATAACCACTACGCTACCGGCGGGGCTGTTTCCCCAGCACTTTTTCGGGTATTTATGTTAAGTAATTCTTGTTTCCTGCACTTGGGGGTGGTAGCCAGCGCCACTCGGACTCCTCGGGGTGAAGGGGACCTTCTTTTTAACCCCCTGGACGTGACTCGAGTGTCTACGACATGTCGAGAGTGGTCGACCAGCGTTGAACCCTCTTAAGCTCCCTTTGGCACCAAGACTGCCAGACAGAGGCCCTCGCTAAGCATGTAGCGGATCTGAAAATGGGAAATGAGGGGCTCCGTGAAATCAGACAGAAAATAAGGGTTGGCAGTCAAGAAAATCTCGGAAAGCAAAGGAGATGTCGTCGTGGGTCATAGAAAGAGATGAAGAATTTTTTGAGCCGAAAAGAAAGTGGTGAAAAAATGCCCGCCGGGTGGGATCCGAACCCACGACTATATATATATATATATATATATATATATACAGAAAGAAATTCCGGCAGTCTACAACGCCAAAGAAGGCATAGGGGAATGGTTAGACTATTTTTTACCATTAGAGATGTTACATTATTATTTTCTATTAATTACGTGAGAAAGAAAGAAAGAAAAACACGCGCCCAGTGTGGGGACCGAACTCACCCCGTTCGATAAGATCTCGAATGCCTTACCAATTCGGCTGTCGGGGCGACTGTGTTCTCCTTCACTTTCTGAGGCATTTATATTTACTACAACTGTAACTGACGCTTGAGGGTGGCAGCCAGCGCCACTCAGACTACACGGGGAGAAGGGGACCTTCTTTTCAACCCCTGGGGCGTAACTCTAACGTCTACAGCCTGTCATAAGCGGGTAACTGGCGGAAAATCCTCTTATGCTACCTCGGCATCAAGGCTGCCGGAACCGAGGCCCTCGCTAAGCTTTCGTACGATAATAAGGTATGGAAATGATGCACTCGTTAGGAAATACAGAAAGAAATGCCGGCAGTATACAACGCTAAAGAAGGAATAGGGGAATGGTTAGACGATTTTTTACCGTTAGTGACGTTACATTATTATTTTCTATTAATTACGTGAGAAAGAAAGAAAGAAAAACACGCGCCCAGAGTGGGGACCGAACCTACGCATATATATATATATATATATATATATATATATATATATATATATATATATATATATATATATATATATATATATATATATATATATATATATATATATATATATATATATATATATATATATATATATATATATATATTGTAGCGAAGAACCTGAACGTTAGCAGATGGACACTTTTCCAGTGGCTATGTCCTGTCATGTCCTGTTGGTGGACAATCTTCCGATAAGGTTATGTGCCATGCAGCGCTTTTGGAAGGAGACGAAGTGTGTCCTCGCACAGCTCGGACCTCAGCCCCGGTTTCCTACGTCCGCTCGAACTCTGCCTGACTTGACGACGTGACCATTCCCAGGTGTCAATAAACGTCACCACATTTTTGGTGGAGGTTGCCGCATCGCGATCCCCGCAAGGCCTGACAGCCTGGAATTGCGAAGCAGAAGACTCCCGGTCAGCGACGACATGCCGCCTACACCCCAGCAGCCCATCGTCTGTTCCGGTACGCTCCGGCAACGAGACCCGCCTTTCTTTAACGGCACCGATGACCGTGATGCGGAAGACTGGCTTTCAATCTTCGAACGGGTGAGCACCTATAATAAATGGGATGACACGATGAAGCTCAATAACGTCGGATTCTATTTGACGGTGCTGGCTGAGACGTGGTTTAACAACAACGGATCTACCTTCACTACTTGGCCAGACTTCAAAGCTGAATTTACAAAAGTTTTCGGCCGCCCGGCACTTCGCAAACTCCAGGCCGAGCAGCAGCTGCGTGAGCGAGCGCAGCAGGCCGGTGAAACATTCACGAGCTACATAGAGGACGTCGTCGACCTCTGCAGGCGGGCAAATCCAGCTATGGCCGAAAGCGATAAGATCAAACACATTCTCAAAGGCATTGAGGACGATGCGTTTCAAATGCTGCTGAATAAAAACCCGCAGACTATTAGCGACGTCGTGAACTGGTGTCAGAGCTATGACGAGCTCCGCAAGCAGCGCATTTTCACCCGCCAACGCCCTTCGCGGGAAGAACCGCAACGTGGGTCGTTGTCGGCATTGGCTGCTTCTCCTGACCTCTCGGCTCTTCTACCTCATATCGAGCAGTTCGTGCGAGAAGAGGTTTCGCGTCAGCTGTCCCTGCTTCCCTGCGCTCCACAGCCCACTTCCACGTTGCCTCACTCGGTCCAACGGGTGATCCGAGAGCGTGTTGCCGAGACGATTCCTTCCGTACGCCAGCCGTCAGTTGCGCCGGCATCCACCCTTTCACCAGTGGCCGCGTCGGTCGCACCTGCTGTCGTGTCGCCTAATGAACAATACGTCGAAGCCCCGCTCACCTACGCTTCCGTAGCCACAAGACCGCCGCTGGCACCATTCCCTTCCTTTGTATGTCCCGCGGAGCAGTCAGCAGCGCCGTATCCACGAATGGCGCCTCGGACCCCGAACCCATGGCGCACCCCAGACAACCGCCCAATCTGTTTCGCTTGTCGACTTCCGGGACATGTGGCACGTTTATGTCGCCGTCGACCCCAACCTCCCGTTGACGCCTACCAGTTCCCAGCCTATGGATTTCCACCACTTTTCGCTCCCGCTACTTCTAGCGCAACCCCACCTTCGTACTCAGCTGACCAGTCGACCTCGACGCCTTCAAGCCGCCGTTCCTTTTCTCCGCGTCGCCGCTCCGTTTCCCCAATGCGCCCACGTGCCAACCCCGCAGCTGAGGGAAACTAACGGCCGCAGTTCCGGAGGCAACAACTGCGCCCACGTCGAACTACTCAAGTCCTCCGTTTTCGCCTAACAATGTGATTGACGTTACCGTAGAAGGTGTTTTCGCTTGCGCTCTTATCGATACTGGTGCCGCTGTGTCTGTAATACGTGAAAGTCTTTGTCGTTCCTTGAGGAAAGTCACCACTCCGCTTTCTGGACTCACCCTCCGGACCGCGAATGCTCAAGACGTGAAACCATTGGCCACGTGCACCGCCCGAGTTACAATCGAGCAAAATGTCTATATCATCCAGTTCATCGTTTTGGCCTCCTGTTCGCACGATATCATCCTCGGTTGGGACTTTTTGTCACGACATCACGCGATCATTCGGTGTGCTCGCGCTGAGGTTGAACTTTTCCCGTTTGACGACATCGCTATCCCCGAACGTCCCGCCAAATTGATTGCCGCCGATGATACCGATATTCCTCCTGGCACCTCAGTGCTTGTTTCCGTGTCTTGTGACTGTCTGTCCGACACCACCGTTTTCTTTACGCCGTCGCCACTCTTCAGCGCCCGGAAATGTTTGCCGCTACCTTTCGCGGTCCTTGAAATTCGCTCTGGTCTCGGTACAATCCTCGTTTCAAACCCGTCGTCATGCCCTGCCACATTGGTTCGCAGTGAATGTCTTGGCCACGTCGAGCCAGTTGACGATCATCTCATCGTCGACTCATCCGAGAACGCTGCATCACTGCACCTCGCCGCGCTTGGACCTGGTGTGAACTCTGACTCCGATGTCTTTTTACGTTCCCTCGACGACGCTTTAGCTCCTGTGCAACGAGACGAGCTTCTGGCCCTTCTTCATCGTTTCCGAGACTCTTTCGATGCCCAACGCGTCGAATTGGGCCGGGCATCCAGTGTTTCGCACCATATTGACACCGGTTTCCACGCACCCCTCAGACAGCGGCCATACCGTGTGTCGCCCACTGAGCGCCAAGTCATTGATGAGCACGTCGCGGACATGCTCAAGCGCGACGTTGTACGCCCTTCGACAAGCCCCTGGGCCTCTCCCGTAGTACTTGTGACGAAAAAAGATGGCTCAATTCGCTTCTGCGTGGACTACCGGCGCCTAAACAAGATCACGCGGAAAGACGTCTATCCGCTTCCTCGCATAGATGACGCCCTCGATTGCTTGCAAGGAGCCGAGTTCTTCTCTTCTCTGGATTTACGGTCCGGCTATTGGCAAGTTCCTATGGCAGAAGCGGATCGTCTCAAAACAGCCTTTGTCACACCTGACGGGCTGTACGAATTCAACGTCATGCCCTTCGGGCTTTGCAATGCGCCAGCAACCTTTGAAAGGATGATGGACAACATATTGCGCGGCCTGAAGTGGAAAACATGCTTGTGTTACTTAGATGACATAGTCGTGTTTTCCCCTGATTTTGCGACGCATCTTACCCGCCTCGAACAAGTGTTAACCTGCCTTGCCACAGCCGGCCTGCAGTTAAACTTGAAGAAATGCCGCTTTGCAGCTCGAAAACTTACTATTCTAGGCCACGTGGTGTCAAAAGATGGTGTCCTTCCTGACCCAGCAAAACTTCGCGCCGTGGCGGAATTTCCCAAACCGACGACAATGAAACAACTTCGCAGCTTTATAGGACTTTGCTCCTACTTTCGGCGCTTTGTTCGCAATTTCGCCACCATCATTGCGCCTTTGACGAAGCTCCTTGGTGGTAACAACGAGATCGGCGATTGGTCACCCGCCTGCGAGGACGCCTTCAATATGTTGCGCCGCCTTCTTGTTTCCCCACCGGTACTGCGACATTTTGATCCCAGCGCTCCCACGGAAATCCATACCGATGCCAGCGGTGTGGGCCTGGGCGCAGTACTCGCACAACGCAAGACCGGATTCGAGGAGTACGTCGTCGCTTACGCCAGCCGTACCCTTACAAAAGCCGAAGTCAACTACTCCGTGACCGAAAAGGAATGCTTAGCGATCGTTTGGGCTATTACGAAATTTCGCCCGTACCTCTACGGGCGCCCATTCGACGTGGTGACGGACCACCACGCCCTTTGTTTGCTCTCGGCGCTAAAGGATCCATCTGGCCGCCTCGGTCGATGGGCCCTCCGGCTGCAAGAGCATGACATACGAGTGGTATACCGGTCCGGCCGCAAGCACACAGACGCAGATGCCCTTTCTAGGTCTCCTCTTCCATCCGACGCTGAAGAGTTATCTTCTGTGGAGTGCACTCTGGCCCCCCTTGATATCACCGACATGGCTGCTGAACAGCGAAAGGATCCGTGGATCGCTTCCATTCTGGAATTTTTGTCCCGTCCATCGTCAGCAGCCGCACCTCGCTCTCTCCGTCGCCAAGCTGCCCATTTCTCTGTCCGTGACCAACTCCTTTACCGCCGAAACTATTCGTCCGAAGGTCGCAAATGGCTCCTGGTCATCCCTCGTCATTTACGCGTGCACATCTGTTCTTCGTTCCACGGTGACGCGCAGTGTGCCCACGGAGGTGTCCTGAAGACATACCGAAGACTTCGCCTTCGGTTTTACTGGCGAGGCATGTACACCTTCGTCACAAAATATGTTCGTTCCTGCACAGACTGCCAGCGCCGTAAGTCTCCCCCGCGATCAACAGCGAGCGAACTCCAGCCTCTGCCGTGCCCTGCCCGCCCCTTCGATAGAGTGGGTATCGACCTCTACGGCCCGTTGCCGTGCACCTCCAGAGAGAACCGCTGGATTATCGTTGCAGTAGATCATCTCACGCGATATGCTGAGACAGCAGCCCTTTCAGCAGCCACAGCCCGGGACGTGGCGTCCTTCCTCCTCCGTCGTTTCATCCTTCGACACGGAGCGCCCCGAGAGCTGCTGAGTGACAGAGGTCGCGTATTTTAAGTGTGAATACACTTTATAAGCGACCCCAAACCATCCACCGCCGGCGGCGGCGTCGGCGTCCGCAGTGCTCCTCTATAAAGAAACAGCATCCGGTGCCAGGTTTCGATCCGCGGACTTTGCGGCCGCAGCGCGACGCTCTACCGATCAAGCCACGGACGCGACGGTGATATCAGTGTTGACGCGCCTTATATCTTTAACGCATTCAAACTACGTCGTCAGCGGCGTGCGTTGGCGACTCAGCGGCGTTATAGCGGCTTGATAACTGCGTGGTGTACACGTGATACTACAAACCCGATGGAAGAGATGGAAGAGAAGGCGGCGAGGCGGTGGGCTGCGGGGGCCGAGCGCAAGCGCCGCAAGCGGGCCGACAACCGTGCATTCGCACTTTCACATTCTCCCCCTCGGGGAAATGCGGGGGAATTTTTTTATCGGACGTTATCAAAGCGCTCTTGGCCGAGTGTAACATCGTTCACCGCACTACCACAGCGTACCATCCGCAAACCAACGGCCTAACCGAACGATTCAACCGCACTCTGGGAGACATGCTGTCTATGTATATTTCATCAGACCACTCAAACTGGGATCAGGTCCTTCCGTTCATCACGTACGCGTACAATACCGCGACGCAGTCGACTACCGGATTTTCACCGTTCTTCCTCCTCTACGGACGGGAGCCGACCTGCACGCTGGACACGGTACTTCCATACCACCCTGATCCCTCCGAGTGTACACCGATTTCCCAGATTTCGCAGTTTGCTGAGGAATGCCGCCAGCTCGCCCGTTCATTCACTTCTGAACACCAGCAGCTACAGAAATCTCGCCATGACGCGTCCAGTGCACCACGCGATTTCTCTCCCGGCTCCCTTGTTTGGCTTTGGGTGCCATGTTCTACTCCAGGTCTCTCTCCGAAGCTTACATCGAAATACCACGGTCCTTACCGTGTTATCAAAAGCACTTCGCCAGTGAATTATATCGTCGAACCAGTTGTGCCCTCATCGGATCTTCGGCGCCGCGGCCGTGAGACTGTGCATGTTCAGCGACTCAAGCCCTACTATGATCCGCTGGTTCCGTCGTCACCATGAGTCGCCAGGATGGCTCCCTCTTCTCGCCGGGGGTGATTGTAGCGAAGAACCTGAACGTTAGCAGATGGACACTTTTCCAGTGGCTATGTCCTGTCATGTCCTGTTGGTGGACAATCTTCCGATAAGGTTATGTGCCATGCAGCGCTTTTGGAAGGAGACGAAGTGTGTCCTCGCACAGCTCGGACCTCAGCCCCGGTTTCCTACGTCCGCTCGAACTCTGCCTGACTTGACGACGTGACCATTCCCAGGTGTCAATAAACGTCACCACAATATATATATATATATATATATATAGAGAGAGAGAGAGAGAGAGAGAGAGAGAAAGAGAGAAAGAAGGGTTGGCAGTCAAGAAAACCTCGGAAAAGCAAAGGTGAGGATGTAGTAGGTCAATGAAAGAGATAAAGAATTTGTGAAGGCAGAAAGAAAGTAGAGAAAAAATGCCAGCCGCGTTGCACCTGAACCCACGACCTCCAGAATACGCGTCTGGTGCGATGACCACTACGCTACCGGCGGAGCTATTTTCCCCTCGAGTTTCTGGGGTATGTGTTAACATATTTTTGTATCCCGCGCTTGGGGGTGGTACCCAGCGCCACTCAGACTACTTGGGGGGAAGGGGACCTTGTTTTTAACCCCCGTGTCGTGACTCGAGTGTCTACGACATGTAGAGAGTGGTCGACCAGCGTTGAACCCTCTTAAGCTCCCTATGGCTCTGAGACTGCAAGAACAGAGGCCCTCGCTATGCATGTAGCGAATAAGAATGGGAAATGAGGTTGCTGGTTGAATTAAGAAAGAAATAAGGGTTGGCAGTCCAGAAAATCTCGGAAAGCAAGGGGGGGGGATGTGGTAGGTCATTGAAACAGATACAGCATTTGAAGAGACCGAAAGAAAGGGGAGAAAAAATGACGCCAACCTTCCCTCGCGGGAACCCTGGTGTGATGCGACGCTGAAGGGGGTTCCATTGTGTGTTTCCGTTGGGTCGATTACTCGAATTGCGTGAGCAATCGTCGGGTAATGCGAGAGAAAGAGAGAGAAAGAGAGAGAGAGAGCAAGCGTAGCGTGGACGACCGTCGACTGAGAGACCGGCCGAAGCGCGGCACTCCGCTTATATGCGCAGCTCGCCCGAAGGAGAGGAGACCGCGGAGAGAGAGGGCGCTGCACATGCGCACAGCACGCTTGCGCCGCGCGCAGCGCCGCCCACCGGCGGAGTGAGAGACTGCACCGCACTGCCCGCGCCACACATGTTGGGGGGGACGGCGCGCTACACGTCGAGAGGAGAGGGGTGAACGGAGGAGAGACGCAGCTGTGCGGACGCGGACAAAGACGACGCAGGAAGGACGGGGCCGCCGGAAGAGATGATCCTCTCATGTCGCATCTAAAAATGGCCGCCGGGTGGGATCCGAACCCCTGACCTCCAGAATAGGCGCTTGGTGCGAATACGCGTCGTGTGCTGCCAACCCTTACCTTGGAATCTTGGAAGAACGCGAACATCATCCTAATTCTTAAGAAAGGTGTCATGAAGCACTTGAAAAATTACAGGCCGATCAGCTTACTGTCAGTCGTCTACAAGGGACTTGCCAAGGTAATCGCTAACAAAATTTCTGCAACCTTATATTTCAGTACACCTAAAGAAGAAAGAGGCCTTCGTAAAGGCTCAATCAATCAATCAGGTGATAGAGAAGTGTGCTGAGTATTCTGAACCCCTATATATAGCCTTCATAAATTATGAGAAAGCATTTGACTCGGTCGAAACCTGAGCAGTCATTCAGGCATTACAGAACCAGGGTGTAGATGAGCGTTATTTAAAAATACTGGAGGATATCTACCATGGGTCCACAGCTACCATCGTCCTCCATAAGGAGAGCAGTAATATACCTATAAGGAAGGGCGTCAGACAAGGAGACACAATCTCCCCAATGTTATTCACAGCATGTTTACAAGAAATATTCAGAACATTGGATTGGGAAAAGCGAGGAGCGAGGGTTAACTCAGAATACCTGAGTAACCTCAGATTTGTTGAGGACGTTGCCTTGTTAAGTTACTCGGGGCAGAAATTGCAAAGCAGGCTTACCGCACTTGACAAACAGAGTGGGACCTTGGGCCTCAAAATTATTATGCAGAAAACTAAAGTAATTATCTATACCCTGGGACAGCAAAGCGGTTTGAGATAGGTGGCGAGGCCGTGGAAGTAGTAAGCGAATATATCTACTTAGGCCAAGTTGTTACCCCGGATCCCAACCATGAGGAAAGGATAATTCGTAGGATAAGAACGGGGTGGAGTGCATTCGGCAGGCATTCTCAGAAAATGAATGGCAGCCTTACCAGTGTCCCTTAAGAAGAAAGTGTATGACAGCTGCATCTTACCGGTACTCACCTACGGCGCAGAAACTTGGAGGCTAACTAAGAGGGTTCAACTTAAATTGAGGACGACTCAGCGCGCAATGGAACGGAAGATGATAGGTGTAACATTAAGGGACAAGAAGAGAGCGGAGTGGGCTAAGGAACAAACGCGTGTTAAGGACATATTAGTAGAAATTAAGAAGAAGAAATGGCCGTGGGCAGGACATGTAATGCGAAGGCAAGATAACCGTTGGTCATTAAAGGGACAGACAACTGATTTTTGTCGAGTATATATTCTCTATCCCAAATGAAAGGGCATCACTTAAAGCACCTTGACAAGAAACGGTTTTGCTGATAATGCCCTAGAACTTTTTAAATCGAATTTTTTGATCTACGAGCCGTATGTGTCCCTCCCAAAACTAATGCTGGCAACCATGACATAGAGTAGCTCGGCAAAAAACTTTTGTCTGTATGCGAAATAAAAAACAATATTTAAAAACTTGTTCCAAGCTAAAAAAGTTTGAATCGCAGGCTTTCCTGTTCCTTTATGTGTTTTTTTAATGCAACGGCCTATTTTGCACGAATGCGCCATCTGTTGGGATAGACGATAGGTAGAATCTGGCTTCACGTTGTGGAGGCGGGAATTTCGATTCTCCCCGGGCACGACGTTTTTTTTTTTGTTTTTTTTAAGCTTCGGTTGGCGTATTTGAAAACTGAAATCAAATATTTTGGCAGAACAAACGCCTCTGCCTAAGGTAGAATCGTCAAAGCTCCTTCGCTGGGTCTGTTTACTGAACGCTGCCGTTGATTCTGGGCATGGAGGCTCAGTTAGCCACACTGAGAGCAACCCAGCGGCGGCGGGCGGCGTGTCTCAAAACATTTCAAAATAATGCTAAAAAATACATATGCAATTTAAGCTTGTACAAATACTTGTGTTAAAAGGTTTCCAATGCGTAAAAAAACATTTAGGCAGTTACAGTAGCTGCTAGGTTTGCGGGTCACGTGACAGGGACACATATTGTAGTGCCAAGTTTCGACACTACGAACCGCCACCCTTCCGCTTTCAGGAACTTTGCTGCAAAATTAAAATTATTTCCGCCAGTTTGTTTAGAAATTGCTTGTGGTTACCGGGTTATCGCCCCGCTGGTAGCGTCGTGGTTATCGCACCAGACCGGTATTCTGGAGGTCGTGGGTTCGGATCCCACCTGGCGGGCATTAATTTCTTTCTTTCCAAATTCTTAAATTCTTTATCTGTTTCAATGACCTACCACAACCTCCCCTTTGCTTTCCGAGGTTTTCTTGACTGCCAACCCTTATTTCTTTGTTATATATATATATATATATATATATATATATATATATATATATATCTGTCACACGGAACCAAATACTGGTTTTATTACTGTTCGGATTGTGGTGAATTCATTTCGTTTCGTTTCAGTTCCGGTTCGACTTAATCACTACGCCAACAGGTGCGGTGAGTTAAATTATTATAGAAGTGCGAAAAAAATGTTTTGCAGTTTAAAGCGACCAAGAGAGCTAAATACAACACAAAACAAAAGCTATATACTGATTGTTGAGCAATTTTATGAAAGTTTCAGCAATTTTAAGAGCATCAGTACTTAGGCCAGATATTAAAAAAAAGATACCGGGCCACCTCCTCTCCACTATACGTGAAACCTCAGGTGGGGCGAAGGATGCAGTGTATAATTGTATTCTTGGCGCCTTGGCGTTTTTGCCCACATAGATGATACCGTAACGTGAAACCCGCCGAGGGGCGAAGAATGCAATGTATGTTTTGGCGCTTTGGTGTTTTCGCCCGCGGAGATGAAACCATTGGTTGTAGAGGTATATTGCTTTGCTTTGGGTCTCGTGTCTTTGTAACACGAAGCGTTCTAGCGCGATCTGTAAAACGAGTGCCCCGGTGTGTTACGCGTTTTTCCCATGGAGATGGAACGTTCTAGCGGAAGCGTTGGAAAACAAGTGTAAGGGTTTTTATAGTACGCATTACCTTCTTGCGCAAGGCGGTGGAAAACGAGTGTCCCGTTGTTTTCGTAACGTGAATACATGATAATACGGCGACATGAGACGACGACGACGACATGAGACGACGAGAGCTCAAGCCCAGAAGGGACTTCGCACCTAAAAACACATGAAGTAGGGATGATTTTCTAGCTACTTTGCCGCCCATCCCTTATGGTGTCCTAGGGACTACTTAAAACCAACAAGGGTCATAACTGTGTGTGGGATACACTTTCTCCCGCTTCCCCTTTTTTGTTGTTGTTGAAATTTCGATCTTCTCTCTGGAATCATCCATCACACTGAAAGTTAAACCCCCCGAGTTGGCTTGGGTACCATCGAGTCCTCTCCGTACATTAGAAGGGGACGTGTTTTAAGACTGATCGCTGTACTTTTTTTCATCAGTTGTAGCGTAAGAAAAATAATCCTACAGTATCCAGGTAAATGCTACCTATGAATTCGAATGTTTGGCCTCCCAGGATAATTTGTTAGCAGTCACCAACTTGAGGGTGTGAGCCAAAGTCTTACTAAGAGCGTGCTTTGGTGAACGCGCAGTCTCTCGTTATCAGTCTGATCCCTGGGATGCATTTTAGGTAGCTATTAGAGATGTGTACGTCTCCGTTACCCCTCACCCCCGCCCCCATTCCGTCCACTAAGCTGCTGAATCTTATTACAGACTAGGCGATTAGAAACTGAAAGGCGATGATACTCTCGTTGTTGTGGTGGTTTTACGTAAAGGAAGATGAAAGAAAGTGCACTGGGGATATTATAGAGCTCCGAAGGTTGCTCACCAGCATGCAACCCAGGACGGGGCAGGTGGATTAGAGGCTAGATGAAAAGGGGCAGTAAAGGGATGAACTCGTAAAGCACGAGGTGGAACTCTTCTGAGGAGGCGCTCTTGATTTTGTCCGCAGCAAAATCGCCCCCCCCCCCCTCCTCGGGACCAGTAGCAGTAGCAGCAGAGCAGCCAGTTAGACTAGTCAGTGAAGCGCATATCGGAAAGAAAAGTATCCCTGAAAAGACAAAACAGCAGAAAAAGCACGAAGTGTTAGCGCTGGGCAAATGTAATAATGCGCGACCGTCTCACTTTCTGCATGTGGCGTGTACTTCTTCAGTGCAGTTTTTATCCAGGACGAAATACGTGTAGCGTCTAAAAGGTCGGTGGATAAATTTCTTGCCCGTAGGAGAAAGTGCATGCCGTAAGCTAACAGCTTTGCATCCTATATTTCATGTCATTATTTGAATTCGCTTAAAAACGCGAAGTTGTCCGTCCTACGCGTCCTGAAAAACTGACTATCATACGGGGCACCACGGCATTCGCTGAATTCGCCGGGATGACACGTTTGGATATGTTAAAGGTTCGACAACGGAAGGTACGCCCAGAGGAAAATCTACCTTTTGGTTTCTCGCTGATTAGAAGGCTGGATGTAGCAAAAAGCGCACAAATTATTCGTGTGGGAACTCGACACGGAATAATTTAAATCCAAGCACTGCCCGCGGAAGCACTTGTCAAATAATAATGGCACGTGTGACTTGCCTAAGGTACTTCTGTGCTATGCGGCGCACCGTATATTGAGACCAGGCAGAGCAATTTAGGTCCCCTGGGAATCCTTGGTGCGTAAAAATGTCCACACACAGAAGTTTTCGTTTTTCATTTACATCAGGAAAACGGCAGCCGGGTGTGGTGATCGAGCCCGCATCTTTTTCAACAGAAGCCAACAGCTCACCCACCGAGAAGCTTTTATTGTCACACTTCTCAAGTATTTACACTTTGGAGCTCTGCAACCTTAATAAAGAAAAGTAAAAATTGAAACAAGTGTGCACATATCGGGAATTTGCCTTCGCCTTTGCGTAGGGCAGGGAAGGGCAAAGTAGATGTTTCATATCGACTGTTGGCTGCCGACAGTGTGACATTTCCTTTGCGTAGCCTTGCTCTCTGCTCGCGCTACCAGCGGTAGCGTAAATTTACAACACTGGTGCGCATACCTTGTGTCATGTTGTGACGACGGCGAGAGCGTTGATAGTGTTTTGACTGATCTGAAGGAAAAAGTGCAAGAGAATTGTTGCGAAGTTGGTGGTGCGTGTGGAAGACAAAAGCCTGAAATGGCGTTTATTTATTTATTTATTTATTTATTTATTTATTTATTTATTTATTTATTTGGTATTTATTTATTTATTTATTTATTTATTTATTTATTTATTTATTTATTTATTTATTTATTTATTTATTTATAAAATACTGCAGGCCATAGGCGGCCCAAGCAGGGCCGCCCATAGCGTGTAAAATTGAAAGCAAAAATAATTAAGCAATGAACCATATACGGAAAGAAAAGAGAAAAATAGAACAAGAATGCAAGTACATGTTTCAAATATACTGCTATACATAGAAAACAGGGAAGCAAAACAGCAACTCAATAAAGCACATACCATATCACAATTACGGCAATTTACAGAATAACAGAGCAAGTGGCTCCACAGCGACCCATCAGAAAATGTTGGCAGCGATACATTACATTCCAAGAGGTGATTAATCAACTGAGGAACATTTGCTAAAAAAATTTCGGCCGGCAAGGCATTCTAATTGATTATAGTACTGCCCGCCGCGGTGGCTCAGTGGCTAAGGCGTTGCGCTGCTGAGCACGAGGTCGCGGGTTCGATTCCCGGCCGCGGCGGCCGCTTTTCTGATGGAGGCGAAAAGCAAAAACGCCCGTGTGTACGAGATTTCGGCGCACGTTAAAGATCCCCAGGTGGTCAAAATTAATCCGGAGTCCTCCACTACGGCGCGCCTCATCGCCTGCGTTGCGTCGGCGCGTTAAATCCCACAATCAAATGCTTATAGTACCGGGAAGAACGAATGGAGAGCTTTAGCTGACCCTTTCCGACGGTCCCCTCCGGTATCGGCGTCACGGTCAGCGCAACCGCAGCGTCAGCAGCAGAAAGGCTTTTCGCTAAGCGATAACCGTATCTCCCTTGACGGGGAATCAGTCGCGCCACTTGCCGTGCCCTGCCAACACCCTCTGGACTACGGTGTTGGCCCTACGCATGTGTAAACCAAAACGTCCCCCCAAAATAAAAATAACAATTGGCATTTGGTCAGTCATATAAAGTAAAATAGCATGTTTTGTTCTCCTTTATCAAACAATGTGGTCACTGACACAGTGTAATGGTCCTCAAGAATTTAAAAGAAGCCGTTCAACATTTTAATAGCCAGGAGAAAGCTGTCTTTCTTGGCGCTGCACAAATATGTTCACGCTTCCGTCGCCGTTTTTCGCTTCCGTTCTAAGGCTCGTTGAGGTGTGTGGCACCTTAGCCTATTGGGAAGTGCTTTCGCGGTTTCAACGCTGGCGTTTCAACTGACGAAACGGAGTTCGCTGAAGCGCGCTCGCCTAGCGAGGGGCAGCCATATTGAAATTCGGCTCGGTAACGTAAGCTGGCGCGACGGTCCGCAAAGAGGTACCGGCTAGCGGAGCGGGGCCCCGCTCCTTTATCGCCGCTAGCGCCGTAGCGCACCACGCATGCGCAACGGCGCTCCCGCTGGCTAGCGGAGTGGAGCGGACCGTCAGAAACGGTCAGCTAAAACCCTCTAATATCTAAAGTTGTTGGTGCGTGCATAAATCGGAGCAAATTTAAGAGGTTGGGGCAAGAGTTGTAGATAACGGGCAGAGTCAAGTGCTAGCTTATGGTTATAAAGTTGATAAAAAAATTTTAGTTTTGTTATCTTTCGGCGGTTCTTCAATGTTGACATTGACATTGCTTTGTTTTATTAAGTATTTCAGAACAGTTTTTACAAAAAAAGGGTTTTACAGAAGGAGGTCCCACGGAAAAAATCCGTCAGGGAGACCTCTCTTTCCATAACGCAAACAAAAATAACATTAGGGAGGCGGTATACACAGCGATAAAAATTGAACACAAAGGAACAATTTCATATAAACAGTTATTCATTGGTAGTAAATTAGAGCACTGCGCATGTGCGCAGTACGTAGTTCAGAAAGTTATCATGTATATTTTTTTCTTGTGCCGTTAGCACGAGACACCATATCTATACCTGAGATTGAGCGGGGAAAGAAGCAGGCGATCAGAGCTTGATTATGAAAGTGTACCAAGTAGCATTGTCTTACAGACTTATAAAGAGAGTACTGGGAGGGGCACGATTTAGGGGAAGGGGGTAGAGCATTCCAGATAGTGGCAGCAGGAAATAACAGTGTTTTCCATCGTTAGATTTGTCAGTTGGAAGTAATATATTATGTTGCACGGAAAATCTGGTGTTGTTTGTGTTAAGCAAACGTGTTCTGTCAAAGGAACGGAGAAATTCAGCATTATCTCGTGAATGGGAAATAAGTACACATAACTTAACATGAAGTTCGAGAGACAGTGGAAGGAAGCTGAGGTGGTAGACGATTGGTTTTTCAGTAGATCGGCAATCACTGAATGTAAGTAAACGAATGACTTGGTTTTGAAGACGATTCAGTGGGGCAAGGTGGGTATTATACGTGTTGCCCCATACGTGAGGTGCCTGTGAATGAACGAGAAATATGCCGATCGTAGAAGGTACACTTTGAAAAAATATCGGGTTTAAATGACTGCGCTAATGCCAAAAGCAATTTTAGATGTAACCGATCTGATGTGTCAGCCAAATTTAAGATTTTTGTCTAGGATAACTCCAAGAAAAGTAGTAGAATCTGATGAATAGATGACGTGATTGGCGAAAATGATATGTGGTGTGTTCGTAAGTTCTTTGTGAGCGGAATGAAAGATCATGAAAGTGGTTTTTAGCCTGTTAATTTGTAACAGGTTATTTTGGCACCAGTAGTGAACCTTTTCAAGTTCGGTCGTTAACTTTGCTGTTCGATTTGAGATATCGTTGTCGCAAGAAAATATTGTCGTATCGTGAGCACAAAGTATACAGTAACTGTTGTTGAGGCAGGTATGGAGGTTATTGATATATATAAGGAATAGTACGAGTCCTAATATAGAACCCCGAGGAACAGCCTGGTTAACGATTCTTGGTTCAGACATAGCGCTGCCGAATTTCACAATCTGGCTTCGGTTCCTTAGATAAGATTGTACGAGTAAATGGGCCGGGCCTCATACACCTAGTGATTCAAGTTTTTGCAACATGATGTTGTGATTGATAGTGTCGAATGCTTTTGTGAGATCAAAATACGGCTCCAAAGAAAAAGCAATTATATAAACTCTGTTTGATATAGTCCGTAAGCTGAATAAGTGCAAGTTCCGTTGAATAATTAGGCCTGAAGCCAAAATGTTGCGGTATTAAAAGACTGAATTTATTGAGGTAGTTCATTAATCACGATACAATCAGCTTTTCAATCAGTTTACTAAAAAAGGGAAATATTGTAAGAAGGGTAGTTAAATAAGATATTTCGGTCATCATTTTTGAACACTACTACTATCTTACCTCTCTTTAGTTTTTCGGGAAAGACGCCGCTTTTAAATATTGCGTTCAATAAATGCACAAGAGCGGTTGAAATATCGCCAGCTACTGCCTTTACTTTACAGGGCAGATGTTTTAAAGCAAAGCTTTTTACCTCTACCCCCCAAGGGTTCTTTCGCGACCGTTGGTGTCACCAGAAAACTCCAGCGAACAAATAAAAGAATTTACTGCCACTGCCGGGAATCGAACCTGGAACTAACAGACTAACAAAGCGAGAGCCCGTTGTCTTACCAATTTAGCTACGAGCCCACGCAAAGACGAGGGCGACAGTTGGTGTACTCACCAAGCACATCTACGGGCTTACCCCCTGCGTTCTCACTCACGCGTCACGCGACCACTCACGCCCATCTAGCGGCCCTGTACGCAGCCTGCTCATATGCTAAGAGTTACAAAAATTAAAGCAAGCTCACACCAGTGCATAGCATCTCACTTCTAGTGCGCCACTGTGCTAAAGCCTGTGGCCTCCAGTGTTCACGTAAAAAATCACAGCTCCTTGTCGTCCGCCCTCACGCCAAATCAAGGAATACATTCAAATACTCCTTGATGGCCAGGCCATCACTTCAAGCATCAGCGTCAACATCCTGGCCCTACATCTCGAGGCTAACACCAAGAGTGACGTCTCCTTGCAGCGCCTCAAAAACAGCATTAATCAAACCATACACACGATCAGGCGAGTTGCCACCAAGAAGCGAGGCCTAAAATAATCCGGCACCTTTCGATTAATTGAAGCTTTTGTCCTCTCGAGAGTCACTTACATCAACCCCCTGTCTTCTTCTCAACAAGAAAGACATAGAGATGCTTTATATAATGAGTAGAAAGGCGGTCGAGCGGGCCATTGGTCTTCTCTTGAGTGCGTCCACACTGAGGCTGCTTAGCACGGGGCTCCACAACACGGTGGAAGAGAGCTGATAGAAGGCTATCTTTCTAACCAGAAAATCCGACTCACAACTGCGGTGGGTAACCGCATGCTTCACCAGATTGGCTGGGCAGCCCAGAATGTCACTCCGGTTGACGTACTTCCAGACTCGTGGCGACTAAAACTAAAGATGCTCCCTTTGCTTAGAAATATGAACCCCTCACATGACGAGAGTCACCGAAAAGCACGGGCTCAAGCGCTAAACACCACAATCGGTGGGCATCATGCAGTTATCTACACAGACGCCTCCAAACATCGAGGGCACCAATACACCATCATCGTGGCTACCTCCAGAACCAACCTACTTGCGTCTGCCTCACTTAGGACCCCAGGAATGACGGCAGCAGGAGAGGCAGCCATCACCCTGGCTCTGACTCATCCAGGGGTTCGGAGGTTAGTAACCGATTCCCAGCCAGCCTACTGGAATTAACTGTTGGGTTGGGTGTCCTCACCTGCACTGCGCGTTCTAAACAAACCACTCCCGAAACGGTTCCATTCAGCTCATCTGGACCCCCCCCCCCCCTCACGCTTCAATAGAGAGCAACAAATACGCCCACCCAACAGGCCTGTGCTTTCACCTCCCGTGCTATGGAGCTGCACGAGGACAGTCACCCGCTTGTCACGTTCAGGGAGATAACCCAGCATTATTGCCTTCTGAGACAGACCGTACCTTTTCCTTACCCTGACGTTTCCAGAGAACAACAAACTACCCTTCGGCTCATACAATCCGGGCTCCTTCCCACAGCCTACGTGTGTTCAGTTAGTGCATCCGAATCGCTACGACGCTGAATGTATATTTTGCTCAGAAGTAGGAACACTCCACCCCGTAATCGGGATGTGCGACTTTAACCCCGAGCACACTCCTCTCTTTCCGCCAACTACCCAACACGAGCAATGAGAGATGCTGCTGTCCAGGCCCTCTCAACCTACCCAGCTTCAGCGGGTGGACAGAACACAGGCCGCGCGGACTGCATATGGGCCCCACAGAAGAATGGATCACTCCCCAGGGCTGCACTCCCGGCTGTTCAGAAATATGAACAGAAGCATTTCTTCCTCCTTCTCCTTCTCTGTTGCAAATCTCGTCGCCTCCGTCTGCGGCACAGAGACGGAGAAGTCAGATCGTCTAACGCTGGGTTGGAGCTTACTTCAATTTTACGAAAAAAGTTTCAACTCTTGTGCTACACCAATACAACTCAACCAAACACCGTCATGCATCATGCATTGATTTAACCTTACCAAGATTATCTCTTTAAAGTAACAAACGGTGTGGTTAAGTGCATTTGACTTTTCTCTGGTTTTCCTGTTTGTAGAGCGATGTGAGTGAATTTAAGTGACGTCGCATGGGTAATCGTTATGGCTGCCGTTTACAGCTTTGCTTTCCAACCACATTCACGGGGTGGATTGGCGCAATTTTTTTTCACTGATGCTTTTCATGGTGATAAGAGTTTGAAATACTTCTTCGGATGACGTAGGCCGTAAGTAGAAAGAATGCGAACAGCAAGTGAAGCGAGTGAAGGGAAGTGAACTGTTATCAAGTTTATTTTCAACATCATGATATTACAGCATGACCGCGCAGGTCGACATGGCGCGGTCAACATACATTGACCGCACATTATCAGCTGTGGATGGCCAGACCATTTCGTTGTGAACGGGTAATCGTAATCGTTATTTATTTTTTCGGATCAGTTTCGGTCCAACAACCAAACAAATAAACAAGCAAACAAACAAACACGCACGCACGCGCACACACTTAATAGAAAAAGCTCCCTGTAAACCGGTAATGGCTGGCATAAACACAGTTAGACAAATGTTTTGTGATATTCACCAAGCCTTGTTCCAATTACTTATGACGGCACCTGCTTGCACAATGTTGGCACAACCACGATTGTTGCCAACGTTGCAGCAGTGACTTGCCTTCGTCAGGGCAACCCCTCGCCTGGCTGGCACGCTTTATATAACGGTAGGTCCAAAGGTGAGAGGAGAGAAGGAAGTGATATTGAGGAAGTGGATTGGTTTGGGAGTTATTGAGATATTAAGGGGGAAAGAAGGTTGTATAATTTGAGCCGCGAAGTCCGTAAGAAGGAAGTTAGCCGGGGTTGATATTCCAGGAAATTATTGGAGAGAAAGGGTGAGAGGGTGTTTGTTGCCCCGCCGCACGGCCTACCGTAAGGTTCTCAGAAACGCCGGAAGCAGAACAGGCGGTGAGAGGAGTCCTTATCAGAAACTATCTGCTTGCCTCAGGTCAAAAGAAAAGGTAGAGAAGGGGGAGAATAACTAGGTCCAGGAAAAAAAGGGAGGAAAAACCACACGCACCCACACACACACACAAAAGAAAAAGCAATAAACCCACAAATGAAATGGCACGTGTCGCTAGCATCAACATTCCTGGAACAGGCCTTTCCTGAAACTCA
Source organism: Haemaphysalis longicornis (assembly GCF_048455015.1). Taxonomy (NCBI): domain Eukaryota; kingdom Metazoa; phylum Arthropoda; class Arachnida; order Ixodida; family Ixodidae; genus Haemaphysalis; species Haemaphysalis longicornis. The sequence continues at coordinate 6,034,847 of NW_027526203.1, forward strand.
AAAATGAAAAGGTAAAGTTAGAGGGACGTACCAGGCACAAGACAAAGCGGCACAAAAAAGACAGAAAATAAATAAAAATAAAATGGAATTCCAGAGAAAAGGTTGGAGGGATGCCTGCCCGTACTAAACTCGAAGCTCAGGAATGTAAACAAACGGAATTAGGTGACAACTTAAGGAGCACAAGGAGGGGTCATATTCTTTGGATGAGGTACAAGCAAGACAGTGCCTAATGCTGTATTGCCCGTGAATGTCGCAAGGATTCCAAATTGCCCCTAGACGCATTAATTCCAGCAGGTTCTTTGGAGTTGAATTTGTGAATTCAATAGGATTCTCGGTAATTTCGGTCCCTAGGAGACTTAAAGTTTGACTGAAGTTTATACAATTTAAGGACCTGGTTCAATTCAATTCAATTCAATTTTTATTCAGGGATGTATGCATATTTACATATGGGTTGTAATACAGACGGAGGTCCCTAGGCCGAAGCCGTACGCGGGACCTCCGATGACGATACACAAAATAATACGAGCGACGTTAAAAAAGTAAAAAGGTATACAGAACTATTGAACCATAAAGAACTACATATACAAAGCCAAACTGTAAAACTATGCAGAACTATTGAGCAATACAAAACTATGTATTCATAGACAAAATATAAAACTAAATAGAACTTCAGATACAGTTTTAACAAGTAGTAGATTTCAAGCAAAATATAAACAACGAGATACAATAAAAAATGGAACATTAATATACCACAAAAATTTAAATGTCAAGCAGGTAGTTGTAGTACAGTTTTGAACTTATAGAAAGAATTTGTTTTAATATATCTGGGTAAAGAATTCCAAAAAGATATCGCTGAAAACAGTATTGTATGCTTACCATAATTAGTTCGAATCTTTGGAAGGAAGAAATTGTTTTGTCTAGAAAAACGCGTGTTATTCGTATTAGTTATCATGCGAACCGGGAAAACCTCTAATACGAGTTTGCTATTAAGAATTTTGAAAAATAGGCTACCGAGGCTGTACCGATAAATTTGAGTAAGAGGCAAAACCCGAAATTATTGAAATAGTGGAAAGGAAGAAGATCGATGGGGTGCAGAGGTGATGACGCGAATAGCTTGTTTCTGTAATGTAACGAGGGGTGACAAATGGGTGGCGTCAGAGCTACCCCAGGATGTTAAATGACAGTGAACGAAAGCAAAGTATAAGCCCAGAAGGATTTGAGTGTTAAAGTATGGACGCGCCCGAATCAATGCCCTTATACAGAAAGACGCCTGTTTAACAATTGAAATTACATGCTCATCAAATTTAAAGTTCGAATCAATGACAACGCCTAGAAAGCTAGTACGGCTGCAAAAGGCATTTTTTTTAGAATTTAAATAGAGACTTCAAAAAGTAGGAAGTGTCTTGTTAGGGGAGCAATAAAGCATAAAGCAGGTTTTACTAACGTTAATGGATAGTATATTTGATAAACACCAGCGCTGTAGTGAAAACAAGTCACCTTGCAATTTAGACACTAAATTACTAACATCGTTATCACTGGAGAAGATAGTTGTGTCGGCGGCATATAAGATACATTGTGAAGTTGTTAAGCACTGAGGCAAGTCATTAATGTACAGTCGTCAGCAAAAGTTTGCGGGATGTGCAGCGCGTGGCCGAGCGGCGCAAAACTGCATTGCTGCGCCATCTGCAGCCAGCGAGCGCCGGGTCGAGGCTCAAGGAGCTGGCGTGCGAGGCGCGCTTTGCGCATGCATGGCCCTTATTTGTTACCGGCCATCTCTCATCGCTGGCTTGCCCGCGACATGCTTTTGATATACGCGGCAGCCGCGGCGGCGCCGCGTGACCATCGCCGTTCTGTTATCACTGGTGCTACAAAATACCTAGCCCGCGCCCGCCGTTTGCGTGGCGGGCAACATTGAATGAACCTGATCTTTCAAGTCATGCAATCGTCGACGAATAAATTTACTTTAGAGGAGCTATTTAGGCTACCTGTCGGAAACTGCGTCCGTCGACGGGCTGCATAGAACAAACTCGCGTAGCCAAATTTATTCTTGCGGCAAAGCAATCTTACTGGTGAATGACTTAGCGCTCAGTCTATGTAGGTATCAGGTTGAACATCATACTGAAATTGGCCGCGAGGACGACGTTAGGATTACACCGAATCACATTTACTTGCCATAGTTAGTTTTTAGGGAAGCCGTAAGCGATACAGAATACCTGTATTTAAAAGGGCTGTAACTCTTGTTTTTTCGGAACTACCCCAAAACAAATTTTATGATAATGAGCCGCTGAGACGACAACAGCAATTATAGGTTAGATGACAGTTTATCGGAGCTTTGGTTAAAAATAAAAATATATTTCGTGCTCAAACAGCAGTGCCTGTTGGAAAATAAGGCCGGGTTCAGACTGTTCCCGCAACTGTCGTAATAACTTTAAAGAATAACGTCATTTCACGTCTCAGCCAACCAAACTGCGTGACACGCCGTCTTTTGTTACGTACCGAGATAACGATATGGCTTTTGCTTCGGTAGTGTGATCATAGCCTAAGATTTATTAAATGTTGCCCGCCGCGCAAACGGCGGCCGCGGGCTACGTATTTTGTTGCACCAGTGATAGCAGAACGACGGCGATGGTCACGAGGCGCCACTGCGGCTGCCGCGAATATCAAAAGCATGTCACGGCCAAGCCAGCGATGAGAGATGCCCGGTAAGAAATAAAGGCCAGGCATGCGCAAAGCACGCCTCGCACGCCAGCTCCTTGAGCCTCGACCCGGAGCTCGCTGGCTGCAGATGGAGCAGCAATGCAGTTTTGCGCCGCTCGGCCACGCACTGCACATCCCGCAAACTTTCGCTGGCGACTGTACGTCAAAAATAGAAGAGGCCCCAAAATTGACCCTTGGGGTACACCTTTGTTAATATTACCCGGGTGTGACGTCTGGCCGTTAACGCAGACTACCTGACGCCTGTTTGAAAGAAAACTTTTTAAAAGAGTTAGGGCAGGTCCAACAATGCCATAAAGCTCTAGTTTCTTTAAAAGAATGCTATGGTTAATCGTGTCAAAGGCTTTAGAAAATCAATGAAAACGGAGCCAGCATATTTACCACAATCAATAAAGGACCTAATTTTGTCGGTGAAACAAGCTATCGCGTTGTCAGTGGACAGGACACTGCGAAATCCGAACTGACAGCTAGTAAGTATTTCAAATTTTGTTAAATACCGGGAGAGTCTTAGTTCGATTAGTTTTTCTAACACTTTATCTAGAAACGAGAGGATGGAGATGGGTCTGTAGTTTTCAATAGAGCGATGATCACCTTTTTTGAATACGGGGACTACTTTTGCCAATTTTAATTGATTTGGAAACACACCGGTCTGAAAAACTAGATTAAAAATGTGACTAGGCGTAGCGGAAATAAGATTACAGGCAAACTTGATATGTGCCCCGTGTATACCATCTATTCCTGGGTCTTTAGCTTTTAGCAGTCGAATAACGGACTCAACTTGGTTGAAATGCTGCGCTACAGCGATGGAGGATTTGCTAAGAGTATCTGCCCGGTGTCGATTAAGACGTAGGCTCATAGGTTGACTCGTTTCGCCTATATACTGTTTGCTGCATATTGAGCATTCCAACATATACACTGTGATGGTTGAAGTGCACGTAAAACTTTAATTAATCTTGTGAACATAATTACTGGCTGTGCTTTTTACAATGCAGTCTCTCTGCAAGTGCCTGCAAGTCTTGCATCTGGGACGGGAGCAGCTGGCTATGACTGGTTGCTTTGAAGGCCCTGTTTTAGCATGCACTTAAATATCTTTTAGATTCCTAGTTCTCCGGTAGGTGACCATTGGTGCTTCCGGGAACATCTTTTTAAGTCCGTCGTTACTGGCTAAAATGGGGTAGTATTTCCGCAACATATTGATTACGCGATGGAGGCGAAAAGCAAAAACGCCCGTGTGTACGAGATTTCGGCGCACGTTAAAGATCCCCAGGTGGTCAAAATTAACCCGGAGCCCTCCACTACGGCGCGCCTCATCGCCTGCGTTGCGTCGGCGCGTTAAACCCCACAATCAATCAATCAATATTGATTACGCTTGGAAGGGCGTTTGAAAATTTAGTTATTAGGGCAGGCGGCATGGCGCTTTTGTTTTGTCGCTGTTTGTTGAGCACGTCATCCCTTTTCAGATTAGACTCACGTTCGTACGCCTGATCGAGCGAGCTTTTGGGGTGGTTCCTGTTGATAAGGGTAGTCTTGAGTTCATCTAGATGCTTTGCCTAGTCCCTGTCATCACTGCATACTCTTCTAAGTCTGGTGGCTTGTCCTACAAAGATCCCTTGTTTGCCGTGTCTCGGGTGATGGCTTTTATAATTTAGATACTGCTGCCTATCTGTTGGTTTTCTAAAAAGCGTGGTTTTAAGTTTACCGTTGTCTGAAATGACGTTAGTATCCAGAAAGTTCAGTTCTTTTCCAGAATGCTGGCAGTTGAATTTAATAGTCGGATGCGAAGAATTGAGATGAGATTTAAACGTTTCAAAAATCGCGTGACCGGGTTCCCAAATCATGATGTCTGTGTAGCGGAGGTAAACCTGAGGTTTATGCGGAAAAGAGTTTAATAGGGTGGCTTCAAGTTGCCCCATGAAAATATTGGCATAGGTCGGAACGAATAGAGTACCCATGCTGGTTCCAAAAACTTGCAAAAAGTAGGACGAGTCAAATTCAAAATATTTGAGAGTTAAAACTATGTTTAACAATGTTATATACACTTCTTACGCATATTGGTGCGGGTTCACTGATAGGGCTTTTGAGATAGCTTCGATTCCTTCGACGAAAGGGATGTTTGTATACAATGCGGCAACGTCAATAGTAACAAGGAGGGTTCCACTGGGTAGACGCCCACCCTTATTATCTCTTCTATTATGCGGAGGATGGGGGGGGGGGGGGGGTGTCCTGAACGAATGAAGGAAGAAGAGCCGGAATGTCGGATAGATAATGATTCAGAAACCGAGAAAATGCTTCGGTTGGGGTATTGTTATTCGGCACTATGGGTCTGCCAAGAATGTCGGCATTAAACAATTATTCTACTGCTATTTTGTGGACTTTTCGGAGGAGGTAAAAGTGGTCGTTATTAATTCTCTAGATCGCAGATCTCTGAGGCTCTGAAGGATTGTTAGGCTGTACTCCTGGCTCGGATCGTTATCTAAGGTCTTGTAGTGGCAAGGGTTGTTGAGCTGCCTATAAGCTTCATCTTTGTATGTTCCCATAGGTAAAACAACTACGCTACCACCTTTGTCGGCTGGCTTTATGACTGTTGGTTCTGGCTGATAGGCTATTCAGGGTAACTTGTTCCGACGGGGTTAAGTTCTTGCGCTTGTTTGATTGCTTAGTTGTTGTCAATATTTCTCTTGATACAGATCTAATTCTGGAGATTGGTCTACATCTGGAGTCCAAGTGCTAGGAGGGTGGAGGGTGCGCTCGTTAATGTCAGGTTGGTCCTGTTTTTCCGAAAAAAACTCGCTTATTCTCATTCTTCGAGGAAATTCAGTGAGATATTTATGCAACTCGTATTCATTCACACGGGTGTTTGTGGGACAAAAAGTTAGACCTCGTTCTCGGATACCTTTATCGTCGGCCATTAGTGTTTTGGAAATGTCAATAACGTTGCTGGTGCAGGTACCGAGGGAGCTCGTTTCTTCTATAGGCTTATTGGCTGAGGGAGGAGGTTCTACTAAAGCAATCTCTGGATCGAGGGGGGACGTTACATGACCTAAGAGGAAGAGAACTTCCTTTCTTCAGATCTGAAGAACGAAGGTCCTCTTCCTAAAACGCAAGTAAACTTTTATTTTTATTTTTAATGTTTTTCTCGTGTGTCTGTCTCTACTTACCTAATTTTTTTGTGCTCTGTTTTAGTTTTGATGTTTGAAGAATATATATATATATATATATATATATATATATATATATATATATATATATATATATATCAAGGTTGCAGTCGTCATTTCCAGTGCTATTCGGCTGTTTCCGAGATATTTAATAGTGCCGAATGACGTGTGTTTGTCATGTTTCTTTAATACAGTGCTAAATAGGCGAAAATATAAGTCGAGAAAAAATCGGCCGTTTTTCCGGGAGCGGGAGTCGAACCCACATCTCCATATAACGCGTGCGGTGCGTTAACCAATTACGCTACCCCGCAGCGGCTCCCCTATTTTTATTTATATATATATAAGATATTTATATATACATATAAAATATATATATATATATATATATATATATATATATATATATATATATATATATATATATATATATATATATATATATATATCTCAAGTGTCAGATACACTCCTAGTAAATATAAATAGCCCAGAAAGTGAAGGAGAACACAGTCGCCCAGATAGCCGAATTGGTAAGGCATTCGACATGTAATCGAAAGGCGTGGGTTCGGTCCCCACTCTGGGCGCGTGTTTTTCTTTCTTTCTTCTGTATATTAAAAAAAAAAGTTTTCTTCATTAACCATAGTAAAAAAGAAAAGAGCCTAACTACACCCCTATGCCTCCTTTGGCGTCGTAGACTGCTGACCTATCTTTCTGTATATATATATATATATATATATATATATATATATATATATATACATATTATTTATATATATATATATATAAGATATTTATTTGTTTATTTGAAATACTGCCAGTCTCTTTTTGAGACCAAGGCAGGCGGGCATAGAAAGGTGTATTCATATACATACAGAAGTACTTAGTCGGTAGGTACGTCAACAGTAATAATAACGAAATGTCAAAACAAGAACAAGGGTCAAGTAACTCTGATGTAAGCGTCATATTTTTTAGATTACACATATTTTTAAAGGATACAAAGGAGGGGAAACATGTAGAAGGGTTGAGCAACGTATAATATAAGCATAATAATTTCAGGTTCCTCATTTTATAAAGGATGCCAACAGGGGATGTGCACTCAATTAAGCCAAAAAAAAGGCAATTTGTGTAAAGAAAAGAAATTGATATAGAGACTAACCTTACGTTGCGCAAACCATAACGAACAATACCGCGCCGAGCGGAACCGTAAAAAAGAGTCTCAAAACCATAAGTCATCAAGAAATTACACTGCGGGAAGTTTGCGCATGGGGTATATAATATTTACTTCAAAGCAAGAAAACAAAAGATAAAGAACATTGCGAAGCAAGACATACATATTGTATTTCCAGAAAATATATTGCAGAAAAGTAAGCACACTCAAATTCGCCATGACTAAACATGATGCTGTACTTTATGCACACGCAAGTTGAGGGGTGCTCGCCGTGAAGTGTACAGAATACATAACCTTCGCGTCCACACTTCATAAACATTAGAATTGCATGTTTTACTTACTGTTAATTTGTAATGTAAGCGATTCTGGACAAAAAATCAGTTAGTGAATGCATGTTAGTAACGGATGGGTCCAAGCGATTCCATTCTCGGATAGCAAGCGGGAAGAAAGAATATTTGAAGGCGTCATTATTGCAAGGATATTCAGCCAAAGTGTGCACGTGTATTTGCCTTGTTTGTCGGGATTCTGAAGGGTGGATCAACTTGTTTGCGTCGATTTTATAATGATTGTGCAATAGTTAAAAGAGATATTTTAGACAGGCTTGTTTAGCTCTAAACTCTAGTGTATGAAGTCCACAGTCCAGTAGCATATTAGCTGGTGAATCAGTACGTTTATATTTATTGCAGATAAATCTTACATCTTGCTTCTGTACCTTTTCTAGTCTTTTTATGTTAGTAAGAGTATAAGGAAACTATATGGTGCTGGCGTATTCTAATACTGGTCTGATATATGTGGTGTAGGCTAAAACCTTAGTTGAATTTGGTGCGAGCCTCAGACACGTTCAAATATAAAATAATTTGCGCAACGCAGTGGATGTAATGTGAGCGATGTGTGAGTCCCATATAAGGTTGGATGTTAAAATTATTCCTAAATATTTGTATTGATGTACTTTCGACAGATGCGTGCCGTTAATGTTGTAAGGATAATTCATGGGTTCTTTCTTTCTCGTTATGGTCATACACACTGTTTTTCTGAGGTTAATCTTCATTTGCCCCTTAGTACACCAGTTATCAAGTTGGTTTTGAGATTCCACTAGAGCGACCTGGTCTTTGGAACTGTTGATTTCTTGGTACATAATGCAGTCGTCAGCAAAAAAGTTTGATTTTACAGGAAATGTTTGTCGTTATGTCATTTATAAATATAAAAAAAGGCAGAGGGCCAAGAACTGAGCCCTGGGGGACTCCGGATGTTAATGGCGTGGTATCTGAATGTACATTTTCAAAGATTACAAATTGCGAGCGGCGGTATAAAAAGTCTTCTACCAGTTTTTTAGCTTTCTGGTACCAAATACACTTTTGAGTTTTGAGTTTAGTTTTTTATGGCATACTGAATCAAATGCTTTCGAAAAATCTAGCAGTATCAAGTCTGTCTGCGAGCGGATATTAATAGAAAAAGCGAGGTCATGTACAACTTCAGTTAGCTGTGTTGCTGTGGATAGCCCTTTTCTAAATCCGTGTTGGTAAGGTGATAAGGTGCGTTTTATCTCTGGGAATAGTGTTATGTGCTTCAGAATGATGTGTTCAATTAATTTACATGATGTGCTAGTAAGTGAGATGGGTCTAAAATCAGATGGGTCTTCGCTATTGCCTGTTTTAGGTATCGGTGCGACCTTTGCTTTTTTTCCAATCATCAGGAAGCTTTGAAGAAGATACAGACTTACGGAATACTAGTCCTAGATACCGGTTGCCCCATTCTGCATAACGTGTTAGAATATTGTTGGGAATTTCATCGGGCCCGCATGCGTTTTTAGGATCGACGTTCAGCAAGAGGTTCAGAATTCCGTCATCAGGGATAATCGAGGGGTCAATAAAATACCATCGGCGGAAGGGAGATCTGGGTATTTCTGTTATCTTTTGTGAATACAGAGTAAAAAAAATATTGTAATAATTAGCTTTAGCTTTTTTTTTCTTCTGGAGAAAAATCCGGGGTGTCTGTTCTAGGAGGGCGGATGTGTTTCCAAAATCTAAATGGGTTATCTTTTATGAAAGAAGGGAGCATTATTTTAAAGCAAAGCTTTTTACCTCTACCCCCCAAGGGTTCTTTCGCGACCGTTGGTGTCACCAGAAAACTCCAGCGAACAAATAAAAGAATTTACTGCCACTGCCGGGAATCGAACCTGGAACTAACAGACTAACAAAGCGAGAGCCCGTTGTCTTACCAATTTAGCTACGAGCCCACGCAAAGACGAGGGCGACAGTTGGTGTACTCACCAAGCACATCTACGGGCTTACCCCCTGCGTTCTCACTCACGCGTCACGCGACCACTCACGCCCATCTAGCGGCCCTGTACGCAGCCTGCTCATATGCTAAGAGTTACAAAAATTAAAGCAAGCTCACACCAGTGCATAGCATCTCACTTCTAGTGCGCCACTGTGCTAAAGCCTGTGGCCTCCAGTGTTCACGTAAAAAATCACAGCTCCTTGTCGTCCGCCCTCACGCCAAATCAAGGAATACATTCAAATACTCCTTGATGGCCAGGCCATCACTTCAAGCATCAGCGTCAACATCCTGGCCCTATATCTCGAGGCTAACACCAAGAGTGACGTCTCCTTGCAGCGCCTCAAAAAAATTGCGCCAATCCACCCCGTGAATGTGGTTGGAAAGCAAAGCTGTAAACGGCAGCCATAACGATTACCCATGCGACGTCACTTAAATTCACTCACATCGCTCTACAAACAGGAAAACCAGAGAAAAGTCAAATGCACTTAACCACACCGTTTGTTACTTTAAAGAGATAATCTTGGTAAGGTTAAATCAATGCATGATGCATGACGGTGTTTGGTTGAGTCGTATTGGTGTAGCACAAGAGTTGAAACTTTTTTCGTAAAATTGAAGTAAGCTCCAACCCAGCGTTAGACGATCTGACTTCTCCGTCTCTGTGCCGCAGACGGAGGCGACGAGATTTGCAACAGAGAAGGAGAAGGAGGAAGAAATGCTTCTGTTCATATTTCTGAACAGCCGGGAGTGCAGCCCTGGGGAGTGATCCATTCTTCTGTGGGGCCCATATGCAGTCCGCGCGGCCTGTGTTCTGTCCACCCGCTGAAGCTGGGTAGGTTGAGAGGGCCTGGACAGCAGCATCTCTCATTGCTCGTGTTGGGTAGTTGGCGGAAAGAGAGGAGTGTGCTCGGGGTTAAAGTCGCACATCCCGATTACGGGGTGGAGTGTTCCTACTTCTGAGCAAAATATACATTCAGCGTCGTAGCGATTCGGATGCACTAACTGAACACACGTAGGCTGTGGGAAGGAGCCCGGATTGTATGAGCCGAAGGGTAGTTTGTTGTTCTCTGGAAACGTCAGGGTAAGGAAAAGGTACGGTCTGTCTCAGAAGGCAATAATGCTGGGTTATCTCCCTGAACGTGACAAGCGGGTGACTGTCCTCGTGCAGCTCCATAGCACGGGAGGTGAAAGCACAGGCCTGTTGGGTGGGCGTATTTGTTGCTCTCTATTGAAGCGTGAGGGGGGGGGGGGGGTCCAGATGAGCTGAATGGAACCGTTTCGGGAGTGGTTTGTTTAGAACGCGCAGTGCAGGTGAGGACACCCAACCCAACAGTTAATTCCAGTAGGCTGGCTGGGAATCGGTTACTAACCTCCGAACCCCTGGATGAGTCAGAGCCAGGGTGATGGCTGCCTCTCCTGCTGCCGTCATTCCTGGGGTCCTAAGTGAGGCAGACGCAAGTAGGTTGGTTCTGGAGGTAGCCACGATGATGGTGTATTGGTGCCCTCGATGTTTGGAGGCGTCTGTGTAGATAACTGCATGATGCCCACCGATTGTGGTGTTTAGCGCTTGAGCCCGTGCTTTTCGGTGACTCTCGTCATGTGAGGGGTTCATATTTCTAAGCAAAGGGAGCATCTTTAGTTTTAGTCGCCATGAGTCTGGAAGTACGTCAACCGGAGTGACATTCTGGGCTGCCCAGCCAATCTGGTGAAGCATGCGGTTACCCACCGCAGTTGTGAGTCGGATTTTCTGGTTAGAAAGATAGCCTTCTATCAGCTCTCTTCCACCGTGTTGTGGAGCCCCGTGCTAAGCAGCCTCAGTGTGGACGCACTCATGAGAAGACCAATGGCCCGCTCGACCGCCTTTCTACTCATTATATAAAGCATCTCTATGTCTTTCTTGTTGAGAAGAAGACAGGGGGTTGATGTAAGTGACTCTCGAGAGGACAAAAGCTTCAATTAATCGAAAGGTGCCGGATTATTTTAGGCCTCGCTTCTTGGTGGCAACTCGCCTGATCGTGTGTATGGTTTGATTAATGCTGTTTTTGAGGCGCTGCAAGGAGACGTCACTCTTGGTGTTAGCCTCGAGATATAGGGCCAGGATGTTGACGCTGATGCTTGAAGTGATGGCCTGGCCATCAAGGAGTATTTGAATGTATTCCTTGATTTGGCGTGAGGGCGGACGACAAGGAGCTGTGATTTTTTACGTGAACACTGGAGGCCACAGGCTTTAGCACAGTGGCGCACTAGAAGTGAGATGCTATGCACTGGTGTGAGCTTGCTTTAATTTTTGTAACTCTTAGCATATGAGCAGGCTGCGTACAGGGCCGCTAGATGGGCGTGAGTGGTCGCGTGACGCGTGAGTGAGAACGCAGGGGGTAAGCCCGTAGATGTGCTTGGTGAGTACACCAACTGTCGCCCTCGTCTTTGCGTGGGCTCGTAGCTAAATTGGTAAGACAACGGGCTCTCGCTTTGTTAGTCTGTTAGTTCCAGGTTCGATTCCCGGCAGTGGCAGTAAATTCTTTTATTTGTTCGCTGGAGTTTTCTGGTGACACCAACGGTCGCGAAAGAACCCTTGGGGGGTAGAGGTAAAAAGCTTTGCTTTAAAACAGCATTAATCAAACCATACACACGATCAGGCGAGTTGCCACCAAGAAGCGAGGCCTAAAATAATCCGGCACCTTTCGATTAATTGAAGCTTTTGTCCTCTCGAGAGTCACTTACATCAACCCCCTGTCTTCTTCTCAACAAGAAAGACATAGAGATGCTTTATATAATGAGTAGAAAGGCGGTCGAGCGGGCCATTGGTCTTCTCATGAGTGCGTCCACACTGAGGCTGCTTAGCACGGGGCTCCACAACACGGTGGAAGAGAGCTGATAGAAGGCTATCTTTCTAACCAGAAAATCCGACTCACAACTGCGGTGGGTAACCGCATGCTTCACCAGATTGGCTGGGCAGCCCAGAATGTCACTCCGGTTGACGTACTTCCAGACTCATGGCGACTAAAACTAAAGATGCTCCCTTTGCTTAGAAATATGAACCCCTCACATGACGAGAGTCACCGAAAAGCACGGGCTCAAGCGCTAAACACCACAATCGGTGGGCATCATGCAGTTATCTACACAGACGCCTCCAAACATCGAGGGCACCAATACACCATCATCGTGGCTACCTCCAGAACCAACCTACTTGCGTCTGCCTCACTTAGGACCCCAGGAATGACGGCAGCAGGAGAGGCAGCCATCACCCTGGCTCTGACTCATCCAGGGGTTCGGAGGTTAGTAACCGATTCCCAGCCAGCCTACTGGAATTAACTGTTGGGTTGGGTGTCCTCACCTGCACTGCGCGTTCTAAACAAACCACTCCCGAAACGGTTCCATTCAGCTCATCTGGACCCCCCCCCCCTCACGCTTCAATAGAGAGCAACAAATACGCCCACCCAACAGGCCTGTGCTTTCACCTCCCGTGCTATGGAGCTGCACGAGGACAGTCACCCGCTTGTCACGTTCAGGGAGATAACCCAGCATTATTGCCTTCTGAGACAGACCGTACCTTTTCCTTACCCTGACGTTTCCAGAGAACAACAAACTACCCTTCGGCTCATACAATCCGGGCTCCTTCCCACAGCCTACGTGTGTTCAGTTAGTGCATCCGAATCGCTACGACGCTGAATGTATATTTTGCTCAGAAGTAGGAACACTCCACCCCGTAATCGGGATGTGCGACTTTAACCCCGAGCACACTCCTCTCTTTCCGCCAACTACCCAACACGAGCAATGAGAGATGCTGCTGTCCAGGCCCTCTCAACCTACCCAGCTTCAGCGGGTGGACAGAACACAGGCCGCGCGGACTGCATATGGGCCCCACAGAAGAATGGATCACTCCCCAGGGCTGCACTCCCGGCTGTTCAGAAATATGAACAGAAGCATTTCTTCCTCCTTCTCCTTCTCTGTTGCAAATCTCGTCGCCTCCGTCTGCGGCACAGAGACGGAGAAGTCAGATCGTCTAACGCTGGGTTGGAGCTTACTTCAATTTTACGAAAAAAGTTTCAACTCTTGTGCTACACCAATACGACTCAACCAAACACCGTCATGCATCATGCATTGATTTAACCTTACCAAGATTATCTCTTTAAAGTAACAAACGGTGTGGTTAAGTGCATTTGACTTTTCTCTGGTTTTCCTGTTTGTAGAGCGATGTGAGTGAATTTAAGTGACGTCGCATGGGTAATCGTTATGGCTGCCGTTTACAGCTTTGCTTTCCAACCACATTCACGGGGTGGATTGGCGCAATTTTTTTAAGTAGTTCTCTTTTGCTTCTTTTAATTTGGATTTGAAGTTTGCGATTGCGCGTCTCAGGTTAGGTGCATTAGGAGAGCTCGCTTTGTTTTTCTTCGAAGATTTACGCAACCTTTTGACCTTTCTTTTGGCATGTATAACTTCGCGTGTGATCCAAGGATTATTTTTGCGGAGCCGTGTTAATCTCACAGGAATGAAGTTGTTGATACAATGTGACACGATGTTCTTAAACTGAAGCCATAGAGTATCGACGTGTGTGCCGGGCTTTCCAGCCATTTCCGAGAACGTGGGGAATTCATGCGCAAGGTAGGTTAATATGGAACCGTCATCCGCTTGACTGAAATTAGCTACCGGTGTTCCGGTAGATCGCATGCGTAGGGGACGGTCGAGTGTAAGCTGACATATTGGCATATCGTGGTCTGAGATACCATCTACAACGTTAACTTGGTACTGATATTGTTCAAACTGATGGCTGAGAAAGATTAAGTGTAGGATACTTGATGCTGCGCAATGAACACGCGTTGGTTCCTGTACAACTTGACGGAGGTTAAAATGCAGCATTAAATAAATCAGAGCATTTAAACCGGGAGATGTGTGGCACAAGCTAGTCAAATCTATATCGGGAAGGTTAAAGTCGCCCATGAGGATTATACGGGAGCTACGAACATGATGTCCAAGAAATAGTGAATGTTTGTTATACAGTGGTCGTCAGAAGAGGGGCTACAATAAACACAGCCGACTACTAATGTAACGCCGTTGCAAATGATTTTGCAGAAGATTGCCTCAGCGTTTGCCACTGGCGGAAGAAGGGTGTATGATATAGAGCGTCGTATCAGCAGTGCCACGCCCCCACCATGGGATGGCCTATCTTTTCTAACAACCACATAGTTTGGGGGGGCTATTTCATGATTGTACACAGATGGCGATAGTCAAGTTTCAGTAATCGCCACTATATCTGGTTCATAAAGCAGCAATGTATTTTCAAATGACTGTATTTTGTTCAGAATACTTCATGTGTTTAGGTTAAGCAGCGTTATTTTTTGGCCTGCGCACTGCTGCGGGTTGTTGGTCGGGTTCGTGTGTCGCCGTTTTTTTTGGTCTAAAGGCACCCTCTCTCCCTTTTCATTGCTCCACACAAAGGCACAATTGTTTATGTAGAGTTTGTCGAAGGCTAGCGAAACTTTCTTTTTTGTCTCGGTTTTCTTTTGTGCTACCCCAAAGTTTCTTCCTTATGTCCCGTATTCTACGAGAGAAATTTTCTCCGATGGAGTACTCTGTGTCTTTAGGTTTCTTACATTGCTTCAAAATTACCGCCTTCTGTCGCGTGTCCAAAAGTTTAAAGATAACCGGTCGCGTTTTATCAGGAGCTGGCCTACTAAGACGATGAATTCTCTCAATCTCAATCGGGTCTAACTCGAGCGTGTCTCTTATGATCTCTTCGTTCACAATTTTTTCTAATGATGCGCTGGTTTCGTCTTTTGCCTCCGGCAGACCATAAACGATTAGATTTCCTCTTCTGCTTCTGTTCTCGAGTTATTCGATTCCTCTTTCCAGTGTTGCTATCGTGCGTTGCCTAGAAGTTACCGGGGTCTGACAACTTGCAAGGTCACCTTCTAATATGTGACACACACACACACACACACACACACACACACACACACACACACACACACACACACACACACACACACACACACACACACACACACACACATGGAAGTTCTAAAATCAGCTAAATTTCTAAATTCTAAAATCTAAAATTTCCGGATAAGCGGAGTATCGAGGTGTAAATGGGAGGCCTATGGGAGGCACGGCGAAGAAAAGTTTCGATTTAATCGATATTTCAAACATCCGCGTTCGAGTTGACGAGAGATTACTATATATATATATGTATATATATATATATATATATATATATATATATATATATATATATGGAATTCATCATAAAAAAACAGCATTTATTTCTGCGACGTTTTAGCTGAACGGCTGGCCTTCTTCAAGTGTGAGTAAAGCTGGTGGAAAAGGCTGGCCTTCCAGCCGCAATGTTGCAGACATGAAACTGGTTGTGTTTTTCATGGTATGGTGACTTCAATGTAATATATCATTCAGCGGCCGCGCGATCTACCATTATATAAGTGGAAGTAAAACAATGAGAGAAGAGGAGACCGGGAGAGAAGGAGCGAAAGACATGAACCCAAACAGAATGAATTAGCATGACCATTGCTACAACCTGCTCATACAGCAATAGCTAGCTGTGACTTCTTTCTGGACTGCTGTCAGGCATAGGCCTGACAGCGTGTATGCGTTTCCTAGTCAGTCAAGCCAGCCATCATCTGAACTTGCTATGGGCGTTATGTCACAGCATAAACGTACCTAAAGCATGCAAAACAACCCGTACAGAAATAAATAACAAATGGACTTACAATGGTTAAAAACCACAGTGTTGAAAAATATTCAACAGAAATAGCCTAAACCGACCTAAAAGATGCAAACCCACAAAAAAGTACAAGAAGCAGTAGCTGAAACGGACCAAAAGGTAATCAAAATACCTGAAATCCCATTTGTAATGCATAAAGATGTCATAAATAGATTTTATGTGTGATAACCAATGTTAATATTCAAGTATGACTAACCCTTGGAAAAAAAAGCGGTGATGGGATTTCAACCCGGCTTAGAATGTTTGCTTCGCAGGAGCAGCGGAACCACCGCACTACGAGAGCAAGTGGTTCTGAGCGGTTAAATTGAGGGCCACAAGCACGTGGACATAGCTTTAAACATGGCTCTAGATGGCGCCATGCGGCGCTTGGCTGTGCTGACTAGGAAACGCCTATATGCGATTATGGTGCGGTCAGACTGACTGGACTTGATAGGCTAGTGACGAAATGACAACAATCTATTCACGTGAAAGGCCCCCATGAACACGTGAGTTGCCTCTTTCGTTGCAAACACGCGTGTTTTAGACGGTGGCGTCATGGGGTGGTGTCCATGCTTGTCTTCATGGTCTGGAAAAGCCTTGGGTTTGTACATCGTCAAAGCGTTCGATTTCCCGAAGTCAATTACAGAGGGACAGTCAGAACCCGGAAAAACGTGTGTTTTTACAACAACTTCTTTTCTGGCTCTCCTGAAAGGACGCCCATCCTCCTTCAGCTGCGCGGTGTGACAAGGCTAGAAAGCTGATGGCAAATATGAGGCCAAACGTCGCTGTTATCCTCAAGCGTCTTTCCCAGCTTTCACAACACCATTTATGCTTACGTGACATCGGTGTTTGTTGGGTTGGTATGTGCATTGATGAGTTCGTATACTTTTGCAAACCTCCTTTCTTCGATGCGGTAGCCAAGAGATTGATGTTATTGTTTGAGGAAAAACAAATTTAAGTGGCAAAAAAAGCTCCGTTCAGGAAGCTTTACGCATAAATAAAAAGAACAAATGAAGGAATAAATAAATAAGAAACAAGCCGAAAAAACGTGTTTGAAGGGCTACGAACAAAATACAGTGAAAAGTTAGCGCGGATTTAATGCGCTGTAATATAATTCTAAAATGGCGGCACTTAAGAAATCAAACAGCAACACCAACGAAAGGTTCCACTACATAGGTTCCACGTTCCGCTTGGAACGCTCGTGGAGTTGGGCAACGTGGTTCTATAGACGTTGTATTAGGTGCCTCGATTCACGCGTCTCCGCTGTACGTAGCGCTGGCATCGAGGCACCCCACTTGGAGCAGTGGAACGCTGTACATTTAAAATGACTTGAGCACACCTCTAGCGTGTTATCTTGGGAGGAACGAGGCGGGAGAGGAACAGCATGAGAGGTGAGCCGGAAAGAATAGGGAGGCATTTACTTGACAGGAGCGCGAGTCGACTGTCGTCTTTCGCCTACATTTGCAACGAAAGGAGCAGATACACAGCTACTTTTTTTCTCGACACCAGATGATTACACAAACAGGTATTTTCAGTGACTGTTTTAAATTGGTATTCATGTAGGAAATATTGAACCAACCATAAGGCATTATGCCTCCGCCACCCGGACTTCGTAACAGCTCCTAAGGCTTGTGTTGAAAACTTCGCAGTTACACATATCGAAAGAGGACTCCAGGCCTACTGGTCATGACTTTTTCATTCCGAAGTAATGTCTTGTAGGTTGGATCCCCGGTACGCACAGATGCTTTCATTTTACCTAGACTAAAGACATCTATACAAAACCTGAGTATAGGGGGCTACTACTAAAACTTCTTCTGCCCGGAATGTCTTTCCCCAAGAACCGTATTTTCTGGATTGCAGTTAAGAAGTAAAGATGCGCACATGGCGTGTCAATCGTACCGACCAGGGATAAAAGCCGGCTGTTTGCCATTCACGAGAAAAGTGATTGAAATGATAATTGAAGATTTCGACCAAGCAATCAAGCCCGTTTAGATGGCGCGTCCTTATGGAAACAGCTGGATTTGGCTGGATTAGGAGATGCAGGAAACAACCAGTCTAGCTGTCACACACGTTTTTCAACCTGAAATAGCTACTTTACTGCGTCCTTAAAAAGGTGTTTTTCCATAAACGCAATGTGGTCGCCAAGAGGAGCATAGAAACGATCAGTTTTGATCACAGCTCGCAACGCCAGTATGAGCTCGTGGATAAGGCAGCGACGGTGCTCCGTCATCCCCCTTTTGCCCCTGAATCGTCGCTGAGCAACCAAGGAACTTCGTCACACGTACGTGCTTCCTTGAAATAGATCTTTCTCGCGCTGTGGCGGACCAAAGGAATAATTATGAATCACCTGTTATAATACTGCCATTTTCTATTCCCGTAATATAAAATAATAAACTGGGGTATTTAATTCAAATAAATTCCTTCAACCGTGGGATAATGGTAGGGATTCTCATTCCAAAAACAATGTTTACGGCGCTTGATTGGCTGATGTAATAGCCCAACAAATTTCATTTTTAACATGCTGTGATGAGGTACAACCGAAGCTGCGAGACGAATGAGGTCTTCATGAAGACAAAGGAAACTCAAGGATACAGTTCTGGTCGATCACACCTCCGTGAGTATGTGACCCGCGAAAGACAAGGAGAAGCCTTGAGGCAGACGTGGAGAATTCCGGCTTGGTGAAGACCGGGTCCACGCCCTGTTGCCCTGCGGTGGTGGCCAGACGGCCAGAGTGCCGCTTTGATTATCTGACGCAACGTTAGACATTACCCCATGACGTCAGAGTATTCAGCACGTGTGACTCATTGACGAGGCCGCTGACCGAGTCAATATTTTGGCGCGCGACCGTGGTTTGTATGCGGTGGCCGTGGGGTGGCCAGGGGAATGATGCACACGTGCGGATGACTCCGACGCCGTGTCGTAATGTCGGACAGCACGAGCGGAGTCCTACTTGCCCGCTCATGTTCAGGTATGTAAGGGTGCGTCCAAGAAGACGCCCCGTCCAGAAATCACTTCTCTTCACGGCACAGTCCGCTGCCGAATGAGACTGTGTGACCTCGCCAGCCTGCAACTCACGTACTTAACGTGAAACTTTGAGGCGTCTTGTTTACAATTACCTTTTTACCACTTGAACTTTCTTGATAACGTTATTTATACAGGGGAGAGCGAAAAAAATATAGCGTTACAGCCAGTAATCCTAGATGTCGGCCGAAAGCCCTTGGGCTCTAGCAGCGTTTTCGGGCCCGTGAATGGCCCAGCGTGAACCGATGTGTCGGAGCTGAGCAATACGGTCTCCTATTGTTCTATACTATAGTGATGTTTCGACCTAACGTTGTCGCCTGTGGACAGTCCCAGATCATGTGTTTAATGTTTTTTTTGTGCACCGAACCTACCTTTCCTGAACAATTTCTTTCCTGTTGATTTTCGGCATGCCTTCATCGCTTGTGCTCTTTGCTTTTTTGGGTTTTTTATATTTGTTTCTTTTCGGTAATGTGGGACTCCCTGAATAAAACTTCTTTCTTGCCGTGTTTTTCATGCTTCGGTGACGAGTTTCTGGCGCCCTCATTGCTGCTCGACCTCGACCGGATTTAATTCCTTTAGTTACACGCATTGAGCAGAAATCACGCGCAATGTTTAAGAAATCTGAAATGCCTTCACTTGAGGTGTTTTAAGGCGGAAGTTGGTTGGGGTGGAGGATTGCCGCTGGAAGACAAAAACGAAGTGCGCTTTACGGGATTGATCGACGCGCCGCAGAAATCCATGCGGGAGAGGTCACAGCTGGTGACATCGTAGCTCACCGAGGTCCGTACCTATTCGTCACTGAAGAGTAGAACAGAAATCCCAGAGATGACTGTCAACACATTGGATGGCCATAAGCGTAATCTACAGAGATATTCAAACATGCAGCATCTTTGTAATTCTAGTAATTATGCCCTCCTAGGGGTTGACAGCTTCCATTGTACGGCCTTGGCGCATGCGTGACATCCCTGCAGTCTTTGAGCATAAGCCTTCCTTAATAATACACATTTTTCGCAGAGCTTGAGGTAACTTTTGAAACTCCTAATCTTATTTAAGTATAAAGCTCCACGGTAACTTTTATATTGTTTTCTGCCGAGAACAACCTCTCGTACGGACGTAGAGCTGTTGTGCTTTCTCTTAAAAAAAATTAAAAACTTAAAGCCTAGTGTATTACAAATTTTTTGCAGAATTTTCTACACTATTCTACAGAAAAAATAGCCACAAAAGGGAGCGAAACTTCCCATTAAGAATTGTTTAATGCTGTAAAGATTCCATGGAGTCTGCTTTGCCCTAATGCACCTGAATGGTCAATTATTGAGTAAAAAGGAGAAAATATGACATACTATAACGATTCTGGGCATAAGATTTAACTCTGAAAGGTGACGTGAATGGATGCATCACGCAATGCAAAATTTTTGGCATTGGTTATTTTCTGAAGTCCACATGACATCTTTCCAGACAAATCACATTTTAAGCCTCGTCATTGGCCTATTTTGTCTTTTCAATCGCAATGGTTGATTGTTGGGAAAGGTTTCAACTAAGGACATCTCCGGGTATTTACGGTCCGTGCTCTGAAGAACGTCCATAGCTGGCTGAAGCAAATCAAATTCTCTTATTCTGCTTTGCCTCTATGCACGTGAGTGGCCGATTGCTGCGGGGGCAGTATCAAATCCGGTGTGCAAGTGGCCGCACATACGGCCTGGTTTTTAAAAAAACAGATCGGAGCGTACAGAATCCTACGTTGGGATTAAAAATAAGAGGCACCGGAGAATAAAAATACACTGTGTTCGCGCTTCGCAGCAATGGGAATACGAAAAATGCTTATATAGTGCATCAATCGTATATCGATCATTAGAGACGCCAAATACAACGCATAAATTAATGCTGTGGCTTACATATTTGATAAGGACCTTGTAAGTCTGTGTTTTCACCGCATGATATACACTAAAGTATGTCAGTTTGCTTAACCACAACGTATCTGAATACCTAATCTTTGCGACCAAACGAACTAAGGAAGCCACGGACGAGGCAAGGCAGCCAAATTGAATAGAAAAAAATGAGGTGTGCACTGTAGCATCCCGCTCTGCAACTAGGGCATTTTGTAATAGTCCAATTTTCACTTTTCGTAGCCGTAATTGATCTTCCATGTGCACTGTGCCAAAGCAGGCCAACAGACATTTTGAAGAGTGCAGTAGCTTTACACGGGGCCTTCACTTAGCAAAAAAGTGGAAATTCAATGGAGCACAACAGAGCCGGCCTAGTTCAAATTACTATACCCACTACATTCCCTAATTATAAAATGACCATTGGAGATTTCACAAGTGTGGCTCATACTGGTATTATGTCAACCGGAATCTTTTTTACGCTGTCCACTGCAGCCTTTCAAATATGGATTCATCAAATGTCTGGTTTTTATTTTATTTTTTTTTTGCTCTGATGCAGGCTAATTGGTGTGTTCTCATAATAATGCTTGCTTCTGTCGTGGGCACCGAATTGGGATTGCTACACTGTTGGGAAGTTCCTTTGCTTAAGCTCGTAGATTAGAGGGAGTTATCTGTTCGTTTTAGAAACAAGCAGCAAAGATGGCAAAAAGAGGCCGGTATCCATCTATTATCCCTTGTCCTTCGCCTTTAGCCAAGCATGCTAGTTAAAATCGTTTTTGAAAAACAGATAATCATAGCCCGCGGACAAAGCAAATAAAAGATGGCCTCGGACATAGCGGAAAACAAATACCTGACTCCGTGGCCTTTCATAACCGTTCTTGCTGTACTGACATTTGGATAACATGTGAACTAATTTATCTATTTATTAATTACCATTACTGTTAGTCCTTTTGGTCTTTTACAGGGGCGGTGAAAAAGAACTTTAACAAAGACGTAATCGCAGTTCTCCCTTAAACAAGCAATAAATTCAGCTAACGCATAATGACAGTTAACGCTCAAAATATTCAGTTGTTTTTACGTCAATAAGTATTGATTTATTCAAGATATCTTCAACGCCCTCACTGGGGGGGGGGGGGGGGTACTGCGTAGGGGTGCGGGACACTTCACAAGAAACCCGCCGTGGTCACGGTAGCTCAGTGACTATTTATAAGGCGTTGTTCTTCTGAACCCAAGATGAAGGCGAAAAGCAAAAACGCCACTGTGT